>NW_005363247.1:8435560-8454611 GCF_000412655.1 Myotis brandtii
ACAGTCCAGTTTCTCCCTGTATGAGCCCTGGGTCCCCAGAGACTTCCCGGAACTGGAGTTCAGAGCAGTCGGGAGCTTGTGACTCCCTCCCGATTCAAAAAGACAGCCGCGTCCTCAGGTGCCAGCCCCTTTCAGCGTGCACGCGCGCTCGAGCCTCTGTACCTCTGCACTTTACTTCTGCAGCTCCTCTGGGTCTCAGTGTGCTTTTCTCTTTCCTTCTAGTTGTAGAATTTCCACTCAGCCAGCCTTCCTGTGGTTCTGGATGATGTCAGTTTTGTCTTTTCGTTGTATTTTTGAATTTGTTGTGGGAGGCAGCAATTTCCGGTGTTTACCTATGCCGCCATCTTGGTTTCTCCTGGTTTGGGTTTTTAATATGTTTGGGTTTTTAAAATTTTTTTGAAAAAATTTTTTTTTCAACTAAAATGGACTTTCAGTAGTATTTTACATTAGTTTTGAGTGTTCAGCATACTGGTTAGATATTTATGTAATTTATGAAGCGATTCCCCCAATAAGTCTCGTACCCACCTGGCACCATACGTACGTATTACAATACTAGAGGCCCGATGCACGGAATTCATGCAAGAATAGGCCTTTCTTCCCCCGGCTGCCCGCACCGGCTTCCCTCCAGCACCTGGTACCCGGGAACCGGGTTTCCCTCCCTCCGGCTGCCAGGCACCCGGGATCAGGGCTTCCCTCGCAGCCTCAGCTTCATCCAGAAGGTCATCCAGAAGGACGTCCAGTCTAATTAGCATATTACACTTTTATTATATAGGATTATTCATTATATTCCCTATGCTGTACTTTACATCCTCATGACTATTTTGTGACTATGAATTTGTACTTCTTAATTCCTTCACCTTATAATTATATTTTAAATTATTATGAGCTAACACTGATTGTTGTTTACTGTGTACTAAACACTATGCTAACTGAATTATGTGCATTATCTCATTTAATTCTCACAAAAATACGGGAGAGTTTCTATCACCCTGTTTTGTAGACAATACATTTGAATTCCATAAAGATTGAATTGTATAGGTCAACAATTTTCAATCTTTTTAATCTCATGGCACGCATAAACTAATTACTAAATTCTTTGGCATACCAAAAAAAATAGGTATAATTTGATTTACAAAAAATAATAATAGTAATTACTTTGGTTCATGGCATTTGATGGATTCCTTCTCTGTCTAGGCATCTATGTACAAGTGGCATGTAGATTGATAAGTCTTTCTATTTTCCAGTTGGTGGTGCTAAATCCCAAGTGTTTTTTTAGTTCTCTTGCACTTCTCTGGCTTTGCAGATCTCTGTGGGGTGGTGGGAAATAGCCTGTGCTCCATGGAAAGGTGGATGCCTTCTCTATGATTCTGTCACTCTGGTCTCAGGGGACCAACCCACAGGGGAATGCAGTGGGTGATGTAGTTCCAAATTCATGAAATCCCAGTACTGTTCTCTACAATCAGATACCACCCACAGTGTAGCCTTGATTGTAGTGGGTGGGGTGAGCTGAGGGATCCCAGTCATCGGTTATCTCTTTTGTTGCTTTTCCCTCCCAGCAATAGTGACTAGTTGACCTCTGTGGTGTTTTCCCCTGCGCCTTCACGGGAACCTGAGATTAGCCTGTTGCTTAGGGGAAAAAGTGAATCTGTAGTTCCAGTTCTAGGGCTTGCAGATAATATACTAGTACTCTGCAACCCGGCATATAGGATGAGTGGAGGTGAGCTCTAGGAGGTTAAGGTGTGGCCAGGCACTGTGGCTTTGTTTCTGTGTCTGGTTGCCAATTGCCAGACAACTGCGGCTGCACCTCTGTGCTTTGTCCCTGCCCAGGTCACTGGGCTCAGCTGGAGCTCATACTGCCCACTCCTGCAGGAATGCTCACTAATTCTCTTTGCTCCTTTTGGCTAAAGCAGTGGTTCTCAACCTGTGGGTCGCAACCCCTTTGGGGGTCGAACGACCCTTTCACAGGGGTCGCCTAAGACCATCAGAAAACACATATATAATTACATATTGTTTTTGTGATTAATCACTATGCTTTAATTATGATACCATCCACAGTGTAGCCTTGATTGCAGGGGGTAGGGTGAGCTGAGGGATCCCAGTCATCGGTTATCTCTTTTGTTGCTTTTCCCTCCCAGCAATAGTGACTAGTTGACCTCTGTGGTGTTTTCCCCTGCGCCTTCACGGGAACCTGAGATTAGCCTGTTGCTTAGGGGAAAAAGTGAATCTGTAGTTCCAGTTCTAGGGCTTGCAGATAATATACTAGTACTCTGCAACCCGGCATATAGGATGAGTGGAGGTGAGCTCTAGGAGGTTAAGGTGTGGCCAGGCACTGTGGCTTTGTTTCTGTGTCTGGTTGCCAATTGCCAGACAACTGCGGCTGCACCTCTGTGCTTTGTCCCTGCCCAGGTCACTGGGCTCAGCTGGAGCTCATACTGCCCACTCCTGCAGGAATGTTCACTAATTCTCTTTGCTCCTTTTGGCTAAAGCAGTGGTTCTCAACCTGTGGGTCGCGACCCCTTTGGGGGTCGAACGACCCTTTCACAGGGGTCACCTAAGACCATCGGAAAACACATATATAATTACATATTGTTTTTGTGATTAATCACTATGCTTTAATTATGTTCAATTTGTAACAATGAAAATACATCCTGCATATCAGATATTTACATTACGA
Source organism: Myotis brandtii (assembly GCF_000412655.1). Classification (NCBI taxonomy): domain Eukaryota; kingdom Metazoa; phylum Chordata; class Mammalia; order Chiroptera; family Vespertilionidae; genus Myotis; species Myotis brandtii. The sequence continues at coordinate 8,438,235 of NW_005363247.1, forward strand.
TTCATAACAGTAGCAAAATTACAGTTATGAAGTAGCGAAAATAATTTTATGGTTGAGGGTCACCACAACATGAGGAACTGTATTAAAGGGTCACGGTATTAGGAAGGTTGAGAACCACTGGGCCAAAGGGAGTGCCAGCTACACCTGATTCCTCCCTTCTCCAGGCTGATCCCCTCTGTGAACTCCCAGATCCAGGGCTGCATCTGTGGCTCATCTCAGCTTTTCTCCCATTTTGGTTTCTCAGCTTGCTCCCACTTGCCCACCTTCAGATGTTTCAATGCATGGATCTCTCAGACATGTTTGTGCATTGAGCAGGGAATCTTTTGTTGAATTATAGTTGTTCAAGTTATTGAAACTTCAAGGGGAGAGACCAAGGGGATGGCTCATGCCGCCATTCCTCTCCATGTAATGTTTTTCTAAATATTGTCTTCCAAATATTATCAAAATACATTCTCTAATATAGAGATGAGTTTTTCAACCTGTTCCATTTTCTTAATAAATCCATCAAAAATGTCATAAAAACTTTTCTATTTTGAATTCATTTTCCATCACCTATCCATAAATGGACATATCAAGAAAAATTGATCTCTTTTACACATTTTAGAAATACTCCTCTTGGAAAATCTTTTATCTGTCTTTTGTCTACTCATTGGATAAATATTTGGTTTGTGCTTTTCATGTGTAAGGAGGTGTGCTAGTCAAAGGTGACACATCCTAGGCTTTGTCTTTGAGGAACTTCTCACCTTTGAAGAGGTTTGTATTCTTCTCTTCCAGGGATTCTGACTTTCATTCTCCACTAATTTGTTAGTGTCCTTTATAGTGTAGACTCTTGTTGACCTTACTCTTGCTCTCACTGAAACTTATCAGAATATTCATATTTTTCTTTTTTTTTCTTTTTTAATTTTTTTATTGCTTAAAGTATTACAAAGGGTATTACATATGTGTCCTTTTTTTCCCCGCCCTTGACAATCCCCTGGCCTCCCCTACCCCCCAGTGTCTTATGTCCATTGGTTCAGTAGTTTGAATATTTGGTTTCACTCTCTTCAGCTTGTAGAGTTTCTGCTGAGAAGTTCGTTGATAAGCTAATGGGCTTTCCTTTATAGGTTACTTTCTTCTTTTCCCTGGCTGCCTTGAATATTCTTTCTTTGTCATTAATTTTTGATAGTTTTAATACAGTGTGCCTTGGAGAAGGCCTTTTTGGATTGAGGTAATTAGGTGTTCTGATTGTTTCTTGGATTCAAGGATCCAGCTCTTCGCATAGGTTTGGTAAGGTCTCGTCAACTATCTGTTTGAATAGGCTCTCTGTTCCCTTCTACCTCGCTTCATCTTCTGGTATGCCTATTATTCTTATATTGCTCTTTCTGAGGGAGTCATAGTTCTTGGAGAGTTCTTTCATTTTCTTTATACTCAAGTTTCTCTCTTCTTCCCTCTGCATCATTTTTAGATTTCTATCTTTGATATCACTAATTCTTTCCTCTATCTGGTCAGCTCTATTTCCTATGCTCCCTAGCTCATTCTTGATCTCTTTTATTGAGTCCTCATCTCCAGAATTTCTGTTTTGGTTCTTTTTTAATGTTTAATCTTTTTGGTAAAGTATTCAGTTTGTTCACTGATTTCTTTTTTTTCTTCTCTGAGCTCATTAAGTTGTCTGTCTGTGTTTTCTTGCATCTAGTTGAGTTTTTTTTCAGAACTGCAATGTTGTAGTCTATCATTTAAGTCATGTATTTCCATGTCTCTAAGTTTGTTTTCTGGAACATTTTCTTTCTGAGCTGCCTTTTTATCTTGATTATTCATGGTGCTTGATGGATTCTTTTTCTGTCTAGGCATCTTTGTATAAGTGGTACTTCTCTAATAGATTGATAATTACAAATCTTTCCAGTAGGTGGTGCTGAATCACAAAGTTTTTGTTTGTTTGCTTGTTTGTTTGTTTAGTTCTCTTACACTTCTCTGGCTTTTCAGATCTCCCTGGGATGGCGGAAAGTGGCCTGTGCTCCCTGGGAATATGGGTGCCTCTCCTGTGATCTGGTCACCCCAGGCTCAGAGGACTAACCTGCAGGGGAATATGGTGGGTTATGTGGCTCAAATTTGTGAAATCCCATTGCTGCCTCTCACAGACACAGAAGCCACAGGCAGTGTAGCTGCAATACATAGGGGTAAGGTGAGCTGGGGGAATCCAGCTGCCTCTTCTGTTGCTTTACCCTCCTGACAGTGGCGACCAGTGGACCTCCATGGCATCCCCCTCTCCACCCGACTTGAACCTGGGATTATTAACAAAGTCCACCCTTTGCTCAGGGAAAAAGTGATTCTGTAGTACCAGTCCTAGGATTTTCAGATAATGTGCTCTGCTACCAGACACCAAAGGTGAAAGGGAGGCATGTTTTGGGAGGTTAAGCGACAGCCAAGCTCTGTGGCTTTATTTTTGTGTCTTGAATGCTGACTGTCAGACACTCGAGGCTGCACCTCTGTGCTTTGTCCCTGCCCAGGTCACTGAGCTCAGCCATAGCTTGTACTGACCCTTCCTACAGGAATTCTCACTGAATCTCTTCACTCCTCTGAGCTGAAGGGAGTACCAGCCACAACCTGATTCCTCCCCTCTACCCGCTGTGAGCTCTCTGCTTCAGGGCTGCATCTGTGTGGCTCGCCTTAACTTTTCTCCCTCTCACCTCCCAGGTTTGGTCCCACTTGCCCACCTTTACATGTTTCAATGCACGGATCTCTCAGATGTGTTTGTGCATTGAGCAGGGAATCTTTTGTTGAATTATAGTTGTTCAAGTTATTGAAACTTCAAGGGGAGAGACCAAGGGGATGGCTCATGCCGCCATTCCTCTCCATGTAATGTTTTTCTAAATATTATCTTCCAAATATTATCAAAATACATTCTCTAATATAGAGATGAGTTTTTCAACTTGTTCCATTTTCTTAATAAATCCATCAAAAATGTCATAAAAACTTTTCTATTTTGAATCCATTTTCCATCACCTATCCATAAATGGACATATCAAGAAAAATTGATCTCTTTTACACATTTTAGAAATACTCCTCTTGGAAAATCTTTTCTCTGTCTTTTGTCTACTCATTGGATAAATATTTGGTGTGTGCTTTTCATGTGTAAGGAGGTGTGCTAGTCCAAGGTGACACATCCTAGGCTTTGTCTTTGAGGAACTTCTCACCTATGAAGAGGTTTGTATTCTTCTCTTCCAGGGATTCTGACTTTCATTCTCCACTAATTTGTTAGTGTCCTTTATAGTGTAGACTCTTGTTGACCTTACTCCTGCTCTCACTGAAACTTATCAGACTATTCATATTTTTCTTAAAATTAGAAGCTAGTACTAGGGCTTGGCATGTTTGGAGTTTTGCCTAATAACATAAATGAGACTAGAACTCAAGATTCCCAATTCTAATTTTCATAATTCCTGACCCCACTGTGTTTTCTACAAAAACTCACTACCTTGAATATACCCACAAATATGCCTATATTCCTAAAGAGACTTTTAAAGAGAGGTAGTGAATTCAGGACCTACTGACCTGATCCTACCCACAGATATATTTTGCTTGGCCTGCACAGTGTCTTAAATTTTTGGAATTAGTTGTTTGGCCACAAATGGATGAATTGCTCTCTTGAAATGGAGTGTATGTTCTTCTTTTGTTCATAATTTCCACTATCACCAACCTACCTAGCTTGCTGACAATGAGACTGATTCTGTTTTCTTTTATTTTGCTAGCTTCACTTATTTGTGGAACCATCCTGGACTCTTATCAACTGCATTTGTGACTCCAGATATATAGAGTAACTCTGATGCAACTATTAGAAATTTGGCTTTTTAAATTAAAATACTTCCCCACTTAAAAATAATATATACTCTTTATCAGGGATAAGTGATAATGTAAAAAATAAAATAAAATAAAAAGAAAAAATAGTTAAAGTGAAAAATAAATATTACTTGTAAAGATATCACCTATTTTGGTAACCAAGACTCACATATATAATATAATCAGAGAAGATTTAGAAATAGTGTTTCTATCAGTTGGATCTTTTATATTGCAAGTTAAAGAAAACATAACTCAAACAATGAAGAAAATTTAATGGCTCATGTTTCCAAAAGTCTAGAGGTAAGACAAAAACTTTTTTCCTTATAAGGTATCATATGCATGTCCCATGAGGACCTGATGTTTTTGGGTGCCATTACTCAGTTCACCACAATAACTTACTCATTATGATATTAATGAATTAATACATGTGTTTAGAACATGCTATTAGGTACCGAGTTTCATTATTGTTGTTGTTATCATTCTTTTTGGGCCATGGAACCACTGCATATTTTACTATCCCTGGTATAGACAGATTCTTGCTCCCTTGGGTAACAAGACTCCCATTAGGCCCAGCTGCCATAGGTAAAACAGGAGTGAGCAAATATTTACCCTCTTTAGTAGTATGTATGTAAATCTGTTGCCCTAGCATTCTCCTTAATTTATGGATGCTTATTCTTCATGGAGTTTGTCATCTCAGACTGTAGCTCAATATTTAAACATTTAACATTAATGAATACTGCTACTGACTTCATGTGGGAAGGCCTGATATTTACTTGTGCTTATATTTAAATTGATTTTATATTTATTCAATTGCTTTAAGTTGGATCTTTTGCTTTAAGGTGTATATATATATATATATTTTATAATGCCATAGTATTTATCTATGTAGGTCCTAAACCCTAGTGGAATAAAATTTGTAACTATTTTCTACTAATTTGCAAAACATTTTGGCACTGAAGCTGTATTAATTGATTACACAGGATATATTATTTAATTATCTAGTTTTCAAGATTTATACATCATTTAGCCATGAATACAATAATTGAGTACTAGAGTAATTTTGTGTTTATGATGCAATACTAAGTTTTCTCCACTTGGTGGCTTCAATGATTAAAGTTCTGATCAATTTTATTTTGATAACTTCATTTATTTTAAATTAAAATTTAATATCAGAACTATGTTAAAATTCTTTATTATTTATGACTTAATATTTTTCTAAACATATCACTATTGGCATTAAATAGGTTATATTATATTCTTGGAACCACATTTTAGGGAACTTTTTGATACTGACTTTAAAATATTGAAACAGTTTCTTTACATGTAGCTTGACAGTTGAATTAAATTGCTGAATGTAGATAATTTATAATTTTAGTTTTAAATAATATATGAATTTTCAAATTTAATTTTTAAAAATATATTTTTATTGATTTCAGAGAGGAAGGTAGAGGGAGAGAGAGAGATAGAAACATCAATGATGAGAGAGAATTATTGTTTGGCTGTTTCCTGCAGGCCCCATACTGGGGATGAAGCCCAAAACCCAGGCATGTGCCCTGACTGGGAATTGAACCATGACCCCTGGTTCATAGGTTGATGCTCAACCACTGAACCACGCCAGCCAGGCTCAAATTTAATTTTGTGAGTAAAAGAATATTCCACTTAATATTTTAACATTGTAAATGTATGAAAACATCAGTTGAGTGCTCTAGAACTTGTAATATTATTTCTTGTGCTTGCTTCTTTCTGATAAGTGCATATTTACTTGAGAGCCAAAAATAATTTTATAGAATAAACTCTGAAGGAAAATCATGTCAATCTAATGTAAAGTGAATTCCTTTCTCAATTTAGCTCTAAAAAGGATATTAAACACTAACTCTTAAATCCTTCCCCATCTTTATCATTATGTATGCTGTTTTCAGTGACACATTTTTCTGCTCTCATGGCATGTATTTCTAGAGTTACATATTGCTCTAAGTTAATTTTTTTAATTGCTCAGGTTAAATAGATTTCTTTTCCTGGGAATATATGTTGTGATTATTATAAAAGATACAGGATTTATTGTTCTCAATAACATTAATTTTATCTAAAATTTATATGTTAACCATAAAAACAATTAAAGCAAAGGCCATGCCTCTGTTAACTCAAAATAAGAGAGATAAACATATTTTTATGCAATTAAGATTTATCTTTAAAATATTAGCTGGAAATTTCATTGTCTTTACTCAATTTTCCCACCATTAATAATTTAATGATATAAAAAGTTTATAAGAATTTATTATTATTGGAAGATACACATTAAGATAGAAGTAGTAGCTACAATTTATAATTTCACTAATGATAAAATATGTAGAATTCATTTTTTATCTTGTATATTTCATAACAAAAATCTCATACTGTATCTCAAAGGGGAAACCACACATATACAGAAGTTTGAAAGTTTCATCTTACTGAATAGCATCCATTTATTGGATTGGGATATCTACATTTAAAGTTTTTAAGAGAACTATTATATATACAATTTGAATGAAAAATACTAAAATGATTATTCTTATACATGTTTCCTTGTATCCTCTGTGGCAGCTTTCCTAGTTTCTGAACCTTGAATTAGAATTCATAGGTTGTGGTTAATGAGCATTTTTAACTTTACTAGGTAACCAAAATTTTTTCCAAAGCAGCATTTAAAAATTTACCCTTCTACCAAAAGACTGTGGAAGTTGCTGTTGCTTCATATCTTCAACAGCACCTGGTATTGAGAGATATTTAGTTTTTTTGTTGTTGTTGCCAACTGCTTTGTTTCCTTTTGTATTATTCTAACTATTAGGGGATATGAACATTTTTTCTTTTTGTTTATTGGACATTCATGTTGTTTCTTCTGAGAATTGCCTGTTTATATCATTTGCTCATTTTCCCATAGGATTATTTATTATGTTGATTTGTGGGAATACTTTAAGTATCCTGTATGTTATTGACTTAAAGGTTGTGTGAATTTTAAATGGTTTCCTTCAACAGGTATACTTGTGGGTAATTTTTTAAAACCATTTTATAATGTCTGTTGTTGTCCACAGTTTGTAATTTGAACAAAGCTAAAAGCATCAAGCACTTCCTTTTGTTGTCTGTGCTTATTTAATATCTTGTGTAAGAATTCCTTTCCTATACCAAGATCATAAAAATTTGTCTCTTCCAGGTTCTTCCCCCCCCCCCCCCCAAAAAAAAATCTCACCCAGATCCATTTATTGGATAGTGAATCATTCTGCCATTTATTTTTATATAAACCTCAGTCAGTATTAAGTATGCATGAAAATCTCTCTGGGCTTTCTATTCTACTACATTGGGTTTTTTTTTTTCTGTCCTGGACCAATGCAACACTTTATATCTTTGTGACTATAAAATTTTGATATGTGAAGGCTGGACCTCCCCTCTTGTTCTTTTTAAAAAAATATGTTTTATTGATTTTTAGGGAGAGAGGAAGGGAGAGGGAGAGATAGAAACATTGATGAGAAACAGTCAGCTGTCTCCTGCACTCCCCCTGCTGGGGACTGAGCTGCAACCTGGGCATGTGCCCTGACACAAATCCAACCAGTGACCTCTTGGTACATGTGTAGATGCGCAATCACTGAGTCACACCTGCCAGGTCCCTCTTGTACTTAAAATATAGTTTTGTTTATTCTTGGCCATTTCAGATCTTCCACATAAATTTAAAATCTTCTCCCCCCAAATAATTATTGTATTTTGAATGAAATTGCATTTACTTTATATATTATGTTATATGACATTTATTTACTTGTTTATTTTTGTTGTTGCCATTACTACAGGTATCCCCATTCCCCCTCCCCGATACTTTGCCAACCTCCACCCAGCTCCCACCACCTCTTCCCTCTAGCCATCACCACTCTATTATCTGTGTCTATGGATTATGCAACAGAGAAATTTACAACTTTATTATACAGTTTCAATCCATGAACATGGTGTATTTCCCCATATATTTACATGTTATATTTTTAATTAATGTTTTATAATTTTCCCCGTAGGGTTTTCACAATTTTTTTTGTTTGGTCTATAGCTAGATACCACATTGCTTTTATTGTTATAGTGAATTAGATCTTTTCTTTTTTCTATTACTACCATTATTTCTATTTTTTCAAGTACAATGTAAGATCAAGAAGCAGTGCTATATCCTAGTACCCAGAATAGAATATGATACATAGTATGCTCTTAAAATGTGTTGAATAAACTAAGAATATGACAGTATAAGTATATATAATTTAATAAACTAATGTATTATTTCTGCTTTAAAATAGTGTAAATGATTTTTGTACTAATTTGGATGAACTCACTTATAGTTATAACACTTTATCCATTGATTCTCTTGGATTTTATATGGAGAAATTAAAACGTATGGAGCCAGCTTATTTTGTCATTTATAAATTACTATTTATTAAAATTTAGGTATTATTTATTAAAGGTTTACTCATAGTTATGATATATAGTTATATATATTTGGTCACATATTATAATTCAGAAATATTCATATGTATAAATTCACTTTCAGAACAAGATAATACTGTAGTAGATTTCTGAAAATTCTTCTTTAATGCTATGGAAATTCCCTTAAATTATAGCATATTTATTAATATGCGGGAAACGTATGTATACGTTTTACATTGACTGGTAGTAAGTAGAGCGCAGGACACGTATTAATACGTTTTTTTATAGACTAGCGGTAGAATGTGGGTAACGTATAAATACGTAAACTAAAGTTATCGTAATTTTACTGAACGTTGCCATTTGCGCAAAAATGGCCCACGCCACCTGTTAGCGCGCGATAAAAACTACCCACAAACAATGTGATATCTTGTGATATTTACTTTATAGCACTTATCATGAGTACAGTTATATATATTTGTTTATCTGTTCAATACCTTTGATCCCATAGTCTGTAAGCTCCCTCAGGACAGAGACCACATAATTCATCTTCATCTCTCCAGCATGTAGACAGTTTCAGGGACATAGTAGGCCATGAAGAATATTTGCTGAAGGAAAGATGGTAAAGAGGAATTGATTTAAATGTAACATCTGGATAGAATAACTTAGACCCTTACTCTATTCGCAGTCCATGTGGGGGACTATCTTATATGGTGAGACTCTTGTTACTTTCACAATTAAATGTCCTTGGATAGAGTTCTAAATAGAATTGTGTTTTACTGATGTCTATTCTTCATGCAGTACTATGAAAGTGGGGAATAAGGATATCAAAGTTTACTATGTATACCTTTATTATTTTATTCTGGCATTACCACACACAAATATTTAATTGCTATAATCATTGGATTACTATTATGGTTTTTTTTGGTTGTTTTTTTACTTCTATATATATTTTAAAATTCCCCAAATAATAAAAGCATAGATACATATACTTATCTTTATGATCTGTCTATATGCAATTTAATTACATCACAAATTTTGGTTTAGTCAATATTCAGAGGTTATATTACTATCATGTGTAATTATTGTTCAGAACTCAGTCAGAAAGAAATTGATCACATTCCTTTTCCACACAGATTTTAATTTATCCTGAACATAGTTGTAGCCTCATTTTCTGCGGAAAATTTATAGATTTCTATCACTAGTTCTCATGCAAATTCTCTGGAAAAAAGAAAGTAAAATTCTCCTCAATAGGTCAAAACACCTGAAAATTGATCAGTTTCTAAGATTTTTCTTTTCCCTTTTGGCATTTCCATCTTCCTGCTGTCTAGGTTGTTGGTTGTTCTCCTGGCTTCTTGCACAGCTGTCTTCCAGGAAATTCCTTTCATCATCTTCCTAGGAATTTCCTTTCTTGCTTTAAATCTCCTGTCTCCAGAATCCCATATTTCTTTTTTCATGGTGAATTTTCTTGTTTCAGTGGAAACTCTGTGAAGAGTGGTCCACTCTGGATGAACTGGGGAAGATTTCTCAAAGGAAATGAAAATTGAGTTGGATTTGAAGACTGTGTGTGAATTTTCCAGAAAAAAACTTTTCCATGCAGAGAAAAGTGCATGTCTGATGATGCAAAAATAAAAAAAAATTGTAAGTGGATCAGTTAGAAATTTAATAGATTTATTAGGTATAACAGTTTGGGGATGTAGAAATTGATGCTGTAGTGTATGACCAAATTTTAAAGAACAATATGTGACATGCTAAAGATTTTGAAACTTTTTCATAAAAATGATAGTGATCTGAAAGAACTCTTTAAGAGACTTGACTATATAATAAATGCTTTTTATGAAGGTAATTCTGGGAGCATTTTAGAGAGTGGACAAGAGTGGAATAGGTGGGGCAGTGGCAGCAGTTAGGAGACCATTGAATGTGTCTAGTTCAGCGGTTCTCAACCTATGGGTTGCGACCCCTTTGGGGGTTGAACAACCTTTCACAGGGGTCGCCTAAGACCATCGGAAAACACATATATAATTACATATTGTCTTTGTGATTAATCACTATACTTTAATTATGTTCAATTTGTAACAATGAAATTGGGGGTCACCACAACATGAGGAACTGTATTAAAAGGTTGCGGCATTAGGAAGGTTGAGAACCACTGGTCTAGTTGAAAGATAGTGAAGGAACTTTAGTAAATATAGAGGCAAGAAGCTCAGCCAGAGTTGAGAGAGTTTTATGTACTTGAACAGACAAGCCAATTCACGAGAGGCTTGAGAGGAAAGCTGTCTGAGGAAGACTGCTGTTAACTCTGATAGACATTAGATGAGGAGACATAGAATAAAGATGGGAAAGGAAGAAAGTAAGTTTAGTATGCACATATTAAGGTTTAAAGACTATGGCAAGGCACTGATGTGGAAATACGTGGCACCCAGATGAACTGTGAAAAGATGATTATGGTCAGTATTGTGTTGGGCTCTCCAGGATCATGAGGCTATTCCAGTCAGTGAAGGTTCCCGGCAGCACATGGAGCGTATCTTAAACACATCCTCCTTTCCCTCCTCGGGAGATCCTGATACAGTTTCTCCTAGGTGAAATTTAAGTGTGATAAATTTTATTTCTATACCTTAGTTTTTAACTCTCCTACTATTAAGAGATAATAATTTTGGATGGGTGTTGTTGTATGATGACCTTGAAATGATCTGATCTTGATTGGTCCTTCTCTTGCAATAGACATAGCAGCAGTGGTTGCAGAAAAGGGATATACTTTTCAAATTCAAAATTTCTGTTTTTCAAAATTCTTACTGTATTTTGATACATTATCTATATGAAATGGATCTGACTTGACTAAATACATTAAAGATATTTTTTTTGAAAAAACAACTTGATTCTTTCTATTTATCTAAAACTAAAACCTCCATTTAGATTTTAAATTGCTCTCAATTACTTGTTAATGTATTTTTTGCAGTTAAATTATATATACTTATACTGTCATATTCTGAGGATTACTAAACTTTGATATGTCACACTGATAGAGGCAAATGCAAGCTTTATTTTATTTGTAGAAGACAGCAACCTAGATTTCAAATGGATTTTCCCAGTGAGTACATAATCAACTTTGGAATAACACTTTAAATTTTAACATACATGTACCTTATCTTCTGAAAAGCACCTTGTAAGCAAATACTGTTTGCCTCAAAACAGCAAAATCTGTATTTTCCTTGGGCAATACAGAGTTAGTGAACTGAATGAAAGCAATCTTTTTCACTAGTTATGTTTTTTTTTAGGGTGGTGTCTTGTTTGAGAAGTAATTTTCAGGATTAATTATTTAATCATGTCACCTTTCCTGCAAGTATTTATGTAAAATTTTCCACAATACAAAAAAAGTGAACTTAGTGACAGCATGAATTAAGACTTGATTTGGTGAGAGAGGGAAATGAGCCAAGGGTGTTCTCTTATATAGTTTTGTAAAGCTGTTTTGATTCTTCTGCTAATATCACAAAAGAAATTGGAGCTAAATACCATCTGATTCCTCAAGGTTAGTGCCTTCTTAGAAACTATATTAGGACTTTCATTTGACTTGTTTTACAACTGTCATTTTTAAATAGATTTATTCCTATTAAAAAAGGATATATTTACTGAACTTTGGGAAATGCAATTATACTGTATATTATTTCCCTGGTTCATTAATTAATTTAACAAACATTTACCTTTCAGTTACTCTGCCCTAGGCAAGTAAGTCATTATTTTGTTAGAGTAACATAAAGGTACTCATTGCTTTGATAATTCAAACTGCTGCTTTCGGAATGTCTGTAAGACTTTCATTTTTTGAGATTAATGCCTTGACAGAATTGCTGAACATAATATTTTTATTTTTAGTTTATTGGTTGAATAATATATAAATCTTGAGCATACCAAATCAATTTTATATATATTAAATGTATATGCATATATATGAATTTACATATATATTACATGTATATATTACTTAATATCTGGTATTTGATATCTGGCTTAGGTAAAAGTCTATAATTATTGAATAGTAAAAATTGCCAAATTATTTCTAGTTTGAACCTATTTATAATATATACATATTGTATTATTCTAATCTTACTATCTGTTCCCATTTCCCTCCCCTTTCAGCAAGAGAACACTCTCACGTGTTTCGGTAAGGAACAGTCATTGGAACAGTCTTGTCTGAGAGTTCTTCTTGCTCATAGTAGTGTCTTTATCAAGGGTATTTGCTTTGCAAATATTCCTTAGCTAGAAATTTGTTATAACAATATAAATGATAATAATAGTTATTAAGTACTTCATTTGGGCTGGGCAACATGTACAACTTTGCATTTATCATTATAAACAAATAAACATGAGTCCAAGCTGGCTCTTGTGTTCAGGTGCATTAGTCTGTGGACCCTTATTGTTTCTTAGCAATTTATTCGTTGGTTATTGTTTGAGATTATACTTTAAAGCCTTCTTATATTTTTTCCTTTTGTTCTGTTAAGAGGGAGATTAAAAACTAATAAAGTCCCCCGATATTGTTTTTTTATTATCCTTTAGAGAGGATCTTCATGTGTGCAAACCAATTTAGTGTTTTCCTCCTCAACTATGTGACAGTGACAGTGATGGTCCCCGTTCTCCTTGGCCAGCCCAGTGACTGTGCTGCTGCTGTGCCTTCCCCTTCCTGCCCTTGCTCTTTTGAGAGGTCTGGTAGTTTCAGGGGCACTATTATTGCATCTAGACTAGTCCTTTGTTCACTCCTGACTTGAAAACAGATGTTTGAATGGCTCAGTTTCTCCGGTTTATATGAAAAAGAAACAAGGCTAACAGTTTTATGGAAACCTTAATGCTGCTGTTTGAATGAATTTCATGATAAATGCATGTAATCAAGGTAGTATTGACATTGTCTTCTCGTTTGGGGGCCTAATAAAAATTGTAATCCTTCTCAGAAAATATTGAATTGCCATGTCAATAAATCTTGCTAGATGCCTAAACAAGAAGTCAATATTTATTAGATAGACACAATACTGGGACTTAGTCTTCTGTATGTTCACCCTAAAAGCTAATATGCTGATGGTACTCAGCCAATGTAAATATTATTCATTAAATGCTCTTAAATTGCCATAATAGATTATACAGAAACATTAATAATTACTAAATATGGCTGGAATCCATTTCAGTTAATCATGGAATTCTATATCTTTCAAGGAACTTTCTATCAGTAACTGGATTATACCACAATTTAGCATTCTCAAATAGTTTTCCTTCAACCAAATGAGTTATGTTCTTCTCTGGATGATGTAAACAAATGACGACTCCATTTGTAGTTATTTTTGTATGTGTGTGTGTATGTGTGTGTATTTATATGCATGTGTGTATGTGATGACAAAATATTTAAATTTTAAAAATTAAAATGAAAGTTTCAACTGGATATTAAGTTATAATTTGAAATTAAAAAGTGAGATGAAACAATAAATAATATTAAAGGAAAATTTCCATGATTATTGACCTACTTCAGACAAAATCACCTGTGAACACCTACTAAGAAGAGTTCCTTTCTGCAGGGCTAAAAGGAGAGGTCAATATATCAGTCCTATAGTGGGTATGCTGAGGTTTGTCTCTGCCTGGAAACCATGAAGATGAGATTTGGGATGAGAAGCTGCTTTGACAGCTGAGCCTGGAGAATGCTGCTATGTGGGATCAGCCCCTATGATGAGAGTTTGGCTAGTCAACATATACAGGAATGCTTCCTACAGATGTGACCTGAATCAAGTTGGAGAGCAGGCATGCAGCAATCTGGGGTCTTATTCAACAGGGCCTCTGGAGGGTAGAAGGACCACTTCCACAGGGAAGAGCTGGACCTAGAGGCTGAGGAAGGCATGGCAAGTGACCACCTGGCATGGAGGTGCATCTGCGTGGTTGCAGGTGACATAGGAGTGAGGGATCCTGCAAGACAACTCAAACGAACTTGAGTGTAACATGTAACACAAAGAGGTTAATGTCCACCAGTCTCAGGGAGTGGAAAGCCAGCCTAAAACGGTGTTAGTTTCTACGACCACTGCCAGCCAGAGAGGAACTGTGGAAGTGGTTGCCCAGTGAAGAAAGCAGACTAGGAAAAAAACGAGAGAAGGACCATCCCCTTCTGGCTTCTGGTTCTGAAACAGAGCAGAGCCAGGGAAGGGGAGATCTTAGGTACAGTTGATTAAAACTTTGGAATTGACCTTCTGTTTTGGAATTGAGACTCATTGGGACTGTTTGCCACTGCGGAACTGTTCTTACTAAAGAAGAAGGTGAGAATTCAAGGGGTCTGCTATAGTTTCATGGAGACAGGCAATATTACCCTTACTGAAAGCATTTTTAAAAGGGAAGAAGAAGGAATGGCTGAAATAAGCATGTTTAATACAAGGCATTCTAGATTTTTAATTAAACCTCAGTGGTGAAGTGTATTAGAAAGGAAAGAGATTTCATGAAGAGAGTTGAGGGGTTATTACAGGATCTCAACTGAGAAATATTGAATGTGGGTGCTTCATTAGTAAATGGAGAAGAGACATGGTTAACACGACCTGTGCAGTTTTCTTGGACAGGTAATGATTGGAATCAGATTTAATAAGAACCAGCTCATCCAAAAATAATCCTCTGCTTTTTGGGTGGAATAATGCCTACTTAGCTTGATGGTTAAAGGATATATATAAAAACACTTTAGTAACACTATAAAGAAATTAATTCTAATAATAATAAAATATTAAAATTTTCTTGTGTACCTCATAGACTATTTTTATCTTCTACAACATTATCTTTGAAATGACTTTATGATCAGGAAAGAGGAAAATATCCACATTAAATTATTTTGTTTCATTTAGGATCATAGATAAGATGGGATTTGTAATTTAGTCATTCTTCCTGAATGGAAATAAATATTGAAGTAATTACTGGGTGAGTTTTAGATATACATTGGTAGATGTCATCATACTATACTTGGAAAGCAAATAACCAAACATAAAGTAGACACTTACCCTAGCCTGTTGGGTTCGTCAGCCTGCAGCCTGATGGGTCTCAGGTTCAATTCTGGTCAAGGGCACATACCTCGGTGGCAGACTCGATCCCTAGCCCTGGTCGGGGCACTTGCGGAAAGCAGCCAATCGATGTGTCTCTCTCCATTGATGTTTCTCTCTTCTGTGCAGTGCTTCCTTTACAGCAGGCTCCCATCACCTTCTCCTTCAAAGTGCTCTGCTGGCTTTGCTCAGGTGAATTAGGCATGTGTGTGTCTGCCAGAGAGATATATAGTAGGCACAGGGAGCTTTATTATTCTCCTTGTGTTTGCAATTTGAAAGTTTCTTGCATGTCTGAAGATCACACAGGGGTTTTATTTTCAGGCTGCATATGTTCCTAGAGCAGTTTCCACCTCTGTTTTCTCTTGCCTTCAGTTTTGAGTATAGGTCAGTGAAGTAAATGAATGAGGAAAAATGCACAATAGCATGTAAAACCCTTCTTCTCCCTCTTTCACTCCATGGAAATATTTTAATACTAAAACAGAATAATAATTCAAATTTCCTGTGTATTCCTTACCACCATTTTACAATTATTAATTGTAAAATAAATTATACTGATCATTTTTTTGCTAAAATAATTAAAATAACCTATTCAAGCCTGCAATTTGAACAAAAGTTAAAAGAAGGAAAATACTGAAAAATGCATTAATTTCATAATCTTTTGTTTCCCAATTTTAATATATACAGTGGGGCCTTGACTTAAGAGTGTCCCAACTAATGAGTTTTTTGAGATACGAGCCGTCGGCCGATTTTTTGCTTTGAGTTGCAAGCTAAAATTCGGGTTACGAGCCAGCTTCAGATACCCTGAACAAAAGTTAAAAGAAGGAAAATACTGAAAAATGTATTAATTTCATAATCTTTTGTTTCCCAATTTTTTTTCTTTTAATTTTTTTATTGCTTAAAGTATTACAAAGAGTTTCCCAATTTTAATATATATATATTTTAAAATGCAAGCTTTTGGAAAACATGGTACTATGTATTTTTAAAATATCTTTTTCATATTAAAGCTTTAATTTTTAGTATTAGGACTGACTTACAAAGCAGCCTTAAAGTAACTGTATTAAATATTAACTAACTAGAGGCCTGGTGCACAAAAATTTGTGCACTG
>NW_005363247.1:8454962-8469016 GCF_000412655.1 Myotis brandtii
GCAGCTGCACTGCCCGGCCGCCCCAGGTCGGGTCGCACATGGACGCCCGCCTCCCCGGGTCGCAGATAGCAGGCCCGGATGGCATCAGGGCAGGTGGGATGGCACTGTCCCGCCCCACCGCCCTGGGTCGCAACCGCCTCCCCGGGTTGCCGATAGGCCCGGATGGCATCAGGGCAGGCGGGATGGCACTGTCCCACCCCACCGCCCTGGGTCGCAAATAGCAGGCCCAGATGGCGGTGGGGCAGGTGGGATGGCGCTGTCCCGCCCTGCCTGCAGTATGCAAATTATCTGCCATCTTTGTTGGTGGTTAATTTGCATATCGTGCTGATTAGCCAATGGGAGGTGTAGCGAAGGTATGGTCAATTACCATGTTTGTCTATTATTAGATAGGATTCCTTTTAAGGGTGTAGATTTATGAATTATTGTGAAGTAAAATGTAATGTGATTTGGCTTTTCCCCATATTTTGAGCATTTTAAAAGCTGGAAAATTTTAGGTGATGATTTAATTGAATGGCTATTTTTCTGCTGAGATGGAGTATGGCATATGAGCATGTAATATACCTCTAATATGAACATTAGAAAACATTTTGTCATCAGTAACTATGAGGTAATGGGTACACCATTTTTAGTTATATCTATCATTTGCTTTTTGGTGAGAAATATAGAGAGGAGTATATATGAGGTCACATGTTCATTTACGATGAGCATTGGCCACTGCAAGTATTATTATCATTGTTAAAGATGGTTAAAGACTTGGTATAGTACTAAATACCAATAAAGCAACCACTTACCTTTGTTGTGCCATATCTTATATCAGTATATTTCTAAAGGATTATTTGGTTTTACGAATGTAATTCTGACACTTTTTGAAAAATGGCCTCTGAACTTAATCTTCTATTCCTATTCCAGTCTTCTTCCCTAAAGGAGGAAGAGCAATCTATTTAAAACTTAGGTCAGCTCATGTCACACCTGTATTTAAAACACTTCAATAATGTCCCATCACATAGAGAGTAAAAGTTTAAATTCCTTGCCATTTTAGTTTGTAGATGGGAAGAAATGGATCTTATATGAAAGTGAGGGGATAATTTATTACTTACCATATTTATTCAACAAACAATTTTTGAGTGCCTGGTATGTGTCTGGCACGGTTCTTGGTACATGGATGAACAAAAGATGATACCTGCCTGCATGGATCCTAATATCTAGGAGTGCAAGACAGACATTCAGCATAACCACCAGGGGTACTTAACTCTCTATACTTCTGGAAGGCAAGGGAGTTTTTGTTTGTTGACATCATTTAGAAAGAACAGTAACGATACACAAACTACATTTTCATCTGTCAACTTTTGGCAGAAATATCAAAAGCAAATGGTATTTAAAAAAAGCTTTGGCTTCTAAGCTTTGGTCATAGCTGAGATAACAATCCCCATAGCTATCAGCATTGAACAGTGTAAGAAATATAATCACTGGGCTTATGAACACAGTTTTGATAATGTTTTTATGCAGAATTGAAAGCTGAGTTCATAAAGTATCTATTTGAGGTCTATATTAAGAAGTATAGGCCTCCCTTTAACACCAAGCTATTTTGGAATAGGCCACTCTTTATAATACCTTATAATATATATGATGCGTAGATTTTTTTGCATTATCTTTGTTTATGTCTCTGCTTTCATGATATTATGATCTATACATTCCTATTCTATATTATAAATCTTGGAACTGTTTTCTTATCTTTTTTATTAGGCGCTATTATCGAAGAGCTTTCAACCACTCTGGGTGATGTCGAGGATACATTTCACTAAAACAGTAATTATACTTTTGTACCTTTGCCTGGCCAAGAGGAAAACAACATATGTGGTGAGTTTATTAAATTATTATCCAGTCTTTTCCTCAGGTTTCTTTTTTTGTATCTACAGAGTAAGGTAGTCAATAAGGTACTAGATTTGAATGAAGACCTTCTGTTTGTCAATAATCTAACTTGCTATTTCCTGGCTCCTTTTGAGTAACATTTCTGCATCTTCTTTGATTTTCCCACACTAAAGCTAATAGTAGTACACGTAAACTCACTTCACACTTTGCCTTTTGCTAAGAAGGTTGTCCATGTTTTGAGTCTTCGGTTTCTTAAAAATTATATGATAATTTTGATCTGAATATAAAGATAAATGATCGCCTCTGTTTTTATGGCAGTATTGTGTACATTATTTATGCTTATTAAAGGCTCAATCATATTTTATTTTCAAATTCTACAGCTAATTTGTGTTTTTTTAAAATATTATAAACAGAAATTTTGCCGCAATTTTCTCACTATGTTTCTCTTCATGTAGATTTTAATCTACATCAATCCATGTCTTTACCTACTGTAATCCTGTTGGCAGTGATCTCTATATGAATCTGTAATAAGTAAGAAATACCTTTAGTCACCCTAACTGGTTTGGCTCAGTGGATAGAGCGTCGGCCTGCGGACTCAAGGGTCCTAGGTTCGATTCTGGTCAAGGGCATGTACCTTGGCTGCGGGCACATCCCCAGTAGGGGGCGTGCAGAAGGCAGCTGATCGATGTTTCTTGCTCATCGATGTTTCTGACTCTCTATCCCTCTCCCTTCCTCTCTGTAAAAAATCAATAAAATATATTTAAAAAAATGCCTTTAGAAAGATTTCTCATCTAATGTCTGCATGATTTTAAGAGACTAGGCTGCAATGCTATTTTATGTGATGAGCTGGTTTTTTGCCCAGGGCAATAAAAATTCAATAAGCATTCTCTCACAGATAACTTTTATCCTTATCCTACAATCCATTATATATGTATAAAATTATATACATACATATATACACACACACATATGTAAGAAATTAACTTTGTAATAAGCAAGTTATTTTCATTTTGTAATCAGGATTCTTCGTTGCATGCACGGGGATTCACTCTAACTGGTTTAAACAGAAAAGGTATTCACAGGATCATTGGGAAATCTGAAGGAACAGATTCAAAGAACTAAACTGCTAAGGAACCCTGCTGGAATATTGTATAGGTGAAATGTCCTGGCTCTGTAACAGATGAATTATAAAGAGAAGGAGGAGGAACCTAGAGATAAAAGAGACTTCAAAGACACAGCAGATTTTTTAAAGGAGGACAAAATTAAACTGTGATGTCTAGGCATGCGGACTGTTACAACATGGACTGAGGCATTCACACATTTTAAGTTTATTTGAGCAGAAATTCACTTCAACTGGCCAGCACCAATGGAAAGTAAAGAGCATTCCACTGACAAGAGCTTGGGGGAAGATTTTAAAAGAGAAAAGGCAGAAGCAAAGTAAGGAAATTATTGATTGGCTATATCTTAAAGCCTAGCTAGCTATTTGTGATTGGTTGGTCTTAGGTTTCAATTTTGTAACCTTGAGGCATTTAGAGGCTTAGATTTGGTTTGCTTACATAAGCCACGGCACAAGAGTCACTTTAGTCTAATGTTTAATTTAATTATACTAGGTGATAAAACTGTAATGCAACAGAAGGAAGTGTTTGCTATAAATGGCAGGATAGTGGTTACGTTTTTGGGGGAGTGAGGGACTTGTTATTGTGGTGGGTTATATGCAGGGGCTTCTGGGTCGCTTGCAAAATTCTGTTTTATGATATGGGTGGTAGTTATACGTGAGTTCATGTTAAAATAACTCTGTTTTTTCAAATCTATGTTTTATTTTAAAATAAAAACGTTGAAAAATCAAATTAAAAACAAATAACATGTCAACAGTGTGTTAGTAGTATCACCTTCTTATAGGAGGTAGATTACTTTTAAAACATGCTGTGTTTGTATATATGTACCATGTTTTTATTAGAAGAGTTATATTGGATAACTTTTAAATTGTCATACCGAAAAACTACTTTAACATTAATGTATAGCACAAATGTACTCAGACTAATATAATGTAAGGCTTTGCTCAGGCAAAAAACAAGTACATACATTTTTCAAGGTGTGGAATGTTAAATACCGACATATTGAAAGTTTACATGTACTGTATAATGAAAATGAAAGACGATAAAGATTATTAATTGTCAAGAGCAGGAAGTCTTGGCCCAGGTAAAGTTACCTGAAATCCAAATGTTGGTTTCTTCATATCTTTTAGGTGTGGCTGACATAATAATTTGATAATGATTTAGATTTAAAATGAGAGATTATGATGAAACTCTGCTTTTGGAAATCTGTCCCACAGCTCTTTCCTTTCTTCTCTGGTAACCACCCCTTTCCTTTAAGGAACTGGCTCTCTCCTCCCATTTTGATTTGGGATGACAATAATCCTGGAAGGTGGAGTTAGCTGCATAACTTAGTTGGAATTCTGAATGGCTGATTTGTCTATACCTCCCACTTATTTATTTACTAGAGGCCCAGTGCACAAAATTCATGCATGGGAGAGGGTTTCCCTCAGCTCAGCCTGCACCCTCTCCAATCTGGGACACCCTTGGGGGATGTCCAACTGCTGGTTTAGGCCCGAACCCCAGAATCAGCAGTTGGGGACATCCCTCTCACAATCCAGGACCGCTGGCTCCCAGGATCAGCAGTTGGGGACATCCCTCTCACAATCCAGGACTGCTGGCTCCTAACTGCTCACCTGCCTGATTGCCCCTAACTGCCCCCCCCCCTGCTAGCCTGATCACCCCTAATTGCCTCTGCCTGCCGACCTATCACCATGGCTTTGTCCAGAAGGAAGTCGGACGTCCAGAAGATGGCTGGTTGACCTGGTCTAATTAGCATATTACCCTTTTATTAGTATAGATAGATTTGCTCAGTCGTTTGGTCATCCCTCACTAACACCCCTGCTGGCCTGGTCGCCCCATGCAGCCTGCTTGTTCAGTCGTTTGGTCATCCCTCACTAACCCCCCTGCCGGCCTGGTCAACCCATGCAGACTGTTCGGTCGTCTGTTCGGTTGTTTCGGATGCGACGGCCCCTGGCTCTTTATATATATATAGATTCACTAATTTACATAGATCTGTGCTTTGGTTATAATGCAAGCCTACTTTATTTTATCACTCAAATTGTTCCAGCTTTGGTCATTGGGAGCTCTGTAAGTTGGTTCCTGTGTCTTTTGACGTAGTTACATAATTTTGTGTGTTGGTGTGTGTGTGGGGGCACTTCCTTACCTTCTGGAAGTACAAGATACTGCAGACTCATGGCTTCGGGAATCCTGCTTCTTTTTATTGGAGAATGGTTTTTATTGAAAACAAGGTCTGGGGTGTGGTATACCATTGTGACTGGGGTATCACTTCTTGTAAGCACTCTCAACTGACAGAGCAAGGATATATATGTGTGTATAACAACCTGTGTATGTACATATATCTATAAAATGTTTCTTTGTATAGCCATCTATATCTATATTAAGCTAAACACCAGTTCATGCTGATGTCTCAGACTGTAATCCATTTCCACATGATAGCCTAGACTCCTCTTCTTCCTTATCCATAACCTATCACTCTTAACAAGAAGCCTGGCCCCTGCTATCCACTGTCCGTTCACTTAATTATTATTTTCCAGTTCACATGCATAGTAGTAGTAGAGATATTATCCCAAACCCTGTTGGGCTATCATTTTATTAACCAGAGAACAAATGCTTATATACAGTTTCTTTTGCCTTTAATTTTACAGATTCCACTTATTTCCAAAGTTACTTAGCTCAGTACCTCCCCCCCTCCCCCACATTCTTCAGTGAGGTTGTTTCACACACTTGTAGTATAGTTAGGTTCTTTTGTTACAATCTATATTATATTTTGGGAATCACCTGACTTCCTAAATGATTTTTCAAAATATTTGCACATATTAAAGTTCACTATTTGCGATGAAAAGTTCAAATGGGTTTTGCATTCACCATTATAATAGTTTCACTTATTTAACCCTTTTCATCTACTTGAACCTCTGGAAACCACTGATATGGTTATTATCTCTGTAGTTTTGTCTTTTCCAGGTTGTTACATGAATAGAATCATAATGTAGACAGCCTTTTCAAACTAGCTTTTCTCAAATAGCATTACACAGTTAAGATTTATCTATGACTTTCCATGGATTATTAGCTCATCTTTTTTTTTTTAATCCTCACCTGAGAGTATGTTTTTATTGATTTTTAGGAGAGGAAGGAAGAGAGAGAGAGAGAGAGAGAGGAGAGAGAAACATCAATGTGAGAGAGAATCCTTGAACAGTTGCCTCCTGTACATGTCCCAACTGGGGATCGAACCCAAAACCTAGGCAAGTGCCCTGATTGGCAATTGAACCTGCAACTTTTTGGTGTAAGGGATGATGTTCCAACCAACTAAACCACCTGGCCAGGCTTAGCTAATCTTTTTTTAATCACTCAATAATATTCCATTATAGATATGTGTCAGAGTTTTATTCACTTATTGAAAAACATCTTGGTCACGTACATCTTGGTTGGTGATTATGAATTAAATGATATAAACATTTGTGTGCACATTTTTATATGCATGTGTTTTCAAATCAGTTGGATAAATACCCAGGAGTGTAATTTGCTGGATTGTACGGTAATAGTATGTTTAGCTTTCTCTAAATTTAGATATAATTGACATATAACATTTTATTAGTTTCAGATGTACAACATAATGATTCCATATTTGTATATATTGTGAAATGATCACCACAATAACTCTAGTTAACATCCATCACTATTGTAGTTATAATTTTTTTGTGATGAAATCTTTTAAGATCTATCCTCATTAGCAATTTTCAAATGTAAAATATAGTATTATTAATATAGCATACATCCCCATGACATATTTATTTTATAGCTGGAAGTTTGTACTTTTTTAACCCCTTTCACTCAATCCACCTCCTCCCCTCTCCTTGCCCCCTGACTCTGGCAAACACCAATCTGTTCTATGTATCTGTGAGCTGCTTTTCTTTTGATTCCCATATAAGTAAGATCATATGGTATTTGTTTTTCTTTGTCTTATTTCCCTTAGCATAATGCTATCAAAGTCCACCATGTTGTTGCAAATGGTAAGATTTCCTTCCTTTTATGGCTAACACATACTTATTTTAAATCCTGACAAAAATAAAGGTCAGTTCTTTTTCTCTCTCTAACCTAGAAAGGACTCTTCACCTTTTTAGGTCTCTAACCTGTAATAACTATTATGTTTAGCCAAAAACCATTAGGACTCAGATATTTTTAAAAAATATTTTTAAGTAATGGTATGGGTAAAAGACACTGCTATAAAGTGTTCTTTAAGAAAAATATTCTTATATTAGGTAAGAAATATAGTATATTATTAGATAAAGACTAACATTTAAATTTTATTTTTTAGGGGTTAATTCAGAATATATGTATTTATAATATATCATATTCTAAATTATTTTCCCTTTTAAATCTAAAATGCAATAGGCTATTTTCCTTATTGCATATAGCATGATATCCATTATGTGTAATTTAGGAGTGCTTTGTATGGAGAAAAGTCCCATTGGGAATAGTGGTTCGAGAGTCCTGGGCAATTGGTAGCACTGATGAGGGTCTTTTAGAGAACCCCAGGCTTATCTCTTAGTTTTATGACTTTTAACCTCAGTTTTTTTAACTTTAAGGTAAAGTTCTTATCGTCTCTCTTTATATAGTAACAGGTATAAAATGGTATAATGTAAGTAAAAAGCCTCATGGGAGGCTTTTATATCTATTTCTGAAAGAATTTTTTTTTTAAGTGCCATTTTTATTGATAGTCTACACAAGGCTTTGATTTGAACTTCAGACTTTCCAGTCCATGATAGAGTAAGATAGCATTTTAATATAAATTCTCCCAGACATTTTACAGCAAGGGGTTCTGAGATGATTTCTACTCTCTTAGGGAATTCTATTGAAATTAATTTATTGGGAATTTTAATAAAATTTATCTTTTTCTAAATAAGTTTTATTGCATAGCATAACATTTCTTACTTTTAGGTCTCAAAAGTATTTTAGATAGAAAATATGGAGCGCAACATGTTAACATGGAGAAAGAAAAGGCACTTCTAGTATTAATTGTGTCAAGTTGGTGACCTTTGAATCTGAACTAAAACAAATTGGCAATGACAGCTTCAGACTTTCACTGATCGCTCTTCAAAAAAACAAAAACAACTATTGCAAATTGTATCTTAGCAGAAGTGTGTTTTTTAAATGAATTATTCATGAAAAATTACTTCATCTCATGGTGTACCTGCTGATAAGGTTTTGCATTGCCTACCAAAATGTATGCAAAAGCTGTGCAATTA
Organism: Myotis brandtii; assembly: GCF_000412655.1. NCBI lineage: Eukaryota > Metazoa > Chordata > Mammalia > Chiroptera > Vespertilionidae > Myotis > Myotis brandtii. The sequence continues at coordinate 8,463,190 of NW_005363247.1, forward strand.
AAACCTTCAATATCAGATTCATTTTGTTTTGTTCAAGGTCTTATAATGCATCAGAGGAAGGGCAATGACAAATATAGATTTGTATCCATAGCACACTTAAAAATAATTAGTACTTGAAAAGGTCACAGAATAGATCAGAGGAAGACTTGTTGTGGCATTTAGTCAGAGGATGAAATGGTGAGGGGCACAACGTTTTTTTGTTGTTGATTCTCTTGTCCAAAGCATTTTTACTCTTAATATTATTTAGAATGAGTTCATATCTCTGCGGCCAAGTTTTACAGCACTTGCACTGATGATGGCTTACAGCAGCCATTTCTAAAGATAGGCTCCCTCAATGTCTATTCATGAGCTGTCTGACTCTAGTGCGTATCTCATTAGTTAATTTAGAAAGCTAAAGTGGGATCTTATGGCCAGGAGTTTAAAAACTGAAGAGTTTTATGCACCCTCAAAATGCCTTGTAGTTTAAAGAGCAAAGTAGTTAAAATGAGGTTCTACTACAAAATATACTTCTATAAAATTATCATACATAAGTGTATTTCTATTTTGCAGTGGGTAATACATAGACTCAAACCTTTACATATTTCTCTATTAGGCTTGTGTAACAAAATCATTTATCTGGTGCATGTTCTTGTAGTAGTTATGCTTTTATATATGCACCTCTGTTTTATTTGCGTTATAGATGTTCATTCATTTATTCATTCTTTTATTCATCTTTAATTGTTCATTCACTTATTCTACAAATATTTATTGTGTACAAATTATATTTTCGTTATTGTGCTTGGTCCTAGTAATGCAGGTATGAAAATGGTCCCCTACCTTTAAGAAGTTCAAGATTAGTGGAAGAGATAGACCTGTAAATTTAATTAGATTGTAGTTGGGTAAGTGCTGTGATTGATTTGTTTCCAAAGTGTTTTGGGAACTTAAAAGCGAGGCACCTAACACCTTCAGGTGTTGGAGGCATGCCAGCGAAAACTCTCCAGAGAAAGTTTCACTGGAGGGTATCTTGAAAGGTGAGAATAAGTTAGCTAGAAGATAAGGAGAAGTATATTCTAAGGAGAAATAACAACATGCATAGAGGCAAGAAACAGCATGTCATGTTCAGGAAACTGCTTGCACGCTGCCAGTGGGGTTATGGTGGGAGAAATGATCAGGGGCCAAATAATGTAGTATCTGGTACTCACGCACCCTTGTCCTTAAGGTAGTGGTCTGCCACTGAGGATTGTAAACTGGTGGACAATGATCAGAACTGTAGTCTTAAAAGTTCATTCTACAGCAAGTGGGAGGTTAGACTGGAGGAGAGACTGAAGGTAGGAAAATTATTAAAGCAATCAAAGTTGGATATGAAAACTCCCTAAATTAGATCAATAGTGGGAAAGATAATGAGGAGCAGATAGATTTGCAACTTACCTGGAAGTAGAGCCAACAGGATCTGGTGACCAATTGGATTTGTGGGGTAGAGGATTGTGGAATGACTTACAGGTATTTTACAAGGTAGATAGTAGTCTTACTCTAGGTTGGATCTACAAAAGGATGGACAGTAGCTGAGCCATGCCAAGTTTGTCAAGCACTTGTATCATTCATAAAGCAGCAACTAACTCGTCAGTAAATTACAAATGTGGATAAAAACACTGTATTTGAGGAGACCTGGATTTTATTCCTATTTGTCAAAACAGCCGGATGCACAGGCCGATAAGCCATTTAAGTGCTTTGGGCCTCAGTTTACCTTTAGCTGCCAAAGATAGGAGGTTGAACTCCATGATCAATAGAAATATTTTAACTCTAGAATTTTGATTACAGAAAATCCCCACATCAATAGTCTCAGTAAAATATATCTTTGCTCCTAAATAATCATCCAGAAAACAATGACCAATGTTAAATTTTAGAAACTAAAAAGAGAGGGCAAGGCACTATATAGCTCTCTGTAGGGTAGCCTTTTCTTTTACTGGGTTAAAGCAAAATTTTTAACTTATCAGCATACTGTAGAGAACTATGATGGTTTCATATTTATTCTTTAAGAATGCAATGTTTTGATAATGCTTAATTTTACCAAATTTTAATTAAAACAATAAATTTAGAAATCTAGATATAATAACTAGACAAATTTCTTACCATAACATTAAAAGGAAAATTAAAATACCATTAAATACATACCTGTATTAAACTCTTAGAGAAATCAGTGCAAAGTGTTAGCAAAAGTATAATGTACTAATATTTAAATATGAATATATTTTACTATTCTTTAATAAAACTTGAAGGCTTTTGGAATGTGAGGATTTCCTTTGTAAATTTTGGTAAGACATATGTACCATTGAAGTGGAGCCAAATTTGGGGAGCATAAAGTTTGATAGTATTTTTTAATACTATCTGTGCCATATGAGAGGGCTCTCACTTCAGCCGTCCCTTTCTACCTCGATAGTTTTATTTTCCTTTTCTTTCCTAACATCTGCCACCTACACTAGCCTTTAAAACACAGTTTCCTGGCTGGGCCTTCTTCCCCCCTTGCTTTTGCATATGCTACTTTCTTTTCCTGAACACTCTTCTCTCCCTTCTTGGTTTGAGTAACTGTTGCCGCAGTCTTTTCACAGCTAGGGTTCAGGAATCTGGACATAAATGAATAGAGACTAGACAAGAAATATAAATTGGGGTTCAGGAATCTGGAGAATGGCTGTGCATAAATGAATAGAGACTAGACAAGAAATATAAATTTGGAAGGCATTTGGGGGAACCAGGTGGAGGCTTCACCCCTAGTGAAGTTGAGCTCCCCAAATCTCCGGACCCATGGCTTTTTATTAACACATTTTGCCCTATAGCCAAGCAGATATACATATCAAAGGTAAGGTTTGGTACAAAATAAAGGATTATCAGGTTAGGGGAAATGCCTACAGCTGTTCAGCAGCAGGTAATAATATGCAGATCTTCAGCCCTGCTGAAGATGTCCATCAGCTTTATGATGAACTTCTCACATTTATTATGCTAACTACTGTACTTAGCCTCCAGCAACTGTCACTTTTCACTCATTAGTACTTATGCATTCCTTTTACTAGGCAGACACATCTGGCCATCCTATCCCTTCCTTCCTTCCATCCAGGTCCACTATCTTAATGTGCCCTATTTTATGTTGTAACACAATACCCAGGTGCTTTGGGCTTGCTTGGCCACTGCCCTTAGTAGACTATGAATTCCTTGTAAGAAGCAACTTTGTCTTCTTTTATCTCTATTTACCTAGGCAGTGATGGCGAACCTTTTGAGCTCGGCGTGTCAGCATTTTGAAAAACCCTAACTTAACTCTGGTGCCGTGTCACATATAGAAATTTTTTGATATTTGCAACCATAGTAAAACAAAGACTTATATTTTTGATATTTATTTTATATATTTAAATGCCATTTAACAAAGAAAAATCAACGAAAAAAATGAGTTCGCGTGTCACCTCTGACACTTGTGTCATAGGTTCGCCATCACTGACCTAGAGCCTAATATTCTATCTGGCACACAGTGAGTGCTCAGTAAATGTTGGCCAACTGAGTGAATGAATGGATCTTATATGTCCTCATATTGCCTTCTTACGTAAAGAAAGATTCTTCACCCGGCTGGTATTGCTCAGTGGTTGAGCATTGACCTATAAACCAGGAGGTCACAATTCAATTCTTGGTCAGGGCACATGCCCGGGTTGTGGACTCTATCCCTGGTGTGGGGCATGCAGGAGGCAGCCGATCAATGCTTCTTTCTCATCTCTTTCTCCCTCTCCTTTCCTCTGAAATCAATAGAAATACTTTTTTTAAAAAAGATTCTTCATCAATCCTGGAAAAGCTACTCAGGGTGATGGTGAAACAGTGTAACCAAAAGCACCATCTTTATATTAATCACACTTATTTATCTTTTTTTATTCCTCAGTTCCAAATGACTAGGAATTTATATCCATCAGTAACTTTCTCAGTTCAGAGAGAGGATCAAATCAATTTGATTAAAGTTATATCTCTATAAAACAGGTAGTATTACTGATCTGTTGCATAATTGTACCCACAATAGCAGGTTTTCTTTTACTTCTGAGGGTCACAATAAATGGTTTACAGACATATACATGATCACATTATTTTAGATTGGTATTATCTTTTAGTTCATTGTAACTGAAGGCTTCTATGTTGTAATATCAAGATTTGGGTATAAAAGGCACATCAATAAAATAATTGTGTGTTAACTAAATTTAATAATAGCCTATCTCCTGCCTTCTTTTTATTCTATTGCCACTCTGCTATTCCAGGTTCTTGTTAACTCTCACTCAACCATCATTAAAGCTCCTCCAGTGATTCCACTGCCTCCTGACTCTTTCATACAAAATCCTGTCATTTCGACTGCTAGAGTAATGTGAGCAAGACAAGACCCAACAAACGGAATCTCTGCTCAAAAACGTTCCTCTTCCAGGTGCTTATAAAACAACATTTATACTCCTTAGCTTTGCTATACAAAGAAAGCCAGGTCTGGACAAGAATCCAAACCCAAGTTACCTTCATAGACTCTTCTCCTGTTATGTATAGTTAAATCAGCCAAATTAGATTTTCTGAATTACTTAAGCATGTACAACACTTCACTCATGGTATCCTTTTAAATCTAGCTTTACATTTGCTTTCCTTCCACTCTGTCAGAATTCTAATCCCAGCTCTGTGCCACAGTACTTGAAAAATATTTTTTGGCTGGCTGGTTCCTTTATTAAGCTTCTCTCATTCCTTCAGTAAAGTGTATCTTTTCCTCATTGGTATTTTCATGGTGCTTGAATATCTTTGATAGGCTAATCATTCTGTTACATTATGAATAATTATACACATTTAATTCCTCTACTAGGCTTTGAGTTTCCTGGGAGCTGACTTGTGTTGATGACTTAAAAAAAAATCCTCACTTGAGGAATGCTGAGAGAGAGAGAGAGAGAGAGAGAGAGAGAAAACATGAAACTAACCCACCCCACCCCCACCCCCCAACCTGGGACTGAACCTGCAGCCCAGGTATGTGCTCTGACCAGAATAAAACCAGCAACCTTCCAGTGCACAGGACAGCACTCAACCAGTTGAGCCACTCTGGCTGGGCTGACCTTTAAATGCACAGTAGCATTAAGAGACGGTATGTACACACAGCTCCTGGGTGGAGGCAGGGACTACCTTTCATGATGTGAGATTTGAAGTTTAGAAAATTATTTTGTTTCTTTTCCCATGGCACTGAATCAGTCAGTTCATGCTACCTGAACTCATCATAGGAGGTTTTATAAGTTGCAGGGCTAACATTCATTTTTATGGAGGTATCCTTATGTTATATATCTGGGTATCACCTTCCAAATGTAAAGGAAATTGGACAACAATATTAGTAACCAGAAGGTTGCTCTATGAAATAGAAACAAAGGGTTTGTGATAGTTTTGGAGGATATTTCATTCAGCCTTGGTGAAATCTTGAAGTGATTTGCTGTGATATCAAATATAGCTGTCTAGTATCTGAACAGATTTTCTGCCAGAAGCAAGGTTTGTATCTCTCAGATATGTGGACCGTGAAAGACACAAACTTTTCCTCTTTTCCCTAAATTCTGGAATTCTTTTTAATTTAGTTTTTCTAATTAAATGAGAAATTTCTAATTTTTCTAATTGTATCTAATTATCTCAGACATTTCTACACTAATAAAAGAGAAACATGGTAATTAGTGTACGACCGCTACCCTTCCCATTGGCTAATCAGCATATCCTTATGCAAATTAACTGTCAGCCAAGATGGCGGCCGGCAGCCATGCACTGAAGCGAGCAGGGAGGCTTGCTTGCTCCAGTGACTGCAGACTCCAACGTTCCCCGCCTG
>NW_005363247.1:8469081-8497537 GCF_000412655.1 Myotis brandtii
TTACTGAAAATTCTTTGCTCCCGCGCACCATGGTCTGCCAGGCGCTCGCACCTGCTGTCAGCATCCACACCTGCTGCCGCCAGTGCTGGCCCTGCTCACTCACACCCGCTGCTGGTGCCAGAGCCAGCCACCGCTCCTGGTGCCGGTCCCAATCACTCAGTGCTGTCAGCGGTGTGACGGCCCCGATTGCCCCTCAGGGCTACTCTACCTCCTCCTGCTCCATGGGGTGATCAGGACCAGCAGCTGCCTCTCACAACCGCTGCCGGCGACAGACCCGCTCACACCTGCTGCTGGTACCAGAGCCACCGCTCGCACCTGCTGATGGGGCTAGCCCTGCTCGCACCCGCTGATGGCGCCTGCCCCAATCGCTCTACGCTGTCAGCGGGTGCCGTCAGTGCGTGGGAGCGGGGCCGTGGGAGCAGGGCCACCAGCAATGGGACCAGGGGCCGTGGCAGGAGGGGCCGGGCAGGGGCATGGAGGATGGGCCAAGACCCACCCCTGTGCCCACTGTAGCCTGGCATCCCACAGTTCCTTTCAAGGTGCACAAATTCATGCACTAGGGCCCCTAGTATTATAGTAAAATGGGTAGCTGCTTAACTGCCTTGTTGCTTTAGTTGACATAAGTTGGAGTTGAGAGGCATATTTGTTATGGTGCTGAATCTAGGATGTAGCCTGGGCTTCTTGCTGGAAACCTGGGGTCACTGTGGTCTCATTTGTAACCATGTTTACAGGGAATCTTTAAAGTTTGCTACTTCTGCAGGGGATGTATATTTTATTTTGGTTCTTTCCCTGCATTTCAGAAGGTGATTGTCATTCTGGGCTGTACCCTCTCTAAGGCATTTCGACCACGGTTATCATTCCATACCCCCATAGCCCGTGCCCAGGAGTTGTGTCTTATACACCATGGATACCTTAGAATCCGATGAATAAAATGCTATTATTTGGTTTATATTTTGAAACAATGAAATAATTATGTAAAGATAAAACTAAGTATAAGGACAAAATATGTACAACTATTTAACTTTATCTGACTTTCCTTAAAGGAGAAGGAATTCCAGGGTAGACCCAGGAATAGCTTTCAGCACATTCTTTTCTGCCACACATATCACAAGGTTCTTTTGGAATTTAGTATAAAACTCTGGACTGTTGGAAAGGTTTCCTTAACCTGCCTTTACTTAAAGAATTCCCATGAATTTACCTACCCTCATTGGATGTGCTTAATTCATATTATCTTGAGCTTTTTGAGACTGTTAAAAGCTTTTGAAGTTGAGGTAAAGGACAACCTTTGTCTCTTGTGACTTTAAAAGGATATAAATATTGCTGATTCTCTAAAACTAGCTAACATATAAGAAATAGGAATTTTGGTTTTATTTAGTTCGATCAGGGATATCAGCAGTAACTCATATAGTAAATTGGAGAAAACCCCTTAAGGTGTTTAATAACATATCCACATTGCAAAGCATAGCTTAATGAAATAAAAACAAACAAAAAAAACCCTTACATTCCCATCTGCTAAAACATCAAGTAATTTTCACATATAACAAAACAAAAGTATCCTGTCTTGCTTGACACATATCACAGCTGTATGTTGATTCATTTGGAACGGACAGCATTTCTGAGGCTTAGGCTCATGATAGAGAATGCCTTCTCCCCTTAACGAGAAACCACAGGATGTAGTCTGAAGGCCTCAGAATTGTCGTGACAGGGCATAGAATAACAGATGGTCCCTTAGGCAGACTAATCCTATGTTATTTAATACCAAAAGCAAAACTGTCAACTGTTTCAGGGAAAACAGAGAGCCCGGAACCAAAGAATTGATGAGTAAACATAAAAGAAATTGATTTTGAAATATTTAGTTTGAAATGTATTCTAATTTTTCAGTCTAAACACACATTGTTACTCATTTGGAATTCTAAACCACTGTTTGGATTTTAAAAATAAGTGCTTTGGAAATTGCTGGGAAGAAAACTCAGGAAGCCTTTCACTAGCAATTTTTAAATGAACCAAAAAAAAATTGAAAAGAAAAGAATTATAATACATTAGTTGAAGTTACTGAGTGTTAGGGTGTGTGTAAGCAACAGGTGAAAATAAGGAACTACTTCAGAAATTTAATAAATGCATTTGGACCTGTGGTATTTTCTCAGAATGTGAAATAAAGTAGGCTCATCTTGGACCCTCTGTAAGGGATTTTACTTGTTTATTTAGGAGGATAATCTCATTATGAAATACTTTTCTTTACAAATAGAAGTTTTGCCTTTCATTAAAATTTATTATCTTTTTAATGTAAAAATACAAAATTTAAAATAAAAGGAATACATGTTCCTTATAGAAAATACAAAGAGCATACATATTTATAATGTAGGAAATGGACTTACTTTAACCTGATTCCCCAGGAATCATTACTATCACCCGTTAGATGATTAACCATTCACCTTTCTTTATATATGCAATATATGTGTATTTACAAATACATATTTTTTCTTACTGAAATATAGCAGTGTTGGAATATTGTTTTGAAATTTGGTATATTAAAAGTTTTAAATCAGTTAAACTGAAAGCTAGCTTTCAATCTATGGCCAAAATAAACAAATTAAACCTGTATTAATTTCTAAGGATTTGTCTTAAGAAGGAAAAAGAGAAAAGAACTATTTTGGTACTATCGCATATTGAAAGTATTGTTGAAAGTATTATAGATGCCTCCCCCCATTGACCTCCTCTAGCCTGCCCCTAGGCCTTCACCACACTATTATCTGTTCATGGGTTATGCATATATGCATACAAGTTTTTTGGTTAATCTCTTCCCACCTATCCGAACCTTCCCTCTGAGATTCCACAGTCTATTCCATGCTTCTATATCTCTGGATCTATTTTGTTCATTAGATTCCACATATGAGTGAGATGATGTGATACCTGTCTTTCTCTGACTGGCTTATTTCACTTAGCATAATACTGTCTAGTCCAGCGTTTCTCAACCTGTGGGTCGCGACCCCTTTGGGGGTCGAACAACCCTTTCACAGGGGTCGCCTAAGACCATCGGAAAACACATATATAATTACATATTGTTTTTGTGATTAATCACTATGCTTTAATTATGTTCAATTTGTAACAATGAAATTGGGGGTCACCACAACATGAGGAACTGTATTAAAGGGTCGCAGCATTAGGAAGGTTGAGAACCACTGGTCTGGTCCCTTCATACTGTCTCAAAGGGTAAGAGATCCTTCCTTTTTACTACAGCACAGTATTCCCTGGTGTAAATGTACCATAGCTTTTTATCCACTCATCTACTGATGGGTTATTATAATATTTCTTATAGAGGTCAGCAAAACAAATGATGAGAAAAAATATTGTGGTAAATATTTTAAAACTAATTTATTCAATTCAAGTTAAATTCCTATTATGTATGAAGCACTGGGTTAGGTATTGTGTTTTCAGAAATAAAATAAATTATATAGGCCTTAAGTAGCTAATAATCTAGTGAGATGAAGAGAAAAGGGGGAAAAAACAATTACAGAAGAGTACGAACTAGGAAACCTTGTAAAAGCAGGTCGTCAAACTTAGTGGAGCTAAGTAAGGAAGGGTTCTTAGTATTTAAGTGTTTTTAGATTTGAGTATTTGCAGGACCTTTTAAGTGACAATTTAGCATCTTAGTTCAGATCGCTTTTTTATTTATAAGCTGTATATCCTTGAATGAACATATTTAGCCTCAGTTTCTTCATCTATAAAGCAGGAATGGTGGTAGTTGCCTCTTAGGATTATTGTGATTAATAAATGTATCCATATATTTAAATGTTTACAACTATTCTAAGCAGCATTAGCATAATGAGTACTTAGTAAATATTATTTGCTATTTGAAGCTCAGTTGGCTGTCAGACAGTAGTATCACATGAGTCTGTTGCATAAGAGAGAGATTTAAGATGGTTATATAGTTTGGGGATCATCAGCATTTATATGACTGAATAAGGATATGAATGAAATCAACAACATGGGAATATCTAGTATAAGAAGAGTATAAATGTCAGAGCCAGAGTGAGCACAAACTTATAGAGGTATGGGTGAAGGAAATGGACCCTACAAGGATTCTATGAAGAGTGGCCTGAAGGAAGGATAAAAAAAAATGAGTAATAGCTGTGTTCATGAAAACCAAGGAAGAAGAGAATTTCAAACAGTGATTACCAATGTCATATATGTACTGACATTTTTGTCAAATTGTGTACTGACAAAAAGATTTCAATTTAATTTGGAAAGTAGGAGGCCATTAGTAAGCACTGCCATTGGAAATGGGTTGGAAGCAGATGGTCACAGGTTGAGAATGGAAAAATAGAGAAAACTACTAGTAGAATGATCTGAGAATCTTGACTATAGAAAGTAAGAGGAAGAGAGTCAGCTATCAAGTCAAGAAAAAGTTGTGTATTGTAGAAATTTGACATGAGATAAAGAATAAAAAAAGTAAAAGATGGAGGAGAGAGTATGAAATTAAGTGAAGTACAATCTGTGTGGAGGATGGTAAAGATTCACTTGGTCTTGAGCAAGAAAGATGTGTTGGACAAGAAGTACAAGCAAAAGACACTCTTGCTGAAGGGATTAAAAAAACATTTAAATGGTTAAGGTGATAAGTGGTAAAGACCTTGCATTACAGTACTTAAATACAGTCATAAATATTTTAATCTGAGGAAAAATGGGAGAGGTGTCTGATCAGGGACAGTTACAAAATTTGTTATCCCTGAATCATGACTGAGATGATTTGGAGACCCTGACATTGTTGTGAAGCAAACCGATAGAATTGTGATTTTGTTCTGCAGTACCCCAGAGCCTGGCTATGGGAGTAAAAACACAAATCTTTGCATTTATTTGAATTTATTTAGAGTAGAAGGTAGTAAGGGGAGATTATGGGTCATGAACTACATGCTGTTCAGGGAACGAAATGAAAAAAAAATGCACAATGATAGTAGGAGATTGAGGGACTGGAGGATTTTGACACTTGCAATGAAAATAAGGTAGCGAGAGAGTGAAATAATAGGATGTTTAGGCTAGAAAACAATAATTAAGTTTATGATTCCAGAACTGGAACTGTTCTAGATGTAATATGCAGGAGGGTTGCTGATGTGGAAATAAAGTCAAAGTTCTGTAAATTGTCATGAATTGTAATTTGAAAGTTAAAAGAGAATATGTTTGCAAGACTTGGGCTATCCATTAAGACTCTGTGTTTTAAGTAAGATAGGGGACCTCCTTTACAGGAAAGGAGAATAAATTCACCAGGTGCCATTTCTTAAGGGAAGTACTTACTTTCTATTGTATTTTGTGTTATTAGTGTCCAGCCCAAGGATTGCCAATAAAAGAAGCTTAATAAATATTTGTTGAATAAGTGAATAAATTAGTGAGTAAAATAAAAGCTGGTACTAAAACTAATTAATACCAATTCATGATCTTCTAAGAATTCTCCCTCTTAAAAGATTGATTTATATTGCTAATATTTCTTTTTGCTTTGTTATCATGGTTGGAAATACAATGAATTCAGAAGTCAATTGAAATTATAAAATACTATTATCTTTGTTTAAACTAAAATTTTGTGAGAATTAGACTTTTAGAAATTGATAATTATTTTTTATTAATCTTCTGTAACAAGATATTACCTATAATACTGTGTGTGTGACTTACATAGTGCTGTCTTCTAAATTATACAGATGTGCCATGTAAGTGTTCCTTCCCACTCCAAAGCAATAAACACTCTCATAATGTTTGACATCACTGCCTCAAATCCATCCAAACAGATGGATTCAGGAGTGCAGAGTAATTAAAACAGTATTTATAAAAGTTTTCAAATGTTGCACTCAATTGCTTATTTTACTTGAGACAGAATTTACAAATGCAGAATACAAATGGGATAGAGGAATTTTATGGATGTTTTAGAATGTGCCTCAGCTTTATATGGTTATAAAATGAGAAAGTCTTTAAAATACAAATATATGATCGATCTCTCTCTCTCTCTCTCTCTCATATTGTTTCTTTAAATAATTTATTGTTTTTAAGATATATTCATTAAACATGTTAGAACTCTGATAGATAACTCCAGGTTTGGAATATGGCCAGGAATAATTATGTGTTTTACTTTTTTTGAAAGATAACACAAATTAACCTTTTTCAGATAGTTCTAAACATCTAGACCTTTTGCTTTAATATTCTGTGTTGGTGATCTTTGCTCGGTTAGGAAGTCATTTTTAAAGAAAAATCAGGGTTAAGATCATTGAGATTCATGAAGAGTCACTCAATATAAATTACACACATATACAACTATGAATAAATGTTGAACTAAGTGATAGGTTGTTAAATCTTATGCAGTTCTTTGAAAAAAAAAATTAACGTAAGCTCTTGCCCAGGAATCATCAAGAACTACAACGCTCACCTCTTTGCATTATTTTAAATCCAAAGAAAATTAACACTAATTTTCTACTGAGCTTTTTAGCAAAATAATTACTGTTCTTTTATATCATTGGGGTGATTTCCCGTTTTCCCCAACATCTATAAGATCTTGATAATGTTTATAAAACATTTTATTTAATTGGACAAAATGCTATATCCAAATACTTTGAAGAATTCCCCCCACTTTTTTTTGGGGGGGGTGATCAGTGAGGGTAGCCTAATGATTGTTTGAGGGGGTATAATATGGTAGTACTAACTGGGTTTGTACTGCAGATATTTATATCATTATTTTAATGTTTTATATCCACCTTCTTCAAAAAGGTTGGGAGCAAATTATAAAATGCATAGGAATAAAAAATACTACTAAAATATATAGTCACCAGAATTTTTATTACAAGTGAAAAAATACATATTTTAAATTTTTGGACAGTTTTTTATAGATAAACTTCACATGATATATATTTATTTATTTTAAGTATGTTTTCTTAAAATATTAACCATAAATTTAGTTATAATTTTTAGAGCTATTTCTAATAATGACATATGTTTAGGCACTTAGAAAATGTTTTTAATATTTTATAAAGAAATTTATAAAGTATCTTGGCTTACTAAATTTGGCACTATCATACTTTTAATCTGATTTTTGAAAATAATAATAAGTAATATATTCATTTTAATAAACATGTTAACTTTAAAATTAGATATAAATAGATGACATACTAAGGCTGGAAAAGTCAGATTAATTCTTCTAGGATCTTTATATTAAACATTTGAATTTTCTTTAAAAAACACCTGGATTCAAATGCCTTTTATGGACCTCTTTAGCTGTATGCCCCAAGTTTTCAGACTTAAATTCCATGAATTAAATTCTCTGAACATCAGTTTATGTCTCTGTAAAATGACTGCAACAAGTTACCTCTTAATGCTGAAAAGATTGAATAAAGTAGAACTTTTACAGTGATTGATGTGTCATTGGCCTTCAGACAGTTAATGTAGATACAGAGTAAGAAAAGATTGGTAATAATGGCAGGATCATTCCTTACTTATTGCTACCATGACATAGAGACAATAGGATTCTTCTAGACAAGTACTTTCTGTATATGTGATAAGGGCTCAACACAGTGCTCTCCAGCTAACTTCCAAGTGCTAGTGTCTGTGTTTCTGTGCCTTTAAGTTTTTCTCCAAGAGGGGAAAGCCACCCTCTGTATAAAGTTGAACAGATACACAAGGGAATTGACATTTCTAGGCTCAGCCCTTAAACATCGTTGCCTCAGTTGCCTCTCCTTTGGGAGGACAAACATCTTAAGTTCGAGTTGCCATGGTGTTATCTGGTTCCGTGATACAAACTTTATTGGCTGTCTTCCTTACCTTGTCTAACTTCCCTCCTTTGTATCAGTGATTCCTGGACTTCTCAAATAAACTGCACACAAATCCTTGTTTCAGGGTGTGTTTCTGAAGAAATCCAAATTAAGAGCAAATTAGTGTTAATTGAACAATCATGTCTGCCACTCAGCTAAACGCAATATGAATTATGCTAATTTGATAAATGCTGTAAGAAAGTTAGACATAAAATTTAGTCAGGACACAGATGAGGGAAGAATTAATTTGGGAGTCAAAGACGTCTGTAGGGAGAGGGTGTTTGGAGAACGAGAAAGAGTTCATAGCATCATAATTAGAGGTCGGCAATCAAAGCAAAAGGAATAGCACGAACAAAGAATGAGAAACAAAAAAAGTGTGGAATATTCTGAGAATGATGAGCAATGTGGACAGAGAAAGGCAAGATGGGCCTCAGGAGGAATGGCTCCTGACGAGGCTGGGCCACCCTGAAGAAAGCTGTCTGTGCTAACTAAACTCAAATGTTAGTTTTATTCATTTGACAGAGGGCAGGAACAAAATCTCTTTAAAGATAACAATGACCTGACTACAATTATACTTTAAAAAGAGCAAGGAATTAATTGGGCTGGGACATAACATGAACAGAAAAACAATTTAAGAGGCTATTGCTAAAATGCAGAATAATAATGAGGCTTTATCTAGTACAAGGGCATTTTGAATCGAAAAAAGTTTACTGATGTTAGATGTGTTTCAGCTAAAGAATAAAGAGGATTGGAAAAAAGTTCTGAGCGTAATCTAAAGTTTCTAGTTTAAACAAGTATTTGGATTGTGATTCTTTCATTGCCATGTTAGGGAATTCAGAAGAATTCTAACCCACGTGTCAAGGATGGACCATGTTGGCTTGTTACACATACCTATGCCCAAGGAGTGGCTAATGGATAGGTGTTTGCTGTGGGCATGAAAGAGTAGAACTGGGACATGGAGGATTAAGTGTCCACACCAGGCACCCCATGGTGCAGGTTGGAGCTAACAAGTGGAGGAGAAGGAGAATAGGTCATTGGATGAGGCTGTGTGTTAGAGACTAGGGGTTGGGAACAAGGTCTTCTAATGCTATCATGTTCTAATGCAGAACTTTGGGGAAATCCCAAAATTCTAAATTCACATTTGTTTATCTGACAAATATGAAATATATTTTTCAAGGCAGGAAAGTAGTACACATTTTATTTAATAGTTTGTTACCTTGATTTGTGACTCAAATTTTTTGACAAATGATATATGGGTTGATTTGTATTCTTGGTTCAGGCCCCACAAATGTTAGGAGCAAACCTAGTAAAATTAAAAGATTTCTGTGGTGACATAAGCCCAGGTTAGATTATAGCAGTTGAAGTGGAAAGGAAAAGACTCTGAAAGGTACTTTTTAAGATGCATTTAAGCCAGTGATTTCAACCTTTTTTTTTTTGGTCATGCCCCACCTAAGCATCTTTAAAATCCTGAAGCCCTTATGTGACATATAATTCTTATTATTCAAAAAGTAAACTATTCTTCTGGAGGAAGCCTTAAAGGCCATTAACTTGGTCTAAACGAGCTTCCAAAGAACATGACATCCATGAAAGAGAAAAATAAAAGAATGAAAAGATAGTTGAAGTACTGAGGAAGAAATCACTAAGAAATTGTTAAAAAAATAATATGAAGTGATATGAAAAAATAGCAAATAAAGTTTCAAACATATAATAGAGAACTGAAATGCATAAATATGTCACAATATATATTTACATACTGTATATGAGTCCCCTAGAACCATAAGAAATGCAAAAAATTCACTGTTAATAACTCATTCTTGAATTGCACCCCTTAAAAATCAAATTGCCACACGCCCCACACTGGGAACCACTGAATTTTAAACCATCAATCTCAGATTTATTTAAAGATGAAGTTGGGCTTCCAAAGTACCCTTTGTTACGGCCAGGATTGAAAACAATGATTATAGAGTTTAAAAGCAATATATTAAATTCAGTTTACTTTTCTGTCCTTAAGTCACTTATTGTATATTTTTGTTTCAATTTTCTTTGTATTAATCAATATGAAACAGTATTAAGCACTATAGTTAATATGATAAATTTACTACATTATTCACTTTGGGCTCATTTTTCTGCATTTGAAGACAACCTTTAATAACTCCTGTTATAGAATTGATAGAAAAGAGGATTTATCAAGCTAGATATGTAAATTTGATCTAAGAATATAGGACAAAAATACTGTCTTCTTTTACCTGTAGAGGATAGTGCAGAAAAACTGGCCAAGTACAGGTGAGGATCCTACCTTCCTACTCAGAAAAAAATATGTTATTTCTGGTATACATTTAACTTATGGAAGAAAAAGCCTCAACAACATAAAAATGTCTTTAAACAGAGAGAAGTTTCTCTCTTCACAGACTGAAAGTCATTTATCAGCATTAGGATCTATAGGGCTTGGAATTTTCGTGGGGGTGGGGGATGGGGATCATGGAATTCATTTTCATTATTTTGTATATCTAGTTTTTCTACATTTACACGCTTGAGTTTGGTTTTTGGATTTGACTTTGTAAAAGTACCACCAGATCTTCAAAATAATCTCTTATCCTGAGTAAATGAAAGCAGGCTGCCCAGTTTACTGTATGTCCAGCTGGCTAAAGGTTTCAGCAAGAAAGGTCCACGAGCAGATTCTGTGGGAGGTATAAGATAAACATGCTCTTGTTTATGTTTTGCTGATACTCTGGTTGTTTAGAAGTTGGGGAAGTTTTTCCTTGCTTCGGGCTGTTCTTTTAAAAAAACCAAATAATCATCCAGTGTGCCTTGTGGCTTTGATCTTTGTTTTTCTATTTTGTTATACAAGGCTCAAAGTCTTACAGTTTGTTGTGTTTCATCCTTTGTCAGATCATCCCCTCCCCACACTTATTACCCACAGATGGCTGGAAAAGAATAAGAGAAAGGTAGAGTGTCTTAAAAACTGACATCTCCCATAAATCTCAGGAGATTGTTGTATAAATATTGGCATGCTTTTGGAGGTGCTAAAATAGAATTCGGTGGCCTTTCACCTGGCATAATTAACTTCCTTTTATTTCTTAGTGTTTACGATATCTTTTCCTAACCCTTGTTTTTCACAAAAGTGCCTTTGGGACCTGACCGAGTAAGTTGCACAGACACCTGCGCGCCACAAGGCAAACGCCAAGCCTCGTTCTAGCCCCAGGACAGAGGTCCCACAAGCCGACCCTGCAGCTTCCCTCCATCCAAAAGCTCCAGTGATAAATCATGTGAGGATATGTAATCAGTCTCTGGAGGAATGCTACAGCGATTTGCTTATTTTGACACTCAGTACCTTGGTTGACTTTAAAATTCAAGTTTATGCTTTTAAATTCAGTTATAAAACACTGTGTGTATGTGTCTGTGCCTAGGTGGCACATATTTTAGTAGTCTAGACTCTAGAATCTAGTAGGTCCTCAATTCAATATGGGCTGAACTGAATTATTAATATTACAAATATTTTGAAGTTTTATATTGGTGGGACAAATAATATTTACATTTAAAATATGTAGATCCAATAATGCTGGCTTTTTAAGCACATACTTATGCTAGCATGACAGCACAACATACCTATCTAGATTGAAAATATTTAAGTTTAATTTGATTTAATATCATTTCATTAAAAAATATTATAAATTGTCTTCCAATGTACAGGGTAAGGCAAAAGTAGGTTTGAAGTTCATATGGAAAATAATACAATAATTAATAAATAATTATATAAGAATAAACTCTTTATTGTATATTCACAAATGTTTGCCTCGCCCTATATACTCTTGGGGCCATTGCCAAAAGAGTAAATTTTGTGAACCCAAACTTTGAATTACAATTGCATTCCACAATATTTTTCTATCCTGAATGATGATATTATGTAAATGTATGAGTTTCACACTTAACATCCCCCGCCCCCATCTGCCTCACTCCATAGCCTCTTATTCAGATAACCTAATGGGAAGTTTGTTGGCAAAAGTATCTGGAAAAAAATGTATTATCACATTTTTAAAAATATTAAAAAGAATTTACCAGATATAGCCTATACATCTAATCCCATCCACCCAGAAAGCTATGAAGATCCTTCCTTCACTAAGATATCAAGAAATAGACAGTGAAAGTGAACATCAGCATCCTTAAAAATTCTGCAGTAAGGCCCTCTGTAAGCTGGTGATGACAGTGGGGGACGTCACTACCGAGATGGGTTCCCTAATAAGTTAGTCAGAGAAGAGTGATAGAAGAGGGATGGAGAAATGGATGGATTTGAATTGCCCCTTAGGGATAGAATCCACAAGAATTGGTGACTAATTGGATGTGGCGGGGGGACAGTGAAGTGGCAGCTTTGAGGATCACTCTGGGTTTCTGGCATGAGTGTCTATAGAAGGATAGAGATGCCATGGGAGGACTGGAAATGAAGCTGGTCTAAGGGAAGATCAAAGCTTAGTTTATGAGTTTGCTCCCAGATGTAATATGTGAATATATGAGATCACCTATACCAGGAGAAAAGCACAGATGGAATGGAAGACCAAGGGTTGAGTGAATGGACCATTCAATGCTACTACAAACCCTTGTCTGGTGTGCACCCCACTACCTCAACTCTCAAAGTTGACGTGGTCTCCTACTTCCCTTCTTATATCAAATCTTATTCACAGTCTTCACCCGGATCAATTTGGAATCAAAACACTTTTGACACTCTCCCCCAAACTTCTATTTTCTTTACATGGATTTAATCTTTCCTCTTCCTCTCATCTTTGACTATCTTCTCCTGCCTTATAAGCCTGAAATGTTGATTTACCCCACAGTTTCACCCTGGAACTTTGTATTTCCTTACTTCTTGTGCATCTACACCCAGACCTAATAAGCATATAATTATGAAACAGGTTGTTAAGAATCTGTGAACAGGTTTTGAACTGACATATTTAAAAAGAGAGACACATAGGTTTCTTTTCTTTTTCTGATGAATTTTGGAAATTATCTCAGTGTTTTGTATCATAGAGTATTTTAGATCAATTGATATGGAATCACATTAACCAACGATCACATAGTGATTACATTGAAAGTAAAGGTTGTGTAAGGATTAGATAGTGATCAGAAAGCATTGGAGGCCAAGATTTGTTTTGAACATTAGTCATTCAGAAAAATTAATTGCCAACATTTAATAATCAGATGATTTAACAAATGATTCAAAATTTCTCTTTTCTTAAAGACAATCCATCCAGCAACACTGAGACCACTTTATCATATGGGTAGGTAATATGCACTGCTCCTTTTAGACAGCTTGTTCTCTTTGGGATGCCACAGTCCTCACATGGCCTGGACTCTTTTACCATTTGCCTGCAATCTGTAGGCATTTACTATTTTGGCCCCTATAAAACCTAGTCTTGAATATGACATATGTGTATTTTGCACACAAGACTCGGTACTAGTAGAGGCTTTGAAGTTCTTCTTTTAGAGCCATTTTCACCCTCAGAAATTTGTATATTTGTTTTCTGCTAATGCAAAGTTTATTAAGACTTTAATTGAAAGTTTAGTGTCATTTTTCTTGTAAATTATGCATTTAAAATATTCAGTTCTGAAAATAATATGAAATTCAAGAGATAATTATACTAAGTTTAAGTATCCTATCTAATAAAAGAGTGATATGCAAATTGACCATCACCCCAACACACAAGATGGCCGCCCCCAAGTGGTCAAAGATGGCCAGCAGGAGAGGGCAGTTAGGGGTGATCAGGCCGGTAGGAGAGGACAGTTAGGGGTGACCCGGCCAGTAGGGGAGGGCAGTTAGGGGTGATCAGGCCAGTAGGAGAGGGCAGTTAGGGGCAATCGGGCCAGCAAGGGAGCAATTAGGCGTTGATCAGACTGGCAGGGGAGTGGTTAGGGGGTGATCAGGCTGGCAGGCAGAAGTGGTTAGGGGCAATCAGGCAGGCAGGCAGGCAGGCGAGCGGTTGGGAGCCAGCAGTCCTGGATTGTGAGAGGGATGTCCGACTGCCCGTTTAGGCCCTATCCCAGATTGGAGAGGGTGCAGACTGTGCTGAGGGACACTCCCTCCTCCCCTTGTGCATGAATTTCGTGCACCAGGCCTCTAGTTTTAAATATAAAGAATGAGAAAGACATGCATTTTAAGTTAGTGTAAAATGAATGCAAAGAAAAGTGACAAGGACCATGGAAGGGAAACAGTCATGATATACACTACCTATGATCATACACCTATACTGGGGTTGCTCCTTAGAATTCTAGGCATTTAAAGGATATGAATTGAATAAGTCTTATTCTTATTTGAAATATTTGTATGTATAATTTAAGTGTTATGAATATATATTAGATTTGTAATGTTATGCGTAGATTGTAAATGTTATATGAATTAATATGAGCTATAGTATGTACTATATACATGGCAATCATTTCAAATATTTAAATCTAAATTTTGATAGATTGGTTTTATAATCTTGATGGCTTTCTATTTATATGCAAGTCTATTTTCCATAATTTAAAAAATATCATTTTGTTGTTTTAATATTTATGATCCTTAAACTACTCCTTTCCTTTCTGGAACCAATGATGATTTGTTTGAGCATGGTATCTATGCCAGTTTTTAAATAACTACACTATATCATGAAATTATTGTTAAGCATATGTAATTTCTGTGAGAGGAAATCACAGTTCTGAATCATACAAATTGCTTCATTGAATATTGTTGTCAAGCAGAGAGCGTTAAATCAGGTTTCGTTTCTTTCTCTCAGAATATAATGCAAGGATGTATCCTTTTGACTGGGTGAGTAGAGATGACAGCAGTGTGACTGGCCTGCAGTCCCTTATTTGCACACTCAAGCTAATAGAAAACCCAAAGGAGAAAATTCCATTGAATAGACTAGTTCAGTGGTCGGCAAACTGCGGCCCCTTGAGTGTGGCTCTTCCACAAAATACCACGTGCGGGTGCGCACATACAGTGCGATTGAAACTTCGTGGCCACACTCAAGGGGCCAAAGAGCCGCATGTGGCTCGCAAGCCACAGTTTGCCGACCACTGGACTAGTTGATTAGATCTTCTCTTATGGAAAACTCGCACTTTATCTCTTATACTTTATCTTTTAAGCATAAAGGTTGAAAACAACTAACTTTAGGTAGCAACGTGACAGCAAAGTTCAGCCAATCCTATATAATAAAAACCTAATATGCTAAGTGTCTTGTCATCCGGTTGGCCGTTCAACCAATCAAAGCGTAATATGCTAATGATATGCTAAGGCTGCTCAACCGCTTGCTATGACATGCACTGACCACCAGGGGGCAGACAGTTGACTGGTCGACCAGTTGCTATGACGTGCACTGACCACCAGGGGGCAGACACTCTGACCTGTAGGTTAGCTTGCTGCTGTGGTCTGGCCGATCGGGACTGAGTGAGATGGGCTGGACCCACCCTGGAGCCCTTCTGTGGTCCCTCCCCAGCTGGCCAACCTCCTGTGTCCCTCCCCAGCTCCAATTGTGCACTGGTGGGGTCCCTTGGCATGGCCTGTGCCCTCTTGTAATCCAGGACCCCTCAGGGGACGTCGGAGAGCCGGTTTCGGCCTGATGGTGGAATGACCGATCGCTATGACATGCACTGACCACCAGAGGGCAGACGCTCAATGCAGGAGCTGCCCCCTGGTGGTCATTTCGCTCCCAGAGAGGGAGCACCGCTCAGCCAGAAGCTGGGCTCATGGGAGAGGGAGCACCGCGCAGCCAGAAGCTGGGCTCATGGCTGGTGAGTGCAGTGGCCTAAGCCATCAGTCGGACATCGCCCAAGGGCTCCCGGACTGCAAGAGGGTTCAGGCCGGACTGCAAGAGGGTTCAGGCCGGGCTGAGGGACCTCCCCCTCTCACCAGTGAAGAATTTCATGCACCAGGCCTTTAATATATAAATAAGTACTCAACCATTAGTACCCCTTTGCAGAGACTATGAAATGAACAACTGGATGGTGTGCTAAAAGTTGCCTCATGGAAAGCTAGAGAAATTTAATTTTTGTCTTTGGCATTCTCTTCTTTATTATTTCTTTATTTGATTTCAGATCCAATTTTTGACTGACTCTTGGAAATTTTTCTCTTTGCTTTTGTATGTATATATTTTGGGTTCTGGAGCTAGGCTCTGTGCTTATTATTCACTGACTATGAGATGAATTGTGACCCTATGACGAACTACTATAGAAAGTCATGGGTGGGGGGGTGTGTGGATTCAAAGAAACTCAGTGAATTCCTTGACTACTTACACAGAACCAGAGAGGTCAGAATTGCCAAGAAAGTCATTGACCCCTGTACCCCAACCCCCAATCCTTCATTTGCACTCCAAACCCTTATTTCCTCACTATTTTATTTAATTAAAGTATGTACTTTCAGATTCTGGGCTCTAAGCTTTCTTGGAACAGGAACCATATCATCATCGGCAATATAGTATGGTAGTTCGGAGCACATCTGGGTACAGATTGCTTGGGTTTGAATCCTCCTCCACCACTACGTGGCAGGGCGACCTGGGGTGAGTTAGCTACTCTGTCTCTCTATATCAAAGGGAAATTGTAAATGTTATATGGATTAATATGTGTAGGATACTTATGTGAGTCCCTGGCTAGTGGTAAAAGTATGAATCTTTGCAATTGTGTCGTTGGTCTTTGTGACCTCTGAGCCTAGCATGTTCCCTATCACTGAGTAGATGCTTAAAAATTATTATTGAAATAAGTGGAGGAATTGAACCCTCATCTTCTGTGTGAGAAACAAGAATTGTACCACCAAGAGACTCTCAAAGTGAGACCCTTCCATTTCTCTTGTTTCCTTTCCTGGCTCCTCTGTCTTGTGCTTGCCTTATAGAGAAGCACTTTCCAAAGCCCAGGCCCTGGTGCCTCACCAACTTCCATTGTATAACCTCTTCCCTGGAAATAGCATTCTTTCCATGACATTAACTGAAGCAGATGACACTAAAATTGGAGCCAGTTAAGTTGGACTGGAATATCTGCCTTCATACTAGTTTCAAAAGCTAAAATATAAAGTAGAGGTGGAGAAGGGGGTACTATCTGATTTCTAATTCTAAAAACTCTTGAAGTTTTATCTCCTGATATCCAGACCCATTTTCCCAACAACCTACTGAGTCTTTTATACTTCATATTTAAGTAGAATCCATAATTTCACCACTCAGATGGGCTTCTTTGGTGTTTCCTTCTATTATTGCCTTAATTCAGCCCATATCTTTCTAACTTGGTCATTTGTATTGGCCTCCTAATTGATTTACTTGCCACATATTTATTTCCCCTGGTGTTTGTCTTCCACATCAGACATTGCCAGAGGCCCACTGCCAGAATTAGTCTTGAAACGCAGATATGATTATGTCAAGGTTTTAATCAGTGTCCAATGCTTAAAAACATAAACTTTCAACTTAGAATTTCAGTTCCTCAAGTCCTATTCTGTCCTTTATGTATTGTACTCCATTCATTTTTCATTAAATCAAAAAATATATATTCAGTATTCAGAATGTATCATAAATTGTGCTAGGTATAAAAAATAAATGAATGAGAGACATAGTTCTAATCATTAGAGAGCACACAGTCCAGTGGAGGACCCCAGTGATCCAGTGAGTGCAATGCTATGATGAGGTGCTGTGTAAGACATGAGTTTATAGTGCAACAAAACCACCTGCAGGGACACACAGAACCAGACATAAGCGTGGGATGTCTAGATTTCTCAGGCTGTGGCAATCTTGGACATAGAAATGTTCTAGGTAAGTGCCACAAAGGGTAAGAAAAGGGATGCCAGAAGCACAGGTACTTAGATAGGGGCACACATCTATTTGGGGACTGCTTTTTGCCAACTCAGGTATAAAAAAGCATAAACATATGGTTGGACTAAACTAAGGATTTGGAATGTCCTTATTTTACTCTGAGCTCTCTCCATTTTCCATGTCCACCCACTGAGCTTTCTCCCAAATGTAACACTGCCTTTTTTAAGGTTTTGGTCAATATCTTCCCTTTTTGTGGAATGTTTTCCCCCCATCTGGAATCTTTGCTAAAGCCAAGCCCTATCCCAGCTTAAAAAAAAAAAAATCCACCTCCTCAAAGAATCCTCTGATTTTATAAACTCTGTCCCCCCTTTTTATATGACATATGCCTTTAAAAAACCTTTTTATTTAATTCTGCCCTTTTCAGCCTTATTTATTCAAGTAGTTGCTTCCCTCTTTACATCATGGGTTCGGGTGGATAGAAACTTCCCTCCTTTGCCTTTGTTCCTGCCATGCCAGACTCTATACCACATAGTGTGGTAGAGGAAATAATTATGGTCTCTGCCTAATGGAGCTTATATTCTAGTGGAGAGGAGAGATAATGACTGAGCAAACAAGTAAAGAAGATAATTTTCAATTCTTGTAACTGCATGCTAGGAGAGAGAAGGGTGGGCATTTTCACTAGGGTGGTTTGGCAAGGTGTGTCTGAGAAGAAATATCTGAACTTAGGAAGAGATCCAGGAGCAGGAAAAAGGAAGGGTGGGAACGAAGTCCCAAAGTGGAAATGAACTACGAAGGTTGGGGCTGCCAGCTGGCAGTGGGGAGAACACTGCCCCAGAAATAGAATGGAAATAGGATTTATGGTTAAGGGTGTCCGTGGAGCAACAGTGAGCGAGGATAATACTGGGCTGGGAATTGGGAGACTTTGGATATACCACTTCATTCTATTGAGCTTACATTTTCTTATCTAATAAAGCTGTTGATCTCAATGTCTTAGAGTGCAACATTAAGAAGACCCTTTTGGTATCATATTTTGCTTTATTTTGGTAGAAGGTGTTAAGCTTTGGATTTCTGAGAAGGGTGTGGGCTGGACAGAATATTAGATTTTGCTCCTTCCCCGTTCACAGTAACTTTCACTCCCTTATGTCTGAGCATGTTGGCACCTGTGATCCTTCAGAGTAAGGCTAGGGACAGAGAGAAGGGGAAGCTGCCGATAATTTTCTTTGTGTCAAATGAAGCTCCTTTTGCCCTACAGAGAAGAGTCTAACTCAGCCGTGGGCAAACTACGGCCCGAGGGCCGGATCCGGCCCGTTTGAAATGAATAAAACTAAAAAAAAAAAAGACCGTACCCTTTTATGTAATGATGTTTACTTTGAATTTGTATTAGTTCACACAAACACTCCATCCATGCTTTTGTTCCGGCCCTCCGGTCCAGTTTAAGAACCCATTGTGGCCCTCGAGTCAAAAAGTTTGCCCACCCCTGGTCTAACTACTCCACAAAGGCACCGATTAATCAGAAAAGGAAACACACACCCCCACACATAAAAACATTTAATAGAGCAACTTCAAAAAATATGAGGGTAATGAAGAAGAAAGGGAAGACATGATCCTCACCTTCATGATACTGATCGTTCACTACCTATGGAGATGAACTGGGAGGAGAAAATAAGGGGTTGTGTCTTTAAGATTTTAAGTCTCTTGTATAATTCCCCCGCGCCCCCCCACCCCCGACCTAGACTGTGAATTCCTCATAAGTAGACTTGCCATTTCATTAACAAAATGCTACCAAGCCTTACCTCTAATGAAAAGAGCCTGACATATAGAT
This sequence comes from Myotis brandtii, assembly GCF_000412655.1. Lineage (NCBI taxonomy): Eukaryota > Metazoa > Chordata > Mammalia > Chiroptera > Vespertilionidae > Myotis > Myotis brandtii. The sequence continues at coordinate 8,488,440 of NW_005363247.1, forward strand.
AAATAGTCCCCAAATAGGTAATATCATATTTAGTTCCTTCTCAGAGATTTTTTAAAAATTAGATCTGAGATGGTTCATTTACTCAAGAGGATAAAAATGAGTGATTGCAATGGTTATATTTTTAAAGTCAGTGTTGGGTATTTTTCAGCTTAACTTCTTAAATTCAAATTGCACAGGGCCAAAGAGTCTAAATTTTGATTAAAGATTTATATAAATTCAACCATAGATTGAATTTGGACTTTTTCCACTCAGAAAATAGTTACTTTGCCCAGCCAGGAATTTAATTGTTATTTATGCCAAAGCTGAATAAATGACAAATGTTGTGTGAAGATGATTTATGAGATGCGAATTGATTTTATTTTCAGACGTAAAGAAAAATACTTTGTATTTGGAGTAAGAATGATGAATTGGGATTTTCATGTTATAAAAATCCCAACTTTTGTAAGACGATTTAATGATTAAAAAGATGAAATGCAAAAGCTTTTATTTAAAATAGTTTTAATTTTCATACTGAGCTTAATACTCTATACTATAAATTTCATAATAGTTATAGATCTCTTTCATTTGTGCATCATTTTTATGTAAACAAGTTAACTATGGGAAAAGGGGACACCTTGCATATAATGCAATTTTAAAAGAAGGTATGTTGCAGGAAGGAATTTTTCTCATTCATTTGCACACTACTTTTGTGAGATGTGAAGATATTTAAACATTTTAATATATTTTTCAACAAATAAAACTTTCCTAATACCCATTTTATCTTAGGATAAAATAAATTCACATATATTGCACTAAATTATTTTTATGGTAAATATTAAAATTTGAGGAAAAGTGATTTATAAGAAGATGTAAAATTTCCACCACTGCGACCCTAATGCCTTAGTTATCCAGCCCGACGGAATTTTGTTAACTGAATTTTGTGTTTTTTTGTTTTTTTTTTTGACCTAAGTTAGTCAATGACCTTGCACAGATATTATAACTTTTTTGGCTATCATTTATAAGTTTACCATCAGAACTGATCAGGCAATGGTGATGTTAATGCACATTGAAAAAGTCTTCTTAAACACAGAAATTAAAAGCTATCATTGATGATGTTAGCCAAGAAAACAAACAAACAAACAAAAAAAACCTATAGGGGAAGAAAGAATTTAATTCCTTAAATACTGATCCTGGAAATGTTAGCAAGCTATGAAGATTAAAATTAAAAAAATTAAAACCAGCCCTGACCGGTTTGGCTTAGTGGATAGAGCATCGGCCTGCGAACTGAAAGGTCCCAGGTTCGATTCCGGCCAAGGGCATGTACCTTGCTTGCAGGCACATCCCCAGTAGGAGGTGTGCAAGAGGCAGCTGATCGATGTTTCTCTCTCATCGATGTTTCTAACTCTCTATCCCTCTCTCTTCCTCTCTGTAAAAAAATCAATAAAATATATTTAAAGAAAATTAAAACCACACATAATTATTAAAATCAATGTGAAAAATAGAAATTACTGAATAATGCAGAGGTATTAGTATTACTAGTAAATAAAATATAATTTATTCTCACCATGAAATCGAAAGCTTACAGGCCACTGAATTAAATAAAACACATGGTTATCTTAATTAGAACAGCCAAAAATGAATGATCTTAATAAACGTGCCTTTCTTTCAATGTTTTCACCTCTGTCTCATCTTCTTTTATGACTTTAGCACATGTAACCTTTGTCAAAAGTGGTACATCTATGGCTTCATAAAAGCAACTTAGGTGATAGAATTATCCTCTCAGTGTCCAGAATGAACTTCTTGATTCAGCAGCAATGGCTGCTTTATGACACCATTTAATTAGCATGTGATGGGACTTGTAACTAATATAAAAGTCAAGCATAGCACTGTTGTAACATTGCCCATTTTTAATTCATGTTAATATTAATGGAGGATTTAGTTATCAAAGAAAATTATGTTTTAGTTATATGATTATCCAGATTGTTATATTAAAAATTGAATGAATTGGGAAATTGGGTTTTACTAAATTCTAAGATCTTACCCAGTATATCTAATCTATTATCTGTTTTTCAACTAAGTACTTCAACTCTGTAAGATTAGAGAGGTCTTTTTCCCCCCTATTCCCAAGTAGATAGATAGATAGATAAATAAATAAATAAATAAATAAAATTTGAAAGGAAGATGATTCATTCCTGCCTTGTGTCAATAAAAATGAAATATGATAATTTTATATATTTGTGAAGATTGATATATTTTATAAATATAAGTTATTATAAAATTATTAAATATAAAATTGGTTTTTACTTTTTAAAGAAATATTTTGAGAGGATACCGGGCTAAATGATGGCAGAAGCAGGCTTCAGGAATGGGAGGTCATGGCAGACATGGTACTCTAGAAAGGGACAGCTGACCCCTGGTTATCTCATCCATGTGAATTATAAACTCAGTATAATAAACAATTTTTGCAATTAAAATTTTGAATGTAAATGAACTGTTTAATTAAGGTCAACATCGAATATTAAATATGTAATATAGGTCCTTAAATATTTTAAGAACATGAATTTAGTACATAGGTTTATGATTTGACAATAATAAAATCTTGTGGCATTTTAAATTCACAGTACTTATTCACAGTTGGCAATTATATATTTATTTGCATGGGATTTTGTTTAATGCTGGTCTCTCACTATGTGGTAAACTCTGTGAGATCTGGAAGCATGTTAATTTTGTCTCACTCCTGCTATAGTAGGCATTTAAATATTTGCTGAATGTTTGAATAAATAATCTGTGGATAGTTGGAAGAGATTTGTGGGATAATGATTTTTGTATGGCACGTTGTTGGCTCTATATATACTTTTCCATTTTGATAATATTGTCATTAGGGTTTTGTATAATATGAGTCACTAAGCATTATTTTGTCTCTGTTGGAGCACTTATTCATATTTACAGTTACAAATATCATCTTTCTCAAGTTTTAGAGCAACATATTTGGCTAACTTTTGAATGTCCTGTTTTCTCCTAAGCTCAAAATGTCTAAAGCAGTGGTTCTCAACCTTCCTAATGCTGTGACCCTTTAATACAGTTCCTCATGTTGTGGTGACCACCAACCATAAAATTATTTTCGTTGATACTTCATAACTGTAATTTTGCTACTGTTATGAATCGTAATGTAAATATCTGATATGTAGGATGTATTTTCATTGTTACAAATTGAACATAATTAAAGCATAGTGAATAATCACAAAAACAATATGTAATTATATATGTGTTTTCCGATGGTCTTAGGCGACCCCTGTGAAAGGGTCGTTCGATCCCCAAAGGGGTCGCGACCTACAGGTTGAGAACTGCTGGTCTAAAGTCTAATTTGTCAATTTTTTTCAAATTCACTTTAATAATCATGTGACATATTTCCCATTATCTAGATCAGAAACCTGTGCACTTTTTCTTTCAGACAGAAAGGGAGAAGGAGAGAAATAGAAACATCAAAGATGAGCCCTAACCGGTTTGGCTCAGTGGATAGAGCGTTGGCCTGCGGACTGAAAGGTCCCAGGTTCGATTCCGGTCAAGGGCATGTACCTTGGTTGTGGGCACATCCCCAGTAGCGGGTGTGCAGGAGGCAGCTGATCGATGTTTCTCTCTCATCGATGTTTCTAACTCTCTATCTCTCCCCCTTCCTCTCTGTAAAAAATCAATAAAATATATTTAAAAAAAAAAAAAAGAAAGGTCACAGGTTTGATTCCCCATCAAGGGCATGTACTTCCCCACTGGGGATCAAGCCCATAACCCAGGCATGTGCCCTGGCCAGGAATCGAACTGTGACCTCCTGGTTCATAGGTCAATGCTCAACCACTGAGCCACATTGGCCGGGCACCTATGCACTTTAATTTTTCTTTCTGCTTCCTATGTCTGTTCATTGCTATATTTAATTAGAAAGTTGTATTGTTTTGTCCATTATTCTATCTCTTGTATTTTCATTCCTGCCCTTGAAACTCTTATTTCCCCACACCCACCACACCCTGATTTCCTTTTACTAAACCTCTGAGCATTTTGCTGCCATATTAAACTCTCTGAAATACCACAGTAAATTGATTTCTTGCTCCTTCTCTTACCTTTTGGTGAACAGTTATGAGCTTCACTCAGTAAACCCTTTAGGTCAACTTACTTCCTCCCCCATGCAAAGAAGAAACAAATTGGAGACTGAACTATCTTCCTAATATCTTCCAAAATTGTTTTGAAATTTTGTAAACTTGTATTTGCTTGTTTTATACCTATTACTTTTAACTCAAATCCTTCATTGAACTCTGCACTTACAGAATGATGTTCAAACTTAGCGTGGATTTCAAATCCACCAGCTGATTGGATCATCCCCCCCCTCCAGCTTTATTAGGTATAATTTGGTTCAATCATTTTGTTATTGGTGGGGTATTCTCTGCATCCTCCACCTGTTGCTGGTGAAAGTGGAGCTCTAGGGCTGCCATGGGAATAAGAATTTCCTGCAGCTCCCATGGGAGGATGAAAACTTATGGAAACTTTATTGATGAGGTAACATGAAGGGAGTTCCGCTTCAGGGTCCCATCCCTCCACCTCCATAAAAAGTCCCATCTTGTCTTCAGCAGAGCTAGGATTAAAGCCACTTTCCAGAGTTTCCGTTCCATGTAGAAGCACAATCCAGTCCAGCTAAGCTAGCTTAGCTTGTATTCCCAGCTGAAGTCCATTGTGTGTAGGGTCCACAAGGCCATGGGCCATGCAGCTTCTAGGGCTACAAGGCAGGGGAGTGTGGGCCATGGAGCAAGTGAGAAAAAGGAGCACAAGAGGAATGAGAGAGAGTCATTTTGGGGGGATTTTAACTGGGAGTTTAACCAATGAATCCTTCAGGATTTCATGCGCTTTCAATGGCTCCACTCCCTCTAGCCAATGTATTTTTCCCAGGTTAGACTGACAGGCAAGCACCTTCCCTTCATCACCCTGACTTTGCTGTTCATGGGCCCATCTTCCCCCTTTGTTGGACCCCTTCCCCCAGAGATCTGCAGGGAATGGTGGTTCCCTAGGGAGTATAAAGTTGCAGCTTCCTGGCGAAGCTGTGCAGATGACCATGCCTATAATATCTGGCCTCCCCCTGGCTTCTTTCCTGCTATTAATACTAATGATTAGCTAGTTTGATGGTAACAATCTAATATAGAAACTTTCACCTAGTAGACATCCAGTGAATATTAATTTGTTTGGCATGTGAAAGTTAACGTGGAAGTCAACTTGAGATATTGTTATAGAACACATCTCCATTTTTAGTAGGTTAGAGATTTCTGATCTCTATGTTCAAGATTTCTTTATGGCTAGACTAAGTTACTTGTCTCTTTAGCCCTGGGGCAGCCTACGGTGACTGGAGTTGCGCAGTCAATTATCTCACTGAGCTATCTCTCTGTGCTGTACAAATATCATTATCTGTGTGTGCCATGCTGGGACAGAGCTTGAGAACCGTCAGTTGCAATGCTCTGATGTGCCCAGTTTATAATGATTTAACTGTTAATTAATATTTTCCTCTGTGTTTATTATTGAGATAAAACAGAAAAGGATTGGTTTAATTAAGGTTGTCACCTTGCTGGCAAATGTGCCAATTCTGGTCTTTTCCCATTACCCTCTTGGAGGCAAAATTTTGGCTATTTGTCCCCTTGGGGATTGTTACTGTCACCAGATTAGCATTTTCTCATTTTTGACAAAATATTTTGCATAATTTTATGCTCAGTGAGAGGATACTATGACATTTATAAGTGAAATAATAGCAGAAGCAATTTTACATATTTTATAAAAATACATTTTATATTTTTGGAAATTAAAGCAGTTTCATCTGCACACACCTGATATTATTTTGAGGGAAGAAAGTATACTCACTCACTGCATATTGAAAAAAAATCTGTTGGTCTGTTTATATAGTATCATTTTTCAACATTGAACTGATTTAAATTATAAGTCTATAAATTATATTTCAATCCTAATGTAATTTATAGAAGAGATTCACAGTATACAAAATAGTTGCCAGAATCCATACTTCCAGTATAGCTCTAGAAACTATCAGTGTTAGTTAATTTAAACAGATTGTTATATGATGGAAAAATTTCTTTGATTTTTACAGATTTAATGTTCTTCAACTTGATTGCTTCAGTTTTAAAATGTATGTATTGAAATTATTCATTTTATAAATATGCATATACATTTGTTATAAAGCAGCAAATAAACAACAAGTATTTTAATCCTGTTTCTACTTATATGTAACTTGATATGTATCAGGCCAGAATATAATTTCTATAGAGTTTGAGAAAATTTAAAATCCTCACTATTTGAGGAACTAAGGATCTACAATTAATTCTTAGTATAATATTTCCAATTTCAGCTAAATAAATCTTAGTATAAAACCAAATAGTCAATTTAAGATGAAGCAGAGTTTGATAAAATCATAATGTTTAAAGGATAAAGTTGTGTGAGAGAGATATATGTATACATACACACAAACCTGGTGAAAAACTTCTTATGTCCTCTTGTATTTACATATATGTATTACTTATTCTGTGTTTATTTTGAAACATGGTGAGTGGTCTTTGTTAGAGCCATAATACAGATGGATGCATATTAGTCAGATGAATGAAACAGTGCATACATTCTTCATGAAAATGAACTGTAGGTGTTATGTAAATCATTTGTGGAATAGAATTCTGTTCTTCATTAAAATATGGTTAATAAGCCAGATGGGTCCTTGAGACATGAAGGATGCCATTTGCATATGAATCTCTCAAGGTCCCAGGATTTAGTCCTGAGTGAGTCCACACTTGACATAGGTACTTAATTACCACAGAGACCTTGGCTTGGTAAAATAGACTTGTTCTTCCTTTTCAAATGCTTAGGGTTATAAATTCTCTTTGTTTTTCACAAGATTGTCTTTGCTATTGATATTTTAATAAATAGTTATCAATTGAAGGATACTATTTAAAACTTATCTAATCAATTCATGAAAGGTTTATCCATTTATATATTTCTAATATTTATGGGACTCACACTCTTCTGATATTGTTTCCTACTTACATTTCTGAAGCACTCCTGGAAATAAGGATAGGACATGATTGTTGCCCTCAAATTGTTTATAATTAAGCCATGGAGATGAAATTGTATTTGATGAAGTAATAGCAGTAAGATTCAACTACAAAGAACCTCTGGGGAAAGAGTGTTTAGGGATGTCAAGTTTTTCAGTTAGACCAAGATAACAAAGTATTTTAACTTTTAACCACTTGGATATTAAAAATTCTAAAATATCACCATTTCTTGCAGTAAATGGAATATACTGAGTACATTTCAATCTCTTTGAAGATTCAAGGTCTTCATTATGTTAATATAAGAAACCATTCAAACCTGTAAAGAATTTTTGTGAGTTTATTTGAGCCAAACTGTCCACAATTGCCTGGAAGCAGAATCTCAATGTATTGGGATAATGGTCCTTCGAGTGGTGGTTTTCACCTTGTTTTATACATTTCAATCAAAGGGGGAGAAGTTAGTGGGCCACATGAAATCCATTGGTGGTAGATTAGGGAGGTGGGAGAAAGCAGAGATACACCCAAATAAATATTATAAGGATACTTATGCTATGTTATTCATAATAGTAAAATATTGGGGAAAATTACATCACATTTGCCCACACTGGGTTATAGTAAAATAAATAACCTTATAAGTTATTCCATGTATTATTATGCAGCATTGGCAAACAATGATGAGTAAGAATCACTAATGCTTGAAAAGGTGTTTATTGTACACTACCAAGTGAAAAAGCACAGGCTGTACACACAAATATGCATATGTTTCTATATAGATACATATGTTTATATATATTTATACACACATATATATTCACACACACACATATATATACAAATTACACACTAGAGATTTTGAACTAAAATGTTTATTGTAATGTTTATTTTCTTTAATTTAAAAAATTATTTTACACATGTTTTACATTCATAGTATGTTACTTTCAAACTAAGGAAAAATATTGTTTTTATTGTTTTCTATATTCTATGTACAGGATTGGGTTCATAAATATCATGGACATTAATTCTATTTCAAATATTCAGTTTATAGGCCACTTGTCAAGCAAGAAATTTTAAATCAAAGCACATCTGGACTTTTGGATGCTTTATAGTCTTCTTCATTTAATGTAGGATTAGGCCAAAATTTATCCACTAGTTTTCAATTTTATGAAACAGAAATCAGTAGTACCTGCTGTGTATGTTTTTAGAATTTATTTATCTTTAACATCAACATTTACTTATTTGAAATTAAAAATTTATTATATATCCAGTTTTTATTAATTGACACTTTCCTCCCCTCCCTTCCCATCTCCTACAACATCAGCTGCACTCCTTGTCCACATTTGTCATGGTCACAACCTTGGATATGTTCTTTCATGGTTTCCAAGCTCATATATTGATATTCTTTTAAATAATTTGTTCCTAAGCAATTGAACTATATAGAATTGTCTGTTCTTACTCTATGGTGTGCATCTTACACACAATTCCTTCTTTACTCTTCTTTTTTTCATGTTTATCTTAGCAGTTGCTGGGAATTTCCCCCATATGAGTTATAAGATTTTATCTAAATTAAAAATGTTTCTGATAAGTTTCTACTCATTATTACATTGCATTTTTATATGAAGGTAAAATACCTTTTAATTTCCTTATTTCCTTGGAGCCATTGGGAATTTCTTTAGGCTTATTTTTTTGTTACATTACTCTCAATAAGTTCAATTAGAATTGATTAATCTGAGAAGAGATTTCTTATTATAGATGATTCACAAACTTATATATCTAAATTGTAATCTACTTACCTGTAACATAAGTATTGGGGAAAATAGTTTCTAATGCCCTTCTTAGTTTCATATAGACAAAAGGTTAATTACAATCTGACATAGAACTACATATATATCCATTTTATATATATTTACACATAGCCTATCTAATAATAGACAAACATGGTAATTGACCATACCTCCGCTACGCTTCCCATTGGCTAATCAGCAGGATATGCAAATTAACTGCCAACAAAGATGGCGGCCAGCAGCCACGCAGCTGAAGCGAACA
>NW_005363247.1:8498332-8507998 GCF_000412655.1 Myotis brandtii
GGGGAGCAGGCCTAAGCCAGCAAGTGGTCATCCCCCGAGGGGTCCCAGTCTGCGAGAGGGCACAGGCCGGGCTGAGGGACCCCCTACCCCTGAGTGCACAAATTTTTGTGCACTGGGCCTCTAGTCTATATATATAAAAACCTAAGTGACCATTACTACTGGATGACCGGCCGGTAGCTATGATGCGCACTGACCACCAGGGGGCAGACGCTCAATGCGTGAGCTGCCCCCTTGTGGTCAGTGCACTCCCACAGCCAACCTCCCGCAGCCAGGGATCCAGGCTGAGGGACCCCACCCCTGTATGAATTTGTGCACTGGGCCTCTAGTTCACTATATAATATGATATATTTATATACATGATATATTTTATATATGACTTCTGTTAATTTTATATATATGATATTCTATATTTTCTCTGGGTCCTTAGGTAATTAGCACTGTAGCTACTTCATGGTAAAAATGACATAGTAATGTACTGGTATGGTGACCATGTATAAACTAATTGAAATTTCTGCTTTGGTCTTTAACATTTACTTTAAAGATTACTCCTTTCTTTATAAATCTTGCAAATATTTTGGCTCAAATAAGTAAATTTTGATAAAGATGAATTAATAGTGTTCAATATTTAATTTTTATAATTTGAAATGTTTTATTAGGTAGTTGAGAAATAATAAAATTGTGGAAAAAAGTGCCACATATTAAATCTTATAAAAATAAGGACAATGTGTAAATGATGATAATATTAATCTTAAAAATTGGCTGTGTTAAGGAGAACAGTAAAAATGAACATGAAGAGAAGCAAATAGTTATTATTTTTGGTGATACTCCAATATATTCTGTTGAAGTTATGGTCCCATAGTGATCTTGTATTAGTCTTCTTGGGCTGACAAAAATATACCACAGACTGTGTGGCTTAAACAACAGAAATTTATTTTTCATAGTTCTGGAGGCCTGAAGACCAAGAGAGCTCTCTTCTAGCTTGTATATGAACTGCCTTTTTATTGTATCTGCACAGGTTGGGGGTGGCAGGGGGTGTGGGTGAGAGAGGTTTCTGGTGTTTCCTCTTGTAAGGGCCCTAATCCCATCATGAGGATTACACCTTCATGGGCTTATCTGAACCTAATATCTCCCAAAGGCCTATCTCACAATCCCATCATATTAGGGGTTAAAGCTTCACCACATGACTTTTGGGGGTCAGACAATTCAGTTCTTAACAGTTCTTATAGAAGCACCCAAAGTATGAGAAATCAATGATTTTTTGCATTTTTCAGCTTGGTTAATAAATTGCTTAAGGTTATTAAGTCTGATTAATTGCTGAAAATTATTTACTCTACTGGCATATATTTTAATATGTTATTGTATATGCAGAATGGGGAATCACAGTTTTGACAGAATAAAACATGCAAAGATGATTCTATATAAGAAAACCACACAACTATCAGACAATACAAGGCTTTCTAGTAATCAGAATTCAAGTTATATTACATTTGCATTTTTTTTGGTTTATGAAAATCTTTAATAGATCTCAGTATAGTAGATTATGCAGATGAATATTTGTCCTTTGTAAAATAATTCATTTTATATAAATTTTTATTATGTCTTGTTCTCCTCAAACCACCAGTACATGGTTTTGTTCTTTGTGTTATGGGTTGGTTGCCAGACACAGTCAAAGTTTCTGGAACCAAGACACTGAGTTGTGACAGTGACATTTTCTTCAAAGGTGAGTCTAAGGCAGATAACCAACTTTAAGCAGGTAGGAGGTTGTATGCCTTTGGGTGAAGTTATAACTAAAACATGATATTTTTGGTGCATAATATTTATATAAATATTGGCAAAGAAATATGACAGCATTTTTGCTGTTCTGAGATAATGTAACGTGGTTCCTTGCGTTTAGATTTTAGATTTTTCTTTAGTTGTGAATATCACTATTTTGGACTTGCTCTGCATGATTTTGGCAACATATTTTGTATAGTTTTAATAGCCGTTTTAATAGTTTACTTTATATAGATCTATTCTGGAGGCTTTTTAAATGGTTTGGATGGGGTTGGATCTGTTTATTTGTTTGCCTGTGGGAATACAGTGATGGACTAATTGTTAGAATTGTCAGGGTTTAGAATGCTTTTGTGATTTTAGTTATTTCTCCATGGCTTTTTTTTTTAGTTATTTTCAGTATATGTGGACAGAGAGTGCATGATGGAGACCTAAGTGAGGATGGAACTAACTGGGGGTGAAGGGAGGTGGTGATAGTGGAGTGAGAAAAACCACTGCAACCATGTGGATAATTTTGTGAAGTAGAAGACTACATTAGCATGCAGATGGCATCCAGTGCTCTAATAAATAATGTGTTTATAGAAAAACAACCATTTTCTCTAAGTAAATGATGTTGCATGCAACACTTTTGTAGGTGATTTGTGGGGCATGCAGGGGCAATATTGCTTTTCCTACTGAGTATGTATTGCCTTAACTATGTATTAAGAAAAACATATAAATCAGAAATGCAAAGTAAGCAAAATATATCAACTGACATTTATTTTAATTACGTGGTATTTAAATGTGTGTGCTCTTTAATATTTTTCATGACTGATGGTTTGCAGAGTTACCACCAAAAATAAAATTAAGCATTAAATATTATATAATTATGAGCCTTCAGTCTTGCCTCCACTTGTAAAGTAATAAAGCATTTTTGTATTACATTTTAATCTTATTTTATTCCTTTTGTGATTGTTAGCTTTTCTTCTGAAACTTATTCGAAATTAAGTTCAGGCTGCATTCTGCAGTGTCAGGAAAATTGATAATGTTTATTTCTTAACACCATGCTGTATATGATCTTACTAACTTTGTATTAATATTTCCAAAGAAGGGTAACAAAAAGGGCTTTTAGCATTCACCCTTTGTTCAATAAATCAAACATAAACATAGCCTGCACATGGCTTTTCAGCGAATTCTGCCATTTTACTTGCCTTTTATCTTGAAGGTTTATTGCTTTACATGGCTTAGAGTGATTCAGGGTCTGAAGTGTTTAATCTGGGATGTTTAGGTTATTGATGTCACAGCCAAAGTGTGTGAGAAAGTCGTTTGCTGAAAATTCTTGAACATGTACAGTAGGTGCTGTTGTATGTGTTTGAATGATTCATTTCTTGGCAAATGAGCTTTGCTTTGCCCTTTTGTTTTTTTAAATACATTTTACATTTTGAATAATTAACTAAAATTTTGGCTCTTTTCTGTGGATTATTCTGCCTTTCTGATGCTCAAAACTTAACTGAAGACCATGTCTCAAGCTTTTCCTATAGGGACTTCCAGAAAAGAACCAAAGCAGTAGTTTACGAATATATCTACTTAGTAAAACTAAAGCATACTAAAACTAAAATCTGCTAATCAATCTAAGATGATTATGCAACAGAAAAATTTTGTGTTAGATTTTCTTTGCCGTTTATTTTTTCCCCTGTTTAGCACTGCTAACTTAAAAGTTTCTATTGTTTAAATGGGTGTACAATTCTTTCAATAACTAGTGATTAAGTGCCTGTTTTTTGTTTTCCCCATTGGGTTAATGTTGGGGTAGATTCTTAGGGAAGGATAAAAGGGAATAATGTAAGCATAAGCATGGGTCTGGGCTCCAAAGAAAGAAAGAAAATTCACATTTATTAAGTATTTATTTTGAGCCAGACACTGTATTAGAAGCTTTGATGTATGCCTTGCACTTAAAATCTGGTTGAAGACACATTCATGATACATAATTGGTATGTGTGAATGTGCATATTTTAAATTGATATGTACTATACAGGCTTATACTACCATGCATTGCTATAATTATAAAATTTAAGATGAAAATGATTTTTATGGGCATAAAACATCATGGGAGTTCAGAGGAAATAGCAGTCTGTGTGGGACAGGTCTGGACAGATAAGGCTCTGAGAAGACAACCTGAATGAGACTGAAGGAATGATAGTGATTTTGTTATCATTTGTTTAACACAGAATTCAAAAGCATTTTTATGTATTTACTAGAGGCCTGTTGCATGAAGAGATTCGTGCAATAGGCCTTCCCTTCCCTTGGCTGCTGGCACCGGTTTGCCTCTGGCACCCTGGACCCAGGCCTTCGCTCTGCCAACCACGGAGCCGTCAGGCTTCGCTCCGCTGCTTGGAGCCTACTTATGCAAATTAACCGCCATCTTTGTTGGGTTAATTTGCATACTCTCCTGATTGGTTGGTTAGCGTAGCGAAGGTACAGTCATTTTACATGTTTGTCTATTATTAGGTAAGATTAAATTTATTGGGGTGACATTGGGCAACATGAACATATAGGTTTCGGGTGTGGGGTTCTGTGTTACAAGATCTGTATATTGCACCGTGTGCCCATCACCCAAAGTCAAATTTTCTCCTGTCACCATATATTGGGACCCCCTTCCCTCTGGCAATCATGAGTTTCAGTTTTGTATCTAAAGAAGTCAAAAGCACTTTTACACATTTTTTATTTACAGCCTGAAACAACCCTTTGTAATAAGGAATCAAGCTATTTCTCCTTTAAAACACAGTAAATGGTATTTAGAAAGATGGAGTGAATTCACCACCAAATGACCCAGTGATACATCACTATCCTCTGCTCCCAAACCAAGCACATATCTCACATTGCAGCCTCATCATACTACTCCATTTAAAACATTGTGATGGCTTTCCATTACTCTTTAAATGAAATCTGAACTCCTCACCATGACCTACAGGAGATGACCTTGGTTTATCAATGACTCCACTTAATATCACCCTCCCCTACTTAATAGCACTAGCCATTTGAGCCTCCTTTCTCTCCTCTAATGGATCTAAGGTTTTTCACCAGCTACTTGTCCTGGGCATTGCTGACTGCCTATGTAGCTTCCATTCACGTTCAGCCCTTCTCTTATAGCATCCCATTTTTTTGTTCATGTGTCCACCTCTCCTTGGTTACAGTGCAGCCACATAATTTTTGAGATTGACTCCTGCTCCAGGAGTAATTCTAAGTAGTCAAAGCCAATAGTGGTGTTCCCAATCCTTTGTTAGGCATTGACCTAAATGCTTATGCCCATGCCAGGTAATACAAGAAATGTCCTTGCTCTCAGGGATTGAGTCAGGAATGGGCGTGTGCCATGCTCAGGCTGGTGACACACAGGGAAAGCTTGTCCTAGGTTTCTGGGAAATGTTTCCTTGCTCTTAAGATAGAGCAATATAAAGAGACAATCTATTTGTAAAATATTCTATTTGAAGCCTGGGACTCTCTTGACACCAGTGATTGAGGTTGACACATAGATGAAGGCTGAATTGAAATCACAGAGCCACTGGATTGAGACCGCCCTAAACTCTGCTAATCGCCCTGGCTGGTTTGGCTCAGTGGATAGAACGTCGGCCTGCGGACTGAGGGGTCCCAGGTTCGATTCCGGTCAAGGGCATGTACCTGGGTTGCGGGCACATCCCCAGAGGGAGGTGTGCAGGAGGCGGCTGATCGATGTTTCTCTCTCATTGATGTTTCTAACTCTCTATCCCTCTCCCTTCCTCTCTGTAAAAGATCAATAAAATATATTTAATAAAAAAAACCCCCCAAAAAAACACTCTGCTAATCTTTAACTTCCACTCATGTCAGTCAATATCTACCCTTATTTTGTTTAAACTAGTTTTATTTCTTTTTCTGTTATGATAAAAGATTTCTTACCCTGGAATTCTCTTTTCTCTAGTTGTTTCATGTCTACTTCCTGCCTGGTATTCAGATCTCAGTTTGACTGTTGCCTTTTCAGAGAGCCCTTCCCTGCTATTTAATCTAAGACACACCTATCAGTCATTCTTTATCTCACTGCTCTGTCTTATGTTCTTCACAGCACTTATTACTGCTTTCTTATTTACTAGTGTATTTGTTTAATGTCCGATTCCTAGAATATAAGCTCTATGAGAGCAGGAAGCTTGTTATTTCAGTTAGGGCTACATCTTCAGCAATTTGAACACTGCCTTCATCCATAATAGGAGCCTATATTTGTTCAATGAATGGATAAATGGAAGAATCAGATCCTAAATTTTGGCTTAAAATTCTGTGCTCTGTGCACTGCACTGGTTGCCTGGCAAGGAGAAGAATGGTAACCCCAGTAGAAGGAATAGCAAAAGTAAAGGACAAATGGTATATGTTCTGGAGTATATGGGTATAATATTAATGCTTATCCCATAGAGCAGCGGTTCTCAACCTGTGGGTCGCGACCCCTTTGGCGGTCGAACAACCCTTTCACAGGGGTCACCTAAAACCATCCTGCATATCAGATATTTACATTATGATTCATAACAGTAGCAACATTACAGTTATGAAGTAGCAACGAAAATAATTTTATGGTTGGGTCACAACATGATGAACTGTATTTAAAGGGCCAGAAGGTTGAGAACCACTGCCATAGAGTTATGATCAAGATTAAACAGGCTAATATATCTTAGCAATTGGAGGGTCCACAACCCAAAAACAATGGAAAAATCAAACAAAGACCATTTCTGATTAATCAAATCCTCATTATAGATTTAAAAGGCAGTGTATTTCGAACCAATCTCCTTTTGTTAAACTTCATTAGAAATACTAAAATCATTATTCACAGCCAGTGAAACAGCATCATTCTCATGATGGGGTCATTACCCTGAGTGAGCTGGTGGTGCAAAGTCAGGTGATTTAGAAAGTGGAAGAAAACAGACATTCAGCAGTGAGCTATTGGTGAGACCTTACAGATGCTGTAAGTATTCAATTCTTCACGGAGAGCTGTGCAACAGGTACTTGAAGACGAAAAAGGCATAAAAGGATTTTATTTTTGAGATGTGGGCATCTATTTTAAAACTGTTAGAAAGCCAGTTCTTTGCTTTTGTTGAACCAGTCATCATATATGTATTGAATGTATGCTATGAGTGTGGCACTAATTTAAAGATTATAGGGTAAAATGTGGTTTATCTTCAAAGAATATGCAATGTGATAGGGAAAAAAATCTATATTAAATTAAATAGGAATACTGCACTATATTTCAGTAGCAATTCATAGATAATTGTAGTTGATATAAGATGGTATATAATTAATTACCATTATTTATAATAATAAAAGCATAATATGCTAATTAGACCAGACGTCCTTCCGGATGTCCTTCTGGATGACCTTCTGGAGGAAGCCAGGGCTGTGAGGGAAGCCGATGCTGGAAGCCAGGGGAAGGAAGGCCTACTCTTGCACGAATTTTGTGCATCAGGCCTCTAGTGTGATATAACTACAGAATATAAAGATTACCTCAGCTATGGTGATTAGGAGAGAGCTGATATATTGTGATGATTAAACAGCCTATGCATTTTGTTTTATTCAGTAAGAATAAAATTCTACAAACAGTAACACACACGTACATATATACTCATCCTTCACCCCACATATCCCAAGTTAAAAGGGAACCACAAATGCATTGTTTTTATCATTTTCTTCTAGCAGGTGTTTTAAGGCATTTTTACTTGATTTTTTTTTCAGTGCTTGCATTTGGATATTTCAGCATTAAAAAATCACAAATAAATATGAAACAATGTTGATAGGTAGATGACTTCAGAGACTCATACTCACATTTCTGTGAATGGTTGAAGCACCTAAGACAGTGATGGCGAACCTTTTGAGCTCGGCGTGTCAGCATTTTGAAAACCCTAACTTAACTCTGGTGCCGTGTCACATATAGAAATTTTTTAATATTTGCAACCATAGTAAAACAAAGATTTATATTTTTGATATTTATTTTATATATTTAAATGCCATTTAACAAAGAAAAATCAACCAAAAAAATGAGTTTGCGTGTCACCTCTGACATGCGTGTCATAGGTTCACCATTACTGAAAGAAATTTAAGGGTTCTGATGTATACATGAGTGTAATTCAGTGCATTAAAACCATGGAGTCTTTCTAAAATCTATAAGCTTCTTAAGGAGCATTACAGTAAAATTGTCAAGCTATATTAACATGTTCCTTTTTTTAAAAAATAATGCCCTTTAATGTGAATTTTGAAGCAAATTTATTAGAACTGCATGTACAATTTTTGAAAGGCAGTTTAATTCTTCTGGGAACAATGAACATAATCTGATTGACCTCAAAATTGACATTCGGCAATTTAGGTGTGCAATTTAAACTTTACATTGGAAGAGAGAGATCTTTGAAAAGTTTAGTTAATATTAAAAATTAGCACTTCTTTAGACTTGAAGCACATTAGAACTGCTAGCTGCCAATTCTCTTAACCTGACTTCTGAGGAGTGTGGCATTAATTAGGCCTTTGTTACTTGTCCAGTCTCACTGTGGACTTCTCAAGTTTGAGACTACTTAATTATTCAGATTTCATGGTGGTTCTGTGACAAGCCTCATGACCATGTTATTCAACTTACTTATAACTTGTTACTACCATGTGATTAGAATGCTAGTCAGTCAGTTTATTTTACTAGTTAGGGAGAAAAAGTGCTAAACCATTTATGTAAAATGTTGTTGTAGGAACTTAATTGAAAAATCTGTGCTGTTTTTAAGCCAGTGTTTTGAAGCAGCACATTGTGTCTTTTAGAATGATTTCTCAGCAGGACCTGCTTTCCACTGCAACTACATAGGACATCAGCCAAGTCCTCTGGCAGTAACAGATGAAATTAAACACATTTTTCATAAGGTGTATTTATCCAGTGGACCAACCACACTGTGAACAAATATATTCTTTAGTTACCCACTTAAACTTGAGCCCACTGGAGTGCTCAAAATCTGACTCTCTGTGTCATTTTAAGAATATGCTAATTAATGAGGTTACAAGAGTCAATATAGTCTTTTTTTTTTTTTAGGAAATAACCACAATGTCGATGATCAAAAATATTTCTAAATTATTTAAATTTACTTCTGGTTAAGTAGAATATACGACTCAGTTGTAAACCAGAAATAGTCATACCTTTGCAAATTAATTAGTAGTAAAGGAATTTACTTACCAACTTTCCTGTATGAGATGTTTCTATACTACCCTATCCAATTAAGTGGATGAATGCAAACATATAAATCTGGAAGTCAGTTGTACCTAGAAATTTTAGCCATAATTGATATCTTTAAAATTTTTTTAAAATAAATTATCCACTGTGATTTGGAGTGGAGCTAGTCAATTCAGACTCGTTTACTAGGCTGCTAAAAAAAGCAAAGCAAACAAACAAACACAGACAAAAACAAAAACAACAAAAGACAAAACCCAGGGTCTTGTATTCATGGAACAGACAGGAGCACCCATACACATTTGATTATTTTAATTATAGGCATAGCTTCCAAAGTGGAGACTAGTCATCCTCTTAGTTTCTTTGGCTATCAGTTTGTGTAGTGAGTGGTGATAACATCTATCTATATCTATATATAAAGAGCCAGGGGCCATCGCAACTGAACGGACAACCAAACAGGCTGAGTGGGGTGACAAGGCCGGCAGGGGGGTTAGTGAGGGATGACCAAACAACTGAACACCAGGCTGCGTGGGGCTACCAGGCTGGCGGGGGTTAGTGAGGGACAATGAAACGACTGAACAGCAGGCCGTGTGGGGTGACCAGGCTGGCGGGGGAGGGGGTCAGTGAGGGACAATGAAACGACTGAACAGCAGGCTGTGTGGAGCGACCAGGCTGGCAGGGGGCACAGTTGGGGGCAACCAGGACAGCAGAGGGGG
>NW_005363247.1:8508109-8508983 GCF_000412655.1 Myotis brandtii
CCCCATCAGCCTCCTACACCCCATTCGAGGGAAGGGTCTGCTGGCCAACCTCCTTCTGACAGGCCCAGCCCGAATCTGCCCTGATTGGGGCAGGGCTGGACAGATCCTACCTGTGCAAAATTTCATGCACTGGGCCTCTAAAATAAATAAATAAATAAATAAATAAAAAGTCAAAGTGACTTACGACTGAACGACCAGAAAGACCGGTTGATCAGTTGCTATGATGTGCACTGACCACCAGGGGGCAGACGCTCAGTGCAGGAGCTGCCCCCTTGTGGTCAGTGCGCTCCCACAGCCAACCTCCTGCAGCCGGCTAGTGGTGTCCGGTGTCCATTCCTTCTGCACCCAGCCCGGCGACTGTTGCCTCCTCTCCTGACCCTGCCGGGGCCTTTGGGCCCTGGACTGGGATGGGGAACCGGGAGTGGGTGGTGGTGGATGTGGCCCCTTTCCCTCCTCGGGCTGGTGGCCAACCTTTCGTGCCCTGTATCTCCCCCCGGCCAGCAGGCCCCAATCGTCCTGCCGCCTGCCCACCGCGGTGGTGGTGCTGTGGCGAGGGAAGGAGGAGCGGGGGAGGAGGGGAACCTCATGGTGACAGGGTGCCAGTATAGGCCTCTGGCATCCATTCCTTCTGTCGCATCCTCTCCCAACCCTGCTGGGGCCTTTGGGGCCCCAGGCTGGGATGGAACCAGGGGAGGGTGGTGGACATGGCCCCTTTCCCAGGTGGGTCAAGGGCCGGTTCCTTCCCTGGGGCTGGGGGCCAACCTCCCATGCCCTGTCCTTACCCCTGGCCACCCATGCAGGAATTCGTGCACCAGGCCTCTAGCGTATGTGTGTGTGTGTGTGTGTGTGTGTGTGTGTGTGTGTGTGTGTGTAT
>NW_005363247.1:8511640-8524357 GCF_000412655.1 Myotis brandtii
AAAATACATTGAAAAACATATAGTGGAAACAGTTTAAAACAGAACTTCTCAACAAGGGCACTGTTGATATTTTGGGATGGATAATTATTTATTGTGGGGGCTGTCCTGGGCACTGTAGGATATTTAACAGCATCCCTGGTCTCTACCCACTAGATACCTATATATCCTCCCACTTGTGACAATAGTATATATGATACTGTAATATCCTATTGTCTGATGTACCAGATTTATCTATTTACCTACTGAAGGATATTTGGTTGCTTCCAAGTTTTGGTGCTCTCTCTCTCTCTCTCTCTCTCTCTCTCTCTTTTATATATATAAAAGGCTAATATGCTAAGTGTCAGACCATCTGACTGGTCGCTTTGATGTGCACTGATCACCGGGGGGCAGATGCTCAATGCAGGAGCTGCTGTGATGCGCACTGGTTATTTATAGAGAAACGGCACCGCAGACCTGGTGCTGACAAAGCAACACTTGGCTTCCCCCAAGTTTGACACAGGCCCCGCCACCACCCCGGAGGAACACCCCACCAAATTCGCAGCTGACACTGCTGAGACCCCATGGTGCAAAATGCAGTCCACAGCCCAGCCCAGCCTGGAAACAGTGACTGTGGGTACCAGGTAATGACGTCATGTAGCAACACCCAGCTTCCTCTCCCTAGCGACTAGCCTCCTTGGAGTTTCTTCAGCCCAAGAACACGACTTGCTTTACAGCCAGGTGCAAACATTTTATTCTTTAACCAAATGTCTGTGAAGCATTTTCTCATGCCTCATCTCATTTGATCCTCACAGAAGTCCTGGAATAGGTAGATAGGAGACTCGGTGAAATCCTATTTTCTTTTCATTAGCCGGGAAATGGAGATTTAGAAATTTTAGAAACTTGACCCGACTGAAAAGAAGTAAGAAATGGTGGACCTTAAAAATGACTTCAGGTTTCCTCATTTTGCAGAATATAGTCGAACACTGCTGCAGTTAAATATTTTACCCTTTGTTCTCCCTGCGTGATCTATAATAATAATCTGCTTTGTGTTGATATTTACTGCTGTGTTGCTGACAATTACCTGAAAGAGAAGTTGGGGTGCTTCACTGGGCTGGAAAAAGTTTAGCTACATCAGAAAGCAGGTCTAATTCAATAAGTTTATCTATATATATAAAAGGCTAAGTTGACTCTTGCATGCACAATGCATATAAAGCTTTTGCTGGTGCCAATTGCGCATGTGTGTTTTGATCTGTCATTGTCGCTTGTGAATTTGGTTGACACTTCTATTATAGAGAAAGGGCTAATAGCAATATTAAAATATTTCTTCTAATTAATTTCCTTTCAATGTGCATGAATTTGTGCACCAGGTCACTAGTTATGAATAAAGTTGCTATATAGATCAATGTGCAGGTTTTTGTGTGGACATAAGTTTTCACCTGTTTTTGGTAAATATCAAAGAGCATGATTGCTGAATTGTGTGGCAGGAGTATGGTTAGTTTTATAAGAAAGTGCCAAGCTGTCTTCTACATTATTGGAATTTGATATAACACACATACAAAATGATTGACAACTTTAGGCCATTTAGATGCATCATTGTATTTCCTGGAAGTATTTTGAGAAATGACAATAAGACTGTAAACTTATTATGCAAGTGAAAAATACAGCAGTTTTAAAAAATATTCTGATGATGAGTGTTTGTGATAGTACTTTATTATTATGATTTTGAATCAAAACATAGTTTGAGTGTAAAATAGTAATAGTGTTTCTCAAACACTTATCCAAAAATTGAATTAGTGGATACTTTGTCACTTACTTAGCTTAGTAACTCTAAAGGACAAGGTAGCTTCATGAAGAAGTTTAATGTCCAAATGATTCAGATACTGGCTGATCCAACACATAGGTTATTCTTAAAATAGTATGTTTGTCCCACATTTTGTCTCAAGTGCATTGAATTCTCAGGGGTTAATTTCATCTATGAGGATAGAAAGAACCTGAGGTGGATTTCTGTTTATAGAAAGGTAAACTACCACACTAACCTAGACTAACATGATATATTTTTGTGGGGGTGGGCCATATTTTGAATTAGAAATTTGTAAAATAAATTTAAGACTCAACCTTCTATGAATGTCTGCCCTCCATTATTCTAATCTCAGAATCTTGAAAAAACAATTAGGCTTAATGCTTAATGGCTTGTGAAAGATAATAGATCAATAATTGTACTATTCAGAATTTTGTTCATACTTCCCTGTTCCGATAACTTTATTTTTGCTACTTTGTTTTTAATCCTCACCTGAGGATATTCTTCCATTGATTTTTTAAAATTCTTTATTGTTTAAAGTATTACATGACTCTCCTTTTTTCCCCCATTGACCTCTCCCCCAACATCCTCCCCAAGCACAAGCCCTCACCCCCTCTACTGTCTGTGTCCATTGGTTATGCTCATATGCATGCATACAAGTCCTTTGGTTGATCTCTTACCCCCTCAACCCCCGCCTTCCCTCATAGGTTGTAGGAGAGGGAAAGACAGAGAGAAACATTGATGTGAGAGAAACACATCGATTGGTTGCCTCTCCTGCATGAGCCCCGACCAGGGCAGGGGCCAAGGAGGAGCCTGCAACCAAGGTACCTGCCCTTGACAGGAATGGAACCTGGGACCCTTTGGTCCGCAGGCCGATGGTTTCCAGGGGTGGGCAAACTTTTTGACTCGAGGGCTACAATGGGTTCTTAAACTGGACCGGAGGGCCGGAACAAAAGCATGGATGGAGTGTTGTGTGAACTAATATAAATTCAAAGTAAACATCATTACATAAAAGGGTACGGTCTTTTTTTTTTTTTTTAGTTTTATTCATTTCAAACAGGCCAGATCCGGCCCGCGGGCCGTAGTTTGCCCACGGCTGGTTTATCCACTGAGCCAAACCGAGTAGGATCAGATAACTTTAGACACGAAGAATTAAAGGGAACAAAACTGGGAAGCATTGAGTCTTATTGCTTACATTCCTGCATTCTGCCAGATGTGTGGAGGGATTAACAAAAGAAAGAGATGGATGGTTTTCTGAGGAGAATTTGCTATCCATTTTCTTGATCCTCTGTAATATAAACTTAATGTTACACCTCATTTTTGTCACTAGAATTCCATTTTGTTTGCTTTGTTGCCTTTCTGAAAGTGAAGTCAAAGCTGAAATATTTTCAGTCAGGAATCCTCCTTGACATTAGTAGAACTAGATATAATTCATAGGCTTTTTTTTCTTTTCCCTTTCTGAGAACCTGACAGTGTCTCCCTTACATTGTTGCATTTTTGGATAATGGAACAGATTATTAATTTTATTATTATTATTATTTTTTATTTTTTTAAATTTTATTATTTTAATACATAATGTTCTCACACAATGTGTTTTATATCTTTATAGATCTTTAACATTCTGTCTTATTTACACAAAAAACTGCATAATATAACTGAATATGTATGTGAGTAGATTAAACATGTTTTAATGATTAATTTCTTTTTTTGTTATGTTTTTCTTTTTTTGCCAATTACAGTTTACATTCGATATTAGTTTGTATTAATTTCAGTTGTGCAGCATATTGGTTAGACAACCATATAATTTGCAAAGTGATTCCCTGATATTTTCATTACTCACCTTGCATCATACACAATTGCTACAATATTATTGACTATATTTCCTATGCTGTACTTTACATCTTCATGACTATTTTGCAACTACCAATCTGTACTTCTCAATCCCTTCCCCTTTTCACCCAGCCCCCCTCCCTCTGATAACTATCAGTTTGTTGACTATATCTATGAATCTGTTTTGTTAATTTATTTTGTTCTTTGGATTCCATGTATAAGTGAAATCATATGATATATGTCTTTCTCTGACTGACTTATTTCACTTAGCATAATACTTTGTTTTTTTATAAGCTGAACAAACATTAAATATTTACATAAATTTTATTTATTATTATTATTTTAAAATATATTTTTATTGATATTTTTTCCATTTATTTTAGAGAGAGTGTAAGAGAGAGGGAAAGACAGAGAAACATTGATGTGAGAGAAACACATCCATTGGTTTCCTCTTACACATGCCCGGACCAGGGCCTGGGCCAGGGAGAAGCTTTGTATATATATGTGGTGTTTATGAAATTATGAAGCTAACCTCAATGTTGCCTTCTGTCTTCCTAGTAGTAAATAAAGTTTGTGTTAGGTCAGTTATTATTCTGGCCTTTTCCCTCTAGTTTTTCCAATTGTTGATTGGTAATTAGTTTTGTTACATATGAAATGTTGTATATTGTTTAAATATGACCAGTTTTTTCCTCTTTATTTTATTTTTTCCATCAACATTTATCCTCCATATACCCTCCTCCATCTCCACCCACCTCATTCCCCCCCACAATCACCACACTATTGTCGTATCCATGAGTTCTTTCTCTTTTTGCCTCCTTTTTTGCTCAATCCCTTCACCCCCACCAGCCTGCCCTGACCCTGCAATCTGTCTGCCTGCAAAATAGAGACATTTTTTCCCCCAAAATGAAGCCAAATTATTTTGGTTGTACAAAAACAGGCATTATAAATTGTAAATATACAAAATCATAGTAAATTCAAGTGGATTTAAAAAACTTAAACATGGAATGCTTTATTCTATTTGTTGTAACATTTGCTACATTATACCATTTTGGTCTTTTGTTGGACAGTTAGCTGCTTGGAAGAGGGGCCCCATCTCATTCATTTTGTATCACTGATACTTAATGTATTTTCTTGTACACATTAATGCTCAGAAATAGTCGGCACATGAATATGACATTAATCTGAAAGGATTATGAATTACTTATTTGTTGCAGAGTATTCATATGGAAGAACAAAATTACATATGTTGTTTTTCTGATTTCTCTTGGGAACTTTGTACATAGTGCTATTCTGGATGTCTTATTTTTGTCCCACCAGATTCACTTTCTACCTTTTTTCACCTTGCTATTTGCCCCAGAAGTTTGAACTGAATAAACACTTCAACAGGGCTCCTAGCTCTCAGGCTTCTTGTTGGATTTGGCCCACATAGAGCATCTGTAGAAGCATCCAAAAGAAGTTTTCGAGGAGAATTAAGGCCAGCCATTGGGTGGGCATGGTCAGCAATGTTAATAGTTATGAAAGATGAGACAACAAATGGGAACCTGCACTTAACTTGGAAATTATGAAATATGAACTAAGTATGACCAAGGCGTGGTAGGAAGTGAAGCTGGAGAAGTTAGGTCAAGGCAGACATTAAAGAAAATGGTATTACATTCTAAAGGCTTGGATTTATTGTTTTGTCAATTCAAGTTTTTAAAGTAGGTGAATAATATGCATTTTTAGGACATCTGAGTATTACAGAGTATGAACTTGGAAAATGGGAGACTGGAGGTGGTTAGACCCATTAGGAAACTTTGTAACAAACAGTAGGTAGACAAAGGATGGTAAATGCATGAACTAAGAGAGAAGATCAGACACTTGAGACTGGCTGTTCACTGATGGTGTGAATGTATTTTAACTAAATCTTGGGGATTAAAGAGAATCCAATGGTATCTCATAACAGCAGCATTTAATTTCCCTCTTTCTCTTTCTGGCTTGCCAAGTTAAACAATATATGCAAGTATTCCTTTCAGGTTGTGATCTCCCTTTAAATATTTGTCAGTATGTTTGTCAATTTTATTTGATTATTTTTATTTTATTTTCTGGTGATTACCTAATAGAAATATATACTAGTAATAGTTTGTATTTCCTGTAGTTGCTAAAACTAGTAATAGACAATGTTCTTTTTAACATATGTAGCTGAAAACACACAGCAAAGTATTAAAAGCAGGAGCAAAGCTGAAGATGTGGCTATGGAGACTGGTGATTAGGGTTAAATAAATAATAAATTCATTCAGCCTTAATGCACTCCATTACGTTGACCTGGACAATAGCATTGCTCTCCCTCCTTTCTTTTGTCTATCCTGGATGACATACAAGAATAAAGCTGTGTTGAAAAGAGGAAAAAGGAATGCTTCTGATCCAAATTTAAAGGACAGATTTTAAGTAGTATTTTGAAATCTTTTTTAAGAACTTTATTTGGTAGGCTTTCTGTTTTCAATAAACTCTCCATTTTAACAATACTCTATTAGATAACCCAGCCACCAGAATATTAAAAAAGTTATTTGCCTAGATCTCTACAATTGAATTGTGTTGAAAATGTTTTCCCGATTAGAAGCTGGTTCTTTAGCTTGATTTCAGGTGCAAACAACATTCCTACAATAAGTGGAACTATATAAACAGTTTAAGCATTTAAAATTGTTTCCATTAGTTCTAGTTTATGGTACATATCCATCACACAATTTCTTTTTAGGGAGTTATTGAGTTAGGTTATGAATTTGAACTTTAGCTAAACTTTTTTTTCTTTTTGCACTTTTCTTTTTCTTTGCCAAAAAACTGTTTCTGAATCTTCTTTCTTTGTGTTCATTCCAGCTGCTTGTAAAGGGTCACTGTTTTTGAGTTGGATATTTCCTTCCTAACATTGATGCTTTCCTAAGTAAGAGAAAGAACAACAATATCTGAACATCAGAGACAATTTTGCTTCCTGTTTCCCACCCTTTCTCCCCATCTGTGCAATGTTGTACTCTGCTTGATTGACTTTAAAATAAAACACACGCATACACATTCACAGAGACACTCAATTAAAGATCTTTTTCTGTTGCTTTCCCTTTGATATTTTAGCTGGGGGTGATTGAGGCATTCAGCAGCCTGGCTCTCATGCATGAAGGTGGCTTATTTGCCCATGGAGCCTCTATCCCACTGGCACCGCCAGAGCTAAACATTTTCTCAGAATATCAAGCATGTTTTTTTTTTCCAATACTAGCTACACCCTCATTTAAAAATTAAGTTGTTGAACCTATGGGTTAAAAAACAGAATACAATAAAATTACACTTTACATAATATTAGTCTTGGTTATTTTAGGATTTATTTTACCTCAGGGTCTCTGTGTATATCATTGCTTACATTGTAGGTAGGTGAGTTGGGGGAGACAGCACTGAGTCCCTTCCGCCTTTCTCCTGTTCTTCCGGCTAGTGTTCTAATCTGGAAAGACTCTAACCCCTCAGCCTTACCATTCACTGCGTTTTGAAATTTAGCCCTACTCAGAATCCATGGCCAGCCGCAGCTTATATATTTCCAGTCTTCATCCCTGGGTCTCTGTAGTAAGCAAAATTTTGGTCCCCAGGATTTTTAACCCCGAGTGTTATTTCTGTGGTTATATTACATTATATGGCAAAGGGGGCTATGGCATATATAATTACAATTATGAATCAGTTGACTTTAAAACAGGGAAATTATCCTGGACTATCAGTGGGGCCAATATGATTTAAAATCTTTTAAAATCCATGCTTATTAAAAACAGAATAGGAAGGCAGCAATATTCAATGCATCGAAAGGATTCCATGCACTGTTGCTGGCTTTGAAGGTGGAGGAGTGCAAACTGAAGAATGGAGTAGCCTTAGGAAGCTGAGAACAACCCCAAGTGACAAACCAGCAAGGAAACATGGTCCTCTGTCCTAACATTGTGCGACATTGAATTCTACCAACAACTTGAAGGAGTCTGGAAGCTTATTCTCACCCTAGCACCTCCAGATAAGAGCCCAGGCTGGCTGACACCTTAACTTAGACCTTGTGAGAACCTAAGCAGAGAACCCGGTTGAGGTATATTGGGCTCAGACTTCTGACCTAAGGAAGCTGTGAGGCCATAAATGGGTATTATTTTAAGCTGGTGGGTTTGTGGTAATTTATAGTGTCTCTTTCAATGCTAATTAGATATGGATGCTACCTACCTTCTGGGTCAGCCTTGGTCTTTGCTTAATCTGATATTCTATTCATATCTAAGTTATCCAACTGTTTATTATCCAAGTTACTGCAGTCATAATGCTGATTGATGTTACTTTATGAAAATATTCCCTGATAAACCAAGCATGTGAAAACTGAACCATTTCTGTCCACGAAGCACTAACTAGCATCTAGCAATAGCTCACACCGGTCCATCTATTCTTGCTAGCTGACAATATAATACAAATGCAGGGAAAATTGCCCAGTAAAATGGCAAATCTTACAAAAGACATAAGATTTCATAAAGTTGGTGAAAGTGATATTGTCAACTCCCCAAATGATGATCTTGCAGAATTAGACCACTTAACAATGGAGGAAGGAAGAAATCAGCAAGGATGATTGTAGGATAGTCAATTCACTCTAACTGACCTTTCCCCCTGGTATTAATGGCTAATTATGTGCAGTTAATCAGTATTTTCTGTAGTGTGCCCAGTTCCCCTGGATTCAAATTTGACTTATGCCCCATCCAATCATTCCATCTTCCTGCGGCCAGGGTTCTGTCCACCATGTGGAAGAGGCGAGGATCCTGAAATACAGGCATACTGTGTAGCTGTATTGACTGCCAGATAAAAGGATGAAAACTTATAGTAGAATGAGGAAGTTGTTCAGTGGGAATATAATGTTGATTTTACAAAGAAAAGGAAAAGAAACTCAGATTCAGCTTTTTGCTGGTCTGACCCCACCTTAAGTTTTACTGTCTAGTAGAGGGAGTGGAAGAAGTGAGGTGAGACCATGATTCTGGTTAATACTTTTTTTAAAAAGTAGGTCTTATTTATTCATTCTTCTGTCTATTCTATTCATTTTCTTTTTTTTTTATTGTGGTAAGAACACTTAACATGAGATCTACCCTTCTGAGAAATTTTTAAGTGCATAATAAAGTGTCATTTACTATAGGCATAATGTTGCACAGCTGACTTCTAGAACTTACTCTTCTTGAATAACTAGAACTATATGCCCATAGTATATAGGTAAGTATATAGGTACATATTGCATACAATACAGCAACTGTCCACTCCCTCTCCCCATGACCCTGGGAAATCACTATTCTACTCTCTGTATCAAAAAGTTTGACCATTTTAGATACCTCCCTCATGTAAGTGGAATCATGCAGTATTTGTCCTGTGACTGGTTTAACATAGTTGCCACCAGGTCCATTCATGTTGTCTCAAATGGCAGGATTTCCATCTATTTTAAGGCTGAATAATATTCCTTTGCACATATATACTACATTGTCTTTGTCCATTCATCTCTTGATGAACATGTAGGTTGTTTCTATATCTTGGCTATTGCAAATAATGCTGCAGTGAATGTGGGAATACAAATAGATCTTTGAGATTCTGATTTTAATTCTTTTGTAGATATATGGTTAATTTTTTTATTTCTTAAATACTAGTACTTCTGCTACGTGACTCATCAGATGAAATTGCCCCCAAGCATCCTCCAAAGGTTTACTTACCCCTGTTTTCTTCTGCTTTTCTGTAAGTAGCAAACTTGGATGGGAAGAGACAATTGCAGTTCTCTTCTCACTTTTCTTCAATTTCACATTTACAGTGAGGCCTGAGATGCCTCACTGCTGTCACTTGAACCTATTGATCTCATTCTCTGGAAGAGAAATGATACTAAGTGCATCTTGGGAACAGATTTAACAATCCTTCTCCTATTTCTCAGATGAAGAAGAAAAGTATGTCCCCATACTTTCCTCTGGGAACTTAAGTGAATAAGGGTTTTCAGAACTAAAGAATCTTAGTTCTAGCTGGCAAACTTCCTCAAGAAATGGCCATCTACATGTGGGAATAAGAAAGCACCAGAAATACCCCAAGTTAGAAGGTTTTCATCTCTCATCTCTTCCACTTTGAAGGATAGCTGATAGTCCTGTGACTCCAGAGGGACCTTTTAGTTCTGACTTCAATGCTGACTGTAGTGGCAGGCAGGGGCCAGGGTCACGCCATCTGGGAGAATTGTCCCAAGAACGTTTTTTGTTTAATTGATGCCCACCTTTCCCAGTCACTGTAAGTCCTCTGGAGTTAGGGATTGTGTCTGCCTTGTTCACACTGTTAACCTTCAGTGCCTAGTGCTGTCCTAGCACATAGTAGGGGCTGACTCAAATCTTTTGATTAAGTGAATTATTTTAATAACAAACTGTAGAAGGGCACCTGAACACTTCCGTACAGCCATTTCTAATCCAGCTTCATGCAGGAATATCAGAATTAAAGGCAACCATAGCACACAGTCTATTGTGCTTTGAGCTAAAAATATTGTTTCCACTTCATGTGTAAGGTAGATTTTTCCTATAAGAAAAAGGAAATTAAATTAGCAATATTTAGAAGAATGAGATATACTATATGTAGATGGAGTCCTTTTAACTTTATGTATTAAATTCAATTGAACATTGAGTAAGATATATCAATATTGAACATTTTTAGAATAACCCAAATCTTACTTTTATTGCTGTTTATTTCTATTGATTTCAGAGAGGAAGAGAGAGGGAGAGAGAGAGAAAAAAACATCAATGATGAGAGAGAATGATTGATTGGCTACCTCCTGAACGTCCCACACTGAGGATCGAGCCTCTAACTTGGGCATGTGCCCTGACCAGGAATTGAACCATGACCCCCTGTTTCATAGGTCGACACTCAGCCACTGAGCTATGCTGGCCAGGCTTATTGCTATTTACTTTAATGCTGCTATTCCTTTCTATGAGACCTTTATAAAGCTTCACAATGTTATGGAATTTATAGTCATCTAAATGCTGTCATGAAGTTTTACCTACTACACCTGTTAAGTTGTGGTAGTGTTTTTAAGTTGATAAAGGAAACAAACAAACAAACAAACAAACAAAAAAAGCAAAATCTGCTTTTAATGGCAGATTTATGTGAAAGAAACCCCAAAAACGGCAACCACCGAGCAGCAGCATAGATGAAGCAGCATCTGTCTGATTTTCAAACACCTTTTGCTGAAAAATCTCAATCTTCCCATTTCTCAGTTTGCCTGACTAAGAAGTATTTTTGTTTATGGTATCAAGATAAGTTATTAAAAATTCATATGGCTGTCAGCATTTTATGTGCTTAGTATATCTTCCCAATCTAAAAACATTCCCCTCTGTAATTCCTTTTCATCTCATTCACACATCTTCTAAATAAGCATTCAGAGAATTCTAAATACAAGTTATTTTTAAAAATAGTTGCACTGTACAATATTTTCCTCTATAGTGTTATTATATAAAAATTGGTATTGGAATAAAGGGATAGGAGCAAAGCAAATGCTTTGGACTTTAGAGTGACTAGCAATCGCTAAAGAAGTTAACATGAAAAAGGGTGAAACCCGGAATATCTATAGAGATATTTCCTTTCATAGTAAATACTGTCTCCTCTCCTCAGTTGTAATTTTATACATTTAGGCTGAACTTAATAAGGCCTTACTGTTGGGTGTGAAAGATTAAATTATGTAAGTACTTTGCTAGGGCAGGTTGTTTAAGACAAGCCTACCAGCTGAGAAATGAGAGACACGTGCTTCCTTTATCCTTAATGCTGATGGCAAATTAAAAAACAAACAAAACACACGCAACAATGGGCAACTTGTAGTTTGCAGTACAGTGGGGCCTTGACTTACGAGTTTAATTTGTTCCGAGACCGAGCTCGTTAAGGAGCTCATTAACTCAAATTACTCTGTCAACTCAATGCAAAAAATCGGCCGAGAGACAGCTGGTATCTCAAAAAACTCGTTAGTCGGGACACTCGTAAGTCAAGGCCCCATTGTATCTTTACTTAAGTAAAGTATTTCAGGATTTATAAAAATTGAATTGAGTAGGTTTTGAGGGGAAAAAACAGTATACATTTTTAAAATCAGGGGAAAATAAAAACTACCATCATATTTTTTCTTGGATGCTTCATAGGAACCTGCAATTCTTTGTGGTATTTCTGAAGTTATCACTAACAAGCTTATTAGAACATCAAGTCCTGGCATAATGACAGGACCTTGTCACAGCAAGCATGTCAAACTCAAAGGCTAACATGGGCCAAATAAACAAGGTTTAAGTTTATGTGGGCTGCAAAAACAAAACAAAACAAAAGCTTCAATTTTCATAGAAACATAGGTTTATTTTGATAGAGACATGCTGAATACAAAGGGCTGAAATAATTGAATAATCGTTCACATAAAATAATAGAACATTTTAATAAAAATTAATATTTTTCTTGAACATTAACTTACCAGACACTGAATAACTGCACAAACTGAACGAGAAAATATTATTCTAGTTCTCCGAAAGCAAAACATTTCCTGTTGCGCATACCAAACAAGTCAGTCCGAAGACGTGGCAATTGGCTGCTAAAATATTTGCTACCAGTATTAGTGGAGAGAAATGGTGCGCTTGAACATAAGGCATGTAAGGGAAATGAATGCAACACGGTTATAGTGATCAGTCATTAGTGAATGTTGTAGTTCGTTATTCATAACTAGAGGCCCAGTGCACAGATTCGTGCACCGGTGGGCTCCCTCAGCCTGGCCTGCACCCTCTCGCAATCCAGGCCTCCTCAGGTGATGTAGGGCTGCTGGTTTCGGCCTGATCCCAGCAGACCAGGCCAAGGAATCCCACTGGTGCACAAATCCATGCACAGGGCCTCTAGTATGCATACAAGATCTGTGGTTAATCTCTTCCCACCCCCTCTCCCCCCTTCTCTCTGAGATTCATCAGTCTGTTTCATGTTTCCATGCCTGTGCATTGAGCATCTGCCTCCTGGTGGTCAGTGCACATCATAGCTACCGGTTGAACAGTCGACCAGTAGCTTAAGCTTTTATATTAAACTAGAGGCCCGGTGCACAAATATTTTTGCACTCAGTGGGGGGGGGAGGA
>NW_005363247.1:8524956-8552846 GCF_000412655.1 Myotis brandtii
GATTGGGGAGCTTCCCCCTATCAGGCACAGAGGAGGGCTGATCAGGGGGTTGGGGTGCCTTCCCCTGTCACGAACAGAGCAGGGCGGATAGGGAGGTTGTGGCCCCGCCCCCTGTCACACACAGAGCTGCAGGGCGATCAGGGGGTTTGGGCGCTGCCCCCTGTCATGCTGATCCCGGTGCCGGGAGCCTCGCTGCTCCGCTGATCCCGGTGCTGGGAGGCCTATTACCCTTTTACTATATAGGATAGAGGCCTGGTGCATGGGTAGGGGCTGGCTGGTTTGCCCTGAAGGGTGTCCTGGATCAGGGTGGGGGTCCCCACTGGGGTGCCTGGCCAGTCTGGGTGAGGGGCTGAGGGCTGTTTTCCGGCTGGCGAGTGACTAAAGCTTCCAACCGCTCCTTGTTTTCTTCTCTCTTTTTTTTTTTATTCTGGGCCAGCTTTAGCTCTGAGGCCTCGCTGCTGAAAACATAGATACAATGTTGCGGTCCGAGCCCGGCTGAATGGAAGCCCTTTTCTGGGGTTTTGTTTAGCTTCTTATTTGCAACATAGTATATAGTTGCTTAGACTTGCAGCTGAGAGGCTGGCAACTGAGGTGGGGAACGTTGGAGTCCGCAGCAAGCAAGCCTCGTGCTCGCTTCAGTGCCTGGCTGCCGGCCGCCATCTTGGCTGACAGTTAATTTGCATATACTCACTGATTAGCCAATGAAAAGGGTAGCGGTCGTACGCCAATTACCATGTTTCTCTTTTATTAGTGTAGATAGATAGATTATGTGTAACAGGATATTG
This sequence comes from Myotis brandtii, assembly GCF_000412655.1. Lineage (NCBI taxonomy): Eukaryota > Metazoa > Chordata > Mammalia > Chiroptera > Vespertilionidae > Myotis > Myotis brandtii. The sequence goes on from NW_005363247.1 coordinate 8,525,742, forward strand.
TAAAAATTAAGTTACAAAATTTTATTAAAACGTTTCTTACATACTGTTATATTGGTTGGGCTGCAAAAATAATTCGTTGTGGGCCACATGCAGCCTGCGGGCCATGAGTTTGAAATGCTTGTTGTCACAGGTTCATTATAGGTATGTGATCTTGGCTCTTCTTCCCAGTCTTCTGTGGAACTCAATTGTCATTGAGCTGTCCAAAAGGAAATTTTCCTAGCATGTTAAAAATATTTTAGGGTCTCACCTAATTTATGGAAAAAAATCATCTACATTCTGTTGGTTTGCTATAATTTATAGGGTTCATTTATTCAGTACATTCATTTATTGCTATCTCATGTTAATAGCTATCCACCCACTGTTCTCTCTGAATTGCATCTTAACAAGATTTTGCTCGTTTTTCTAATTTATTGAACCAGCATGGAATATATTTATATAAAAATTAGCTGCTTAAATACTTCCTCAATAAAAAAACACATAACTGTTCTAATTTTATTATGAATTTTAATCAGGGAAAAATGATCTTTGAAATTTTCTTCTACCTCATTTTATATTTGTGTGTGTGGTGTGTGTGTGTGTGTGTGTGTGCTTCTCTGTCTTTATACAATTAGAAATATTTGTGATTTAATTAAATCTTATATAGAAAACATGTACTGGACAGCAAGAGTTCTTTTTTTAAAGAAAATTCTTAAGGAAACAATTATTAAATTAATATGACTAAGAGAAAACCTGTTTTCTTTGAAAATACCAATTCTTCCAGCACAGTGCATCTATTTCATAATAAAATACATTCTGGCTTGCTTTTGGTTTTAAAAAAAAATCCTCTGAAGTTAATCCCAAAATGCCCTGTGCTTAGTTTCTTTTGATGCAAGGTTCCAAGCCTTTTGGGGATCCACTGTAATTGTTGCCAGTCTAACAAGTACCTTTTTATATCATACCCAAAATACCAATTCATGAAGATGGTTCTCTGATAAGAGGAACCAAATTTTTCACTTGTGGCTGTTTGCAGATTACAAAAACCTGTGTGCTAGAAGGAAGGTTTCAATAAACCACTGACCCTCAAACTTTAAATAATGTTTAAAATATGTTTTAATGTATTTATTTTTAATTTATCTTTATTGTTTTAAAGTATTACAAATGTCCCCTTTTCTCTCCATTAACCCCTTCCTCTCCCAGGCCTGTACCACAGTATTGTCTGTGTCCATGGGTTAAGCATATCTATAATAATAAAAGCATAATATACTAATAAGTTTGAACAGCCAAACAACCTTCTGCACAGGATGTCCTTTGGGATGACTTTCCGGATGAAGCCAGGGCTGCGAGGGCCGAGGCAAGCCACCACAACTGTGAGGGCTGAGCCCCTTGCATGAATTTCGTGCATCGGGCCTCTAGTATGCATACAAGTTCTTAGGTTAATCTCTCCCCCAACCCCCACCTTCCCCCTGAGATTCATCAGTCTGTTCCATGTTTCTATGTCTCTGAATTTATTTTGTGAGAAAAAAGGAGAGGGAGAGAGATAGAAACATCAATGAGAGAGAAACATTGATCAACTGCCTCCTGCACGCCCCCTACTGGGGATCAAACCTGCAACCCTGGCATGCGCCCTGACCAGAAATGGAACAGGTGATCTCTTGAGACTACGGCTGGCCACTGGCCCTCAAACTTTAATGTAGAAGAGTGTAGAGGGGCTAAAGCATTTTTCTTGATGTCGTTAGGGTTCCTGGCCGGGTCCGAAAATTAAACTGAGAAAGACAGAGTAACAGGACAAGAAGCATATATATTTATTTAATATAAATTTTATGTGATCTGGGAGCCTTCATAAAGAAATAGATTCAAAGAAATGGTTAAACCTGAATATGTTTATGCTATGTTTGATAAAAAGTAGACAGTTGTAGAGAAATGAGGTGAGTATAGAAAACTAGGGGAAACTTAGCAAGGCCTGTTCATTCGGATTCTTCTTGGTATTCCTCTGTGTTGTAGATAAGAATGCTCTTCTGGCTATAGGAATCATACCTCTTATTTAAGGATTTTATGACCTTCTTCAGGGGACAAAGGTAAGAGGGAAGTCAGAGACCTCTGTGCATCTATTATTTTCTCAGATTTCTTCAACTTAAAATATTCAACATATTAACATGTCATCTTTGGGGGTAGTGTGTCCCCAACCCCATCATTTCACCATCTAAAACTTTCCTAAGGGGTTTCACATTCCAGCAAGTGACTAAGCATTGCCTCATAACCCATTCAACCAATCTCTCCATCCTGAACTGTTTAGAACAAAGTATAAATTCAGTTTTTAAGGCTAGAGGGCAGTCAGTCTCAAGAGTTTTAGAAGTCGGGCTTGAAGCATCTTCAGATGGAGCGAAGGCAGGCAGTGGCAGTCTGACAGCTTTTTCTGGTCTGTATTTTGTACATCTCCGGCAATGTGTCATGTGTTCCTTGAACTTTCTGAGTGGCCCACACATCAGGTACAATGTTGTTCATACATGAGTTGTGATTTTTCTGAAGTTTATATCAAGTTGTCCAGCTTTACTTGCAGGGCTTCAGGAAAAGGGCAGTTTAAGTTGTTAGTGATCCATGTCAGAAGGGAGGGAGAAAAATTGGAAATGTTTTTTTTTGGATAGCAGTAGCCAGATGTTGAAGGAAACTAGAAGAATTCAGGATTCATTTCAATTTGCAGGTAGGTAACAAAACCTCAAAGACAATGAACAAAACTAGAAATAATACCCACAAGTGTGTGCTGTAGTTTTCCATTAAAATATAGTTTTTCTTTCTACAGTCACTCCAGTTTCTGTTAAAGCTAATCAAGTAAGAGGAATTTGTTGACAAAATAAGTCTAGTCTCATTAAACTCACCCTGATTATTTATATAAGTACAGCAAGAATAGTGATTGACTACATAGATCTTTTGAGTTTGCTCTGTTGCAAGTTTTCATAATGAATTTCAGATTGAACTTTCAAGTCTCTTGAGGCTAGGAAGCCAAGACAAGGACTCGCTATCAGACTTTACCTGTAATACTTGTTGAGATCAATTTTTTAAAATTCTGATAAAAAAATTTTAATCCTGGGGGAAGGTCAATGGAGAAAAAAAGGAGACATATGTACTACTATTTGTAATACTTTAAACAATAAAATAAAATTTTAAAAAAAGCAAAAAAAGAAAATGATTAATCTAGCCAATAGACTACGAGTAAGCGTGTAATGGGTCACTTCCAGGTCAAGGCAATTAGGAGCCAATATGCCTCTTCCATCTCCTCCTCTATTGTGGTGACCCCAATGCCCATATTCTAGATGCTGAAGCTACAAGATGGAAGAGGGTTGTGCAGCATATATTGGATTTTAAATGGAAAAAAACAAAAATAAAACATTTTGTGTATAAAAAATTGTTTTTAATCATGGCAAATAGAAAGAGGAATGCAGGTGATATATGTATTGATATTTCTTCAATAGGAAAATTGATTTTATGTTCTTAAAAAGAAGCAAGTGGCATATATTTCTGATAATAGGGCAGATCAGATTATTGAAACATTCTTTTGATTCAAAATGCTAGGTAAAAGATAGCAAACATACCTTTACCTATATTGATCCTTGAGTATAATGAAGTAATGATCCAGCTAAAATAGTTAAAACTTAGAATGTTCTCTCAATTCAATATTTTTTATATATATTTTATTGATTTTTTTTTTACAGAGAGGAAGTGAGAGAGATAGTTAGAAACATTGATGAGAGAGAAACATCAATCAGCTGCCTCCTACACACCTCCTGCTGGGGATGTGCCCACAACCAAGGTACATGCCCTTGATCGGAATCGAACCTGGGACCTTTCAGTCCGCAGGCTGACGCTCTATCCACTGAGCCAAATCGGTTAGGGCTCAATTCAATATTTTAATTCATTTTCCTCAAAACTTCATTGAGATGATCTGTACACTTATTTTATATAATTGATCATTATTCACAGATTCCGTATTTGCAAATATTTAAATTTATTTGTAACCCCCAAATCAATATTCAATACTTGCTGTGCTTTTGCAGTCATTCATAGACATGCACAAAAAATATTTGAGTCCTGAATGCTCATGTTATCAGTAGTGATTGAACAAGGCAATCAGTGCTCTTCCTTCTTGTTTCATCTTTCATAATGTAATTAAGTGTTATTTTTTATGGTTTGTTCACTGTCACACTTTTTGTATTTTTAGTTTTTTGTTGGTGATTTCACTGAAATAGTTCATAATTCTGAGTGCTGTCTAATGTTCATAAGTATAAGAGGCTGTGAGGTGTCTTATGAAGAAAATACATGTGTTAGATAAGCTTCATTCAGGCATGAGTTAGAGTGAGTTCAATGTTAATGAGTCAACAATATATATTAAGTAATGTATCTTTACAGAAAAACACAGATAAAACAAGGTTATGTATTAACCAAAACCTTGTTTTATCTGTGTTTCTGTTTGAGGATGAGATGTTGGCAAACCTGATGTGACCAGAGGATCACAGGAACCTAATTCTGCATTTCCTCTAGGAGCCATGGTTCAATGTTCATTAATTTGGTGATTATAGTAAATTTATAGACTGTAACTACTCTAAATAATGAGATGGGATTTTAAACAGAAAAAGAAGAGAATTTTCTGGAAACTGAAAAAAAAAATAAGTTCAACATTTGAAGACCAATGGGAAATTCTGTGTTATTTAGAAAGGAAAAGAGAGTAATTCTTAAATTGACCTGCAAAAGCTATATTCTCTGTAGATAATGTATTAGTGCTGTGAAAAAGTTACCCTATACAATGTTAAAACCAAAATTTCTGGATTCAAAATTTTGAAAGCTAGATGCCATTGAGAAAAAAATGTGTGGGTTTTCTCATTTTAAGTGTGGCTCTTCACAATCTCAAATAAACTAATATCAAGGATGATAATTATTTCATATTCCACCAAGGACGATAAAGCTGTTGTGTTAGGAATGATTATCTCTGAATTATTTATTTATTTATTTTTGGTTAATCCTTGCCTGAGAATAATTTTTCTATTGATTTTGAGAGAGAGAGAGAGAGAGAGAGAGAGAGAAGCCTAGGGATGCTGTAGTGGGTCAGGGGAACCCACTTATGCCCGTGGGATGTTCTGCAATCCTGAAGGTAGAAGGAAAATGCAGGTTCTCCCCTCTACAAAACAGACCACGCAGATATAGACTAATAACTGCTCTTTAGATGTCTAAAGGCTTTCCCTAACATTTACCTTAAAGTTATATCTTTGGTCTTCATCTGGCCTATTATTTAGTCCCTCAGGATTCTTGAGGTTAACCTATTAAGCCAGTTCAGCAGAGTAACTGAATTTAAAATTTCTAAAAATGGGCTCTTAGAATTTAGTGCCTTTCTCTCACGAAGGCATTGAATATTACATAATTCAGACCTATGAAGTGATGGTTTGTATCTTCATTTACAAATGCCAACATAATCGCCTACCCTCCAAAAGCTTTCTTCTCCTTTAGACAAAAATAAGATTGCTGCAGTGGCAGAGGGAATATAAAGGGATGGATGGATTCATGACCCATTTAAAAGGAATTCATGACCCAATTGACAGCAATTGACTAGGAGGGAAAGTGAGTAATGAGGTTAATATTCAAATTTCAAGATGAATCTATAGTTTGGATTTAATGGCTACAAAGTATAATATAATTTTAGTGCACATCCCTGTGTCCCCACCTGCCCAACCCAAATCTGCTTCTGTCCTCACTGATGTATGCAGTGCATGCAAAAAAGGGTAAAGCCTCCCTCATAGACCAGTATTGCCTTCCCAGCTACTCTTCCTGGTTGGGCATGAGAGTCTTTTTTAAAAATATATTTTATTGATTTTTTACAGAGAGGAAGGGAGAGGGATAGAGAGTTAGAAACATCGATGAGAGAGAAACATTGATCAGCTGCCTCCTGCACATCTCCTACTGGGGATGTGCCCGCAACCCAGGTACATGCCCTTGACTGGAATCGAACCTGGGACCTTTCAGTCCGCAGGCCAATGCTCTATCCACTGAGCCAAACCGGTTTCAGCGGCATGAGAGTCTTGAAGGTGAAGGTTGGTCAGATACGTCAAGAAACCAAACAGATGAAATATTTCAGTCCCATCCATTTGGCTCCACTAGTAAGACTAAAGATACAAGCTGTTGGTTTTTCAGTTGGTTAATTGTGCAAGTCTACTATAAGGAAAAAATATTGCTCGTATTGGAAGGCATTGACATGCTACTGTGGATGCACATTCTCAGGCAGTTTTTTATTAAGAAAGGCCAATTTATGAAGTCTGTATCTCTGTACAGACTTTAAAATTTTAACTAAACAATAAAATAATCCTTGAGCTTTAATTTCCACTCAGCTACAGTGGCAACACAAAGCATATGATTTCCAGAAACAAGTACAGGCATGAAATCTAGAAATTTAGCAAACATTTATTAAAAGTTGGTAGAAAATAGCTTTTCCAGATTGTGTAAATAATAACATACTCTGCCAAATCTCTGCAATTTATCCTTTCCCTCTAACGCATTTATTCCCCAGAATAGCACTTTTGGAAGGTCAGAATATATAAGAATTTACTTATTGAATGCATCTATATTTCCTATAGTTCCTCTTTTTGTCCCTAACAAATGCTAATGGTATTGAATCCAGTTGGTATGACTTTCCTTTTCTTAGTGTTATCTTCTTCTCTTGGCAGTTTGCTATGTCATCTCATTATATTCATGGCTTGACAAAGGAACCTAATCTCAAGACTGAAGTGGTTTATCGATCTTAAAAGATGAGGTCATTCACTGTCTGGCATAATTCAAGCCTCCAAAGAACAAAACTCTCAACTATGCTTTCCTCATGAAACAATCCAAAATGGCAGTATCAAGATTCTGGTCCTTAACATTCTCAAAATAATTTATTAAGATCAAAATCCAATCCTTAAAATTCATTTTGAATCATTCTCATCACATATCTCCTCAAGCAGCAGTAAGATTCTTTCATTTATATAACACTGATAATTATTGCTAATTGCTCTAATAATGTTATCTAAATCTGATTCATTCCTCACTGTATCTCCTATTGTATGATTAATGTCTGGAGTGGGGATTTTGTATATATTAAATATCTTTTTAGAGGTTATAATCTGGAAATGTAAGGGGAAGCTTTGTGGCAATGAGATGTCACCCAACTATAGGATTAACACAGAATGACCAAACAGTAAAAGGTTTCCTACCTATTCTAAAACCCCGGAGTGAACCAAATTATCATTTTGTTTCAGAAACATGAGGATGAATATTTATGGTTAAGACAGGAAGCTCTTGAATAAAACATTGAATCTCTTTATTAATTCTATTTGGAGGAGATCACAGAAGAGATGTGATTAATTTTTCCTTAAGTGATTTCAGCCTTCAAATATTTCTCCACAAATAATTCTTTGGGTAGAGAGTTTTATGCTGCAGAAGCTAATAAAAAATGGTCTTTTGAGTACTTATTACTTGCCAGTCACCATTTTAGGAAATTTATAAGTATTATCTCATTTTATTATTTCAGAGGATACTATTTATTACCCTCATTTTGATAAGGGAACATCATGCAGGTAAGAAGTAGTAAAACAGGGAGTTGAACTTATGTAGAATGGTTCCAATAGTCATTCTCTCTTGACAACTATGCTATCTTGACTCATCTTACAACATCCAATTGGAAACAGCAAGGAACTGTTCATGAAAAAGGCTTGCTTAGTTGTAAGTAAGGGTGAATAAGATTCTAACCGGAGGAAGTGGCAGGATAAAAGAAAGTGCCATTTTGAGCTAATGAAATAGCATGGGAACATAGAAAATGGAAAAATATACAGCATATTCAGGAAGAAAATAAAAAGTTATTTGTACATGTGTGTGTATGGATGTGAGAGATAGATAGATGGATAGATAGATGATATATACAATGACTTATATAAAACAAAACAGTAAAAATGGATTCTATAATGAAATGGACAGCAAAAACAATTAGAGAACATCATCACCACCACCATCACCACCACCATCATCATCATTAGCAGGAGCAGCAGTTTGGAAGTGGTGAGCTATAGAGCCTGTTCTAGGATGATGTGCATGACATGGGTTTTCTCATATTATTCATCTTGGATCCTCAATATTTGAGCTCTTGTTTATTGTTTAGACTGAACACCCTAAGCCAGTGATGGTGAACCTTTTGAGCTCGGCGTGTTAGCATTTTGAAAAACCCTAACTTAACTCTGGTGCCGTGTCACATATAGAATTTTTTTGATATTTGCAACCATAGTAAAACAAAGATTTATATTTTTGTTATTTATTTTATATATTTAAATGCCATTTAACAAAGAAAAAATCAACCAAAAAAATGAGTTTGCGTGTCACCTCTGACACGCATGTCATAGGTTCGCTATCACTGCCCTAAGCCCTCCTCTGTGTAGGAAAGGACACTTAAAAGATTAAGTCAGTGCCTTTCTCTACTCCTACTAACAGATGTTAGAAAGTAGCCAGGTTGAGAGAAAGAACCCATAACCAGTTGTTTCATAGCTGTAATTACGACTTAATAAATGAATCATTTCCTTTGGCTGGCACTAATTGGGATATGAGCACAGCATTCTGTGGGTTAGCAGTTCTGGAAATATTTCCCTGTCTGCTGATGCTTTAACATAGAGGTTTGAGAAACCAGGCTTATAACAAAAATGGTCCTGTATATAAATGCAAGTTTAGTGATTGGTGGTGAGCTCATATGATAAAGAAGTCATCAAGTCCTTAGTAATATAATTGGCTTGACTTATTGGTTGTAGCTCAGAAAATCAAGCAATAAAACATAATCTGCTGTATAGTGTGCTAATTAACCAGCTGGACCAGCTTTTATAAACTTAATTTTACAGATTTCCTTGAGGGCCTAATCTAGTTTGGTGACTCAGAGCTCTATCTCCCTCCTGTAGATCTTCATAGTCATGACTCCTGGTTTTCCTCCCCACCCCCTCGGATGTCAGATATTTCATCTTTGTCTCTTTTGTTGGATGGTATTTTTTCCACATAGACATTTCTTTGTGAATATCAATATTAGACATTGCATTATAAAAGTACAGAGTTTTCAACTTTTACCTGCATAGCTTTTTCTCTGTGGGAATTGATGCTCATATTTCAGAATAATGAATCATGTTTCAGAACAACCATCCCAGGGTAAAATAGAGGAGACAGAAACAAGAAGCAACAAGGGCTGGATTAGAGATAAGAACATGGGCTTGGTAGAAAGGCAAAGATGACGTGGGAAATCAATTAGCTGCCAGCTTTTTCACAATTAGGGCAGAAAGAAGTGTAAAAAAGAGGAACAAATAAAAATCACCCCCTCTCTTTCCAACTTTGTGATTACAAACCAATCCAGCTAAGGAGATTAGAACAATTTAAACAATACAAAGTTTTAAAATAACCTCCTTGGTAATAAATGTAATATACACTCAATGTAGGAAATTTATATCTTCTTGGGAGATGAATCCCTTCAGGTCCTCTGTCCATTTTCAGTTGGATTGCTTATAAACTATAAAAGAAGAAAATAACCGAGGGTAATCATTGTGAATATTTCAGCATATTTCCTTAGTCTTTTTCTACTCAATTTTTTTCTATTTACTTCTAATATAATTTTATATTCTTTTTGAAACCCAGCATTATACCATAAATGTTTTCTTAAGTTAGTATAAATCTGAAAATAACATCTGCATAATTTTTTATAAAATATATTGTTTTTTTTACAGAGAGGAAGAGAGAGGGATAGAGAGCTAGAAACATCGATGAGAGAGAAACATCGATCAGCTGCCTCCTGCACGCCCCCTACTGGGTATGTGCCCGCAACCAAGGCACATGCCCTTGACTGGAATCGAACCTGGGACCCTTGAGTCCACAGGCCAACGCTCTATCCACTGAGCCAAACCAGCTAGGGCGATCTGCATAATTTTTGTTGAGTTTTTCCTTTAAACTAAATTTATACTTACAGAAAATTTAGAGAATAAAGGCAATAAAAGCTACCAATGCTATTGATTGTGTGTATATAACTTTATATTAATTCAATACTATTTATGTATACCAAGTATGGGATCACATTATGATTATTTAGCAGTATGCTTTTTATTGCTTAGAAATGCATTATTAATATCTTTAAATGTATATTCATACATAAATATTTTAATAAATATATTGCATTATGTGGATATTCTATAATTGATTTAATTAATCTTCTTGTATTGGACTTTCAGATTGTTTCCAGACAATTACTTTTACATATAAATGTTGCAATAAAATTCTCCAGGAGTATTTATCACCTCTTAATTAGTTTTAAAAATACATTTTTTTTCTTTTGTAATCCAGTCAAGGGAACATGCTTGAGCTCGATCCCCAGTGTGGGGCGTACAGGAGGCAGCTGATCAATGATTCTCTCTCATCATTGATGTGCCTCTCTCTCCCTCCCTCTCTGAAATCAATAAAAAATAAAAACAAATAAAACCCCACACATTTATTATCTTTTCGTTTTGGAGGTCTGTTATCCAACACTGGCCTCACTGAGCTAAATTCTTGGCATTAGAAGGGCCAGTACTTTCTGGAAGCTCTAGAGTAAAATCTGTTTCCTTGCCTTTCTAGCTTCTAGAGACATCCTGCCTTCCTTGGTTCATGGCCCATTCCTCCATCTGTAAAACCAGCAAGATGGCATCTCTGACCCAGCCAGGAAAAGTTCCTTGCTTTTAAGGATTCCTGTGATTAGATTTGGGTCACCCAGATAATCTCCCCATTTCAACCTCCTTAACTGTAATCAAATCTGCAAACCCCCTTTTGCTATATAAGGTAACATATTAATAGATTCTAAGGCATAGGGTATGGATATTTTAGTGAGTGGAAACTTCATCTAGCCTACTTTAAAAGGAAAGAAAGCTGCTATCTTTCATGCTTGTCCCTGCTGACCTCTAAGAATAACATCTTATATCTCCGTTTTTTCCCAAAACAACTTTCTTAAGAGAATAATCAATATCTGTGCCCTCCATTTTTCATTTCACTCCCACTCTTTAATCTCTTGTAATGAATATAACTTCAAATCCCACCAACATATTAAAATGTTCTTTCCAACCCCAACATGAATCACCTACTCACAAAGTTGTTGATCTTTTCCCTCTGTGTGTCAGAATGTGCCTGAGAAGCTAGTGGGCAGTTACACAGATCCTGTAACCACCAAGGAGGATAGCGCTCAATGGACTGGGTCAGAGTATAGAACCCAGCTTCTGTTCCCTGTCAAATGTAACATGCCGCTTGGCCTTGCAATGACCCACTCTTCCACTCATGTAGCAGTGTGGCTTGCTTTCCTGATCACTTCTCTTCCCTGGGTTTGGAATTCTGTAGCTGCACACTCTCCCTCCTGAAGTTTGGCTTTTCTCGCATCATGTTCTTCCTGTGAAACCCACCCATCTTTCTAACCACTTCAATATAAAAATCTTAGCTCCCTGGTCTTCCTGTTTTGGACTCCTAAACCAGGTGCCATTTTTTGTGGGGAATCATTCTGAGGACCATAGATTTTCCTAAAGTTACTCAAGTGCCTCTCTTGTTTTTATTTGTCTGACCTTCACTGAGGATCTGAACAAAACCATTGCTGGGAGGTACTGCTCTGAAGCGACTTGCGCCTGGGCAGTTATGGATGCTCGCCCAGCTCTGAGTGAGGGTGACCTCTGGTGGACACAACTTATCCTATTTTCATCATGAGTTATTGAAGTTTGTGCTGAGGTTCGTTTTGTTTTTTGTTTTATAAATTGTGGTAAAGTATACATAAGATAAAATTTGCCATCTTAACCATTTTTTTAAGAGTACAATCCATTAGGGTTAAGGACATTCTCACTGTTATGCAACAAATATCCAAAACTCTTTTCATCATGCTACACTGAAACTCTATATCTATTGAACACTAACTCCCATTCCCTGCTCCCTCCAGCCCCTGGCAACCACCATTCTACTTTCTTTCTCTATGATTTGACTACTCTAGTTGCTTCATTAAAGTGGAATTATACAGCATTTGTCTTTTTGTGATTGACTTATTTCACAGCATAATGTCCTCAAGATTCATCCATGTTGTAGCATGTGTCAGAATTTCCTTTATTTTTAAGGCTAAATAATTTTACATTGTATGTATATACCATACTATCTTCATTCATCTGTTAAGAGATACTTGTATTTCTTCACCCTTTTGGATATTGTGAATAATGCTTCTATGAACAGGGAATACATATATCTTTTGGAGACTGTGCTTTTAATTATTTTGTGTATATACTTAGAGTGGAATTGTTGGATCACATGATAATTATATTTAAAAATTTCTGAGAAGCCACTGTTTTGCATAGTGGCTGCATCATTTTACATTCTTACTAACAATGCACAAGGGTTCCAATTTATCCACGTCTTTATTAACACTAACTAAAAATATCTCTACTTTTTTATTTCTGCCACTAGGAACTTTGTCCATTGCCCACAGAGTTAGCACAGGGTTGAGAGAGAGAGACAAAATTCCTAGTATTCTGTGGATCAACCCCTTTGGATTCTGTTCCTTTTCTTCACTCATTGCACACATATGTATTGAGTGCCTATATGATGTGCTAGATCTGGTGCTGAGAACACAACAGAATAGACTAGCTCATTGCTTTCATGGACAACCCCCCCACCAGCTTTATTGCAGTCTGAATAAAATTTTACATATTTAAGGTGTATAGCATGCTATTTACATATTTCATATATATGTATAGAAATGATTACTGCAAATAAGTTAATTAACATAGTATCACCTCACATAGTTACTATTTTTCTTTTATTTGTAGTGAGAACACTAGATCTACTCTCTCAGCAGATTTCAACTATACGATAATTACTATTAACTACAGTTACCAGGCAGTACATTAGGTTTTCAGAATTTATTCATCTGATAACTGAACTTTGTACCCTTTGGCCAAGATCTCCCTTTCCCACCTTCTGGTAACCACCATATTCTCTGTTACTATGAATTTGACTTTTTTTTTATTCCATATACAAGTGAGATCATGAAGCATTTGTCTGTGTGTGGCTTATTTCACTTAACACAAAGTTCTCCAGAGTCATCCATGTTGTTGCAAATAGCAGTATTTTCTCCCTTTTTAAGGCCGAAGGAAAAAATCTAGATAATGACTTGCTAATCTTTCCAGTGATGCTGTGCAAAGAAATTACTTGTGAGAAACCACTGAAGATACCACTAAAAAAGATCTCTGACTTCCATGCAGGGCTGGACAGTATTATATCCAGTTAAATGTGGACCCTTAGCACAACGGTGCTGTATCTCTCCCTCTCCTTGGTGTCTCTTCCACTGCTGGAGGCCCATAAACATGTTGTCGGTCCCAAATTTTGTCTTGAATGTCATGCTGTCCCTTTAAATTCAGGAAGTCTAATATCAGCTCATGCTTCTGACATTTCCTTTTTTCAGAGGTGTTGTTATGCTCACAGACCTTCAAACTGTACATTTTTAAATCTCTTCTCTTTATTCAACCAATCATTTAATGATATTGATTTATTTTTTTATATCCTATATATTGAAGCCCACTGTGGAGTACACCTGTGGTCAAACCAAGTTAGATGTATTTAGCTTGCTGGAGTAAGAGAGAATACACCCTAGGAAAACCTCAGAAGCATTCCCTGAGAGGAATTGGTGGTGGGGGGGGGGGGGGGGACTTTGTATTGGATTTGGGCTTATTTTGGATAATTTTGAGGAGGAACTAGAGAAGTAGAGGCCTATTCTCCATTAAATTCTATCAAAAGGAAGGCATTATTCTGAGATAAGTCAGACAGAGTTAAGTACTGTATGATATCATGTATATGTGCAATCTAGAAAAGCTGGTCTCATGGAAACAGAGAGTAGAATGGCAATTACCAGGGGCTGGGAGGTGGGGAAATGAGGTGTGTAGGTGTACAAATGCAACAAGAAGATGAATAAGTTCCTGAGACCTAATGCATAGAATTATGATTATAGTCAACAACATTGTGTTATAAACTTCGAAGTTGCTAAAAGACTAGATATTGTTTTCAACACCAAAAAATAAGTGATAATTATGTGACATGATAAAGGTGTTGGCTAATGCCCTGGTGGTAATCATTTTATAATATATACATGTATCAAATTTATATGTTGTATATAAACTTAAATAATGGTTATATGTCAAGTATATGTCAATTTAAAAAAGCAGGGAATTCAGTGATTGATATCCTTAATAATTTTCATCTAAAAGGCAGAGGGAATGAAACAATGCTAGCATTATCACTGGTAAAGAAACAGAAATCACTCAGGGCAAGGTGAGGGGAAATGGCTATTCTGTGTTCAGAGTGGCCAGGCCTATATCGTGCTGAGAACATGGTGATGTAGTAGACAGAATTTTCTTTTTTTCTGTTGTGAACATCACAATCTGCTTTTAATTTCCTCAAACCTATTTATTTCCTTCTATTCCTTCATTACCCACCCACATCTGAACTTATTCCCTCTGTCTGGACAATTGGAGTAGCCACCTCACTTTCCCCTGCCTCTCTCACTGTGCCTGTTCCACACTGTCATTCACACCATTGCTGAACCAATGAACACTACTTTGACCTTGTTACTCCTCTGCTTAAAATGCTTCAATATGTTTTTCTCCTTTTGAAAAAAGTCTACACTCTTTATTTTCCTCTTCAAGGAGGGCCATGCTCTATTTCCAATCTGCTTCTTCAAGCCTCTTTACCAGATCTCCTTTTTCGATGTCTGTATGAGTTTTAAATTTGAGTGTATTATTTGCATTCTATTCTTTATCCCAGGGTTTTAAAAGAAAGTATACTCTTGGGCCTTGGAACAGACTTACTGAGGTAGGGGTGAAGCTAATAGTTTCATTTTCTTAGGGAGATTGTAACGCAGATTGTTGCTGGGCCACATTTTGAAGAACATTGTTTGATGGCTTTGGTCATGCTGTTCCCTCTTTCTGGGAGACCCTCCAGTGATCTGAGCTGACCACCCTTTAAAGCCTAATCTATCCCTATCTGCCTATATTTAGGGCCACTCTAAGTGTGAGCTGATAGAGTACTCATTGCATGTTTTACAGCATTCCTTAGCCATTTTATCCATTAGAGTTTATAAGTTTTTTTTGAAGGCAGGGGCCTTGCTTAAATCAAGAACAGGCTGTTATAAATAGTAGGTATTCAGTGAATATTTAATTCACAAAGGAAAACAATACGATCTATTGATATTATAAGTAACTCTAAATTCTAGGTGTTTTTTGGCTAGGTAAGAATAATAAAACCTATCCCTACCATCTTGAATCAGTCTATTCCTCCTCTGCCCACACAGTCCCCAAAGTTATATTAGTAAGCCTATGACTAACTACAAAAACTAGAGGTAAGCTGTAATCAATGAGCTTCATTATCAGACATCTAATAATAGGGGGTAATTACTGTTCAATTCTGGTACTTATGAAGCTTCTCTCTTTGCCTCTTTTTAGTTGTTTAGGCTTATTTGAATGTCAAGAAGTAATGTGTAACTAATAATTTTTTCTTAAAATGGTCATTTTTAAATGACTTCAGCTCAATTATTTTCTCCCCTGAAGACATATAAGACTGTTTCTGAAATGTGCTACTCTCCCACACCAGCCTTATAGCCTGTTCATGCTCAGACCCTTATAGCCCATCCGTCCCCCAAGAGTAAGGATTCAGGAGTCAGAACTCAAGACTTGAACCTAAGCTACCAGCTTTTAAGTTAAGAGGTCTAGGGCCCTTAAAAAATCACTTACCCTTCTTTACCTTCATTTTCTTCATCATAAAATGGGATGTTGTAAGCTGAATTGTATCTCCCACTCCATATGTTGAGTTTCTAACCCCTAGTGCCTCAGAATGTAGGCTGTATTTGGAGGTAGGGCCTTTAAAGAGATAATTCAGGTTAAATGAGGACATTAGAGTGGGTTGTAATCCAATGTGACTGGTGTTTTCATAAAAAGAGGAGATTAGGACATAGGCACACACAAAGCAAAGACTGTGTGAAGAAAGGGAGAGAAGAGAACCAACCATAAGCCAAGAAAAAAAGGCCTCAGAAGAAATAAATTTTGCTGACACCTTGATACCTGACTTCTAGCCTCCTGAACTGTGAGGAAATAAATTTCTGTTGTTTAATCCACCCAGTTTGTGGTACTTTGTTATGGCAGCCCTAGCCCACAAATCCAGGGGATAGTATAATAACATTGACTTCAACGATTGTTTTGTGGATAAATGGAATTGGCATATTGGTTAAGCTGTGAAGTCTAGAGTGGATGTCAGTGACTGCTATAGCCACTAACTTTTACTTTACTATCATAGCACACTGTCTGCCTATCTCCCTCTGTCTTCATCCTTATCCCACTTTCCATTTCTGCCTTTAATATAGATCATGGCTCCTAAAGAAAAGATGATTTAATTCAAAAGTGAAAGAGCTACACCATTAGGAATTTCCCCCATTAACTTGGTATAAATATCAAGATACTTGTTTTTTAAATCTAAATGAGAAGCCTCAAGTGTTCCCTTGTTGAGAGGTCAAATCTAAAATAAACACCAAATGTAAATGTGCTCCCAGGTCTAGCAAGTCCCCTGTGACTTGCATCTGTTCCTACCTACTCCCCATTCTTGCCATTCAAACTAAAACAGAAATATGAGGAAGAGGACAGATTAATATTTTCAAGGGTAATACCCTGATTACCTTTTTATCTTTTGCTGAAAGGCCATTTTTCTTGTTAGCTAGCTATACTAATAAAAGGGTAATATGCAAATTGGTCAGGCCACCCTCACAGTAACAACCAAACAGCAGGCTGCGTGGAACAACCAGGCCGGCAGGGTGGTTAGTGAGGGACAACGAAACGACTGAACAGCAGGCTGTGTGGGGCAACCAGGCCAGCAGCGGGGTTAGTGAGGGGCGACCAAACAACCAAACAGCAGGCTGTGTGTAGTGACCAGGCTGGCAGGGGGTGGGGCAGTGAGGGGTGACCAGGCCAGCAGTTAGGGCAGTTGGTGGCAACCAGGCCAGCGGGGGGGAGGGGGGCAGTGAGGGGCGACAAGACCGGTGGACATCCCTCGAGGGGTCCCAGATTGGAGAGGGTGCAGACTGGGCTAAGGGGACCCCCCCCCCTTGCACAAATTTCAGTTAGGGCAGTTGGTGGCAACCAGGCCAGCGGGGGGGAGGGGGGCAGTGAGGGGCGACAAGACCGGTGGACATCCCTCGAGGGGTCCCAGATTGGAGAGGGTGCAGACTGGGCTAAGGGGACCCCCCCCCCTTGCACAAATTTCATGCACCGGACCTCTAGTCTTTAATAAAAGCCCTCATTTTATTCAATAGACTGTGCTAATATTGCCCTGAGAATAGTTAGTATTTATATAGCAGAGTTTCCCTAGAAGCTCAAAGCACTATATAAATGTTGTCTCATTAAAAACTCATTATGTCCCCATGCATTCAGTTGGTTTCTGCTGTGATTTCCATGCTGTGCAGATGGAGAAACAGAGGGTGAGTGGTTTTTTTGCAAATTCAGAAAAGCATCACCTTTCAGATTCAGTCTCAGGCTGGCTCTCCAGATTTTCACAAACTGAAAGGCAGTAAGCACAAACCCACCAGCTTGTGTTTTGATGAGTAATTAAAGCATTATAAACATCGGGGTTACTGCTTTTCTCTGGGACCTAGAGCCCAATGTTTTAGGTAGGGAGGACTGAGAAGTACTTGTAAAGTCTTAAAAGTAGGACTTAATATTCTGGCTTTTTCTTGGTTGCTGAAGTTGCCATGGATCACTACTGGTTTAATCAGATCACTTTTGATAGTCTCATTTCTGAGTCTACCTCTTCATAATTCTTTCACAGCAGTACTCTAGAACAACGAGGTCCCACCATAATGTTCCAATTTACCGATTGTCCTGGTCCAGTCAGTATCTCTAACTCAGGTGTATAATCCTGCATCTATTTATTCTTTTATTTATTTTTATTTTTAAAAAAATAGATTTTATTGATTTTTTACAGAGAGGAAGGGAGAGGGATAGAGAGTTAGAAACATCCATGAGAGAGAAACATCGACCTTCTGCCTCCTGCACACCCCCTACTGGGGATGTGCCCGCAACCAAGGCACATGCCCTTGACTGGAATCGAACCTGGGACTCTTCAGTCCACAGGCTGACGCTCTAGCCACTGAACCAAACTGGTCAGGGCTATTTATTCTTTTAGAGCATCAGTCTTCCTTTGTCTTTATTAACGTAACCCTAACCCTCTTCTCCATGGGTTAGTTACATGGTTGAAAAGCTAATAAATAGGCTTACCAAATTAGTTGCTAATAAAAATTGCTTCATAAACTCTACACAATTAGCAATATACAAAACCAGTACCAGTATGTTTGTGCCCTAAAGCAATCCAAAGGAGGCCATGCATAAAGGGGCTGACAGTATTAAGGTTACTACTGCCCCAGAAATCAACGAGTTAATGGAAACAGCAGTGGAGAGAGTAATGCAAAAGCAGTCCCAGGCTGAGAAAGAAGCCAGAGGGGAACCAGACGCTGCAGGTGGATTTTCTGCATGTATTTCAGGGCTGAATTGAAATTGTGACTGCAGGACTGACAGGTTTTTATTGCAGTATTCATCTATCTCTACAATTCTGGTGAACAGCTTCCCTACTGATTCAGATAATGCCTATTGCTGAACATCTGCAGTTAGAAAAAGGATTCTTACTTTGGCTGAAAGCTTTCTGATAGCGGATACTTCATTAGAAAAGAAGAAGCAGCCTTTGTCTACAGTGAACTGGTGGGGGGCATACAGCATGGATTTTTAATTCAGCATTTTCATAGCACAGCTTATTTAAGTATAATTTGCTTAACTGTTTATTGAAAGGTTTTGAGATTTGTCTCATGGAAGGCATTATTTCTAAATTATTTGTTTTCTACAACTTAAAAGTATTTCTTCCTCTGTCTTATGAATTAAGAAAGACTAATTTTTTGTCCTGTTATTAGACTCAAGTTGTAAAAGCATCATTTCCTTTCACAAAGTCTTCTTTTCTTAACCAAGGTTATCTCCCTAGATTGATAATTTAAAAAAAGATAAAATGAGAAGGTTTTATTTTCTAATAAGTAATATTGCACTTTCTCAAGAGACATGCCCTAAAGGAATTTGTAGGAAGAGATTACAAGGAATATATACATTTAAATTGAGCAAGTGCAAGCAATTCACATAATGAGAGTAAAATCCCATCTGCAACTAGCTTTTACAAGACCCAAGTCAGAAACTGAATACTATAATAATTACAAAAAAAATTTCACAGGAAAAATAAATATTATTCATAAATATCAAAATTCATATCACAGATTTCATGATTATAGATATTTCTTGAGGTTAAAATATTTTAAAGTCCTACCAATCCCTAGTTACTCTATTTTCTGGTGCTTATCTAATTTCTTAAAAGATATTATTTCTGTCAAGTAATGACATCTTTCCTCATAGACAGTCTTTTTACTTTTTGCATGAAAAAAATTCATACTCTTGCAACTGTTGGCAGAAATAGGGCAGTGAGAAGTTTGAGAAAAATCCAGAAAAGAAATCTAGTGAGGCATTATGGCCACTGGAGGGGCCAACCTATACTAGCAAAGCAACTGAGGCACTTGATTGGCCACCTGGTTTTATGTCCATCCCATAGTCAGGAGGAATAGGCCTATCTAGTGGGGTTCTGCTAGGCAAATGTGCCAGAGAGATGGGCAGGAGAGTCAGGGCTTGAGGGTGAGACAGATCAGTCATTATTTGTATTCTCACTGATAGACTGGCCTTTCTCAATATCAGAGTCTTCCTATAATCTGATACCTTATCCTTTTATGGCCCTTCCTATATACTAGGCATTGTTCTAAGCACGTCATATATATTAACTCTTTTAATCTAATTATAAGAATGGGTCTTCATTTCCACTTCACTCACTCTATATACATACTCCTATTAACACACACATGCATATGCATTATACATGCCTATTAAGTACATGTATATTTGTGTATGTATATAGTAGTTCTTGACTTTTTTTTAAAAATATATTTTTATTGATTTTTTACAGAGAGAAAGGGAGAGAGACAGAGAGTCAGAAACATTGATGAGAGAGAAACATCAACCAGCTGCCTCCTGCACACCTCCCACTGGGGATGTGCCCGCAACCAAGGTACATGCCCTTGACCGGAATCGAACCTGGGACCTTTCAGTCCACAGACCGACGCTCTCTCCATCGAGCCAAACCGGTCTTGGCAGTTCTTGACTTTTTTAAAAAAAATCAAGGATATTGACATCCCATGTCCTTTCCAACTCTTTTCTGTGCAACTCAGTGGCTGCTCGAGCAATGCTGCTGACATAGAGACTCATGCCGTGTATGTTTACAGTTGTGTTAGAGTTTTGTGCATACAAAAACATACAACTGAATTTTAAATTGTTTGAAAGAGGGACCATTTTTGGCACAGGTAGGTCACACAGACCTGACACAGAGTACATGCTTATCTGTTGGATGAGCAGTTAGAACCTGACTGGAATTTTGAAGAAAGAGTAGAATTGTGGTTGACAGAATTCAGTGATTTTATATTTTGCTCTGTCAAATCAAGGTCTTTTCTCAAGACTAAAATTCCATTCACAACTGAATATATAAATACAGTGGGGCCTTGACTTACGAGTGTCCCGACTAACGAGGTTTTTGAGATACCAGCTGTCTCTCGGCCGATTTTTTGCATTGAGTTGACAGAGTAATTTGAGTTAACGAGCTCCTTAACGAGCTCCCTTAACGAGCTCGGTCTCGGAACGAATTAAACTCGTAAGTCAAGGCCCCACTGTACTAGAGGCCCAGTGCACAAAATTTGTGCAAGGGACTTGGCCCTTGCAGTACTGGCTTCGTCCAGAAGCACATCTGGCTGTTCAGTCTAATTAGCATATTATGCTTTTGTTATTATAGATGGCTAGAAACTGGAAAAAAAAGAGATTATATAAATAATTAGACATTTACTTAGAGAGTAAATGGCTCCCTCAAGATACTGTTTTTTTTTCATCTTATGATTTAAAAATAACATTGTTTTATAAAAATATTACTTAGTTCTTTTACTTGTAAGTTTAAAAAGTGAATTCCACTGAGTTCAGTGTAATCATTAATGATCAATTGAACAAAAGTGTGGACATAGTGGTGCGTATGGACTAAATGTTAACCCTGAGGGCCTGCCGCTAACCACTGCAACTGCATCAAGCAGGGCAGATACTTAGGGTGAGGGTTTATTTAACACCTCTTTTTCTTGTCCCAGGCCACATGTTCAGGCAGGTTGTTGGTTCCTGGTAGTCAGTGCTTTCCACTACATCATGTCTAAATGTGAATAGAAATGAAGTGAAAATATAGTAGAAGGACAATAATTTGGTTGATGACAGCAAAATAGCTGAATAATGAGGCAGAGGCAAGTTAGTCTATAGGAAGAATAACTAAAAGTGAGACCTAAATCATTGGCAAAGATGAGAGTGAAGCTGAAACTCAAATGAAAAAGAAATCAAATAGTTATAGAGATGATGAAAGTCTGTAACTAAAACACATCATTTAATTTTATAGATAAGGGAATCCTTAAAACACTTCCTAGAGTAGTTTGCTTGGGGTTCAAACTAGGGAAAAATAGAAGGACAGAGAAGAGAATTGTTGTAATTGACTTGTGAACCAATATTTTCAATTCATTTCTTTGATTTCAACAATACCTCTGTAGAATCCCGATTCACTGATGCCTAGAGTAGCAGAATCTTTGTTGATGAGACAAGACATTCTTTGAAGAAAAGCATGTTACTAGTTAAATCCTTTTCCTAGTAGTTTTGAAATGTTCTCTCACAAAGAGAAATAGGCTGAGGATTAACCACCTCTATCCAATTCTAAACCACAGGAGTCCTGCTAGGGAGTCAGTTTTCTCCTCATTTATCATAGCAAAAAGTCAATAAGTGATATGTGAAAGTTAATATATTTGGACGTGATAGTATAATATTTTATTTTAAGATTTGGAGATTTTAACATTATAATTGAAACAGAAACAATTAGCAAATATAAATGTTTTCCCCTTTGTCATCAGGAATAGAGGATAAAAAAAGTATGACAAATATTCATTCATTGCCTTTCAAAATAGGCTTTCTCTACTAGTTTTTGTTTTAACCCTTATGCACACATTACTTTTAACATATTTTTGATATCAAAATAAAAGCAACTAGCTTTTCAGTATTTTGGGAGTGGGTTGCTGGGAGGGAGGAATATCCTACTAGGAGCCAGAAATTTGAATGAAATGTCCTTCAAAGGACATGTCAGTAGCCCCCAATATTTTGTTAATGAATAGGAGGTGTTCAACCAATTAAATTAAGATATGTTTGACTACTTTCCCAGTGGCTCCCCTTTTTTTCCCTAGAGCTACTTAGTGCCTCATCCCTACCATAAGGGTTTAGTAGAGGAAATGTGATGAGTGAAAAATTATGAAATGGAGCCCAAAGCCAAATCTAAGTGCTTTTTAAGTCATTATTTTAGACTGACTATATTACAACTCCCAATTTTTATAAATGCCTGAGCTGCATTTTTCAAGTTAACATTATACTAAATAAACACAGCTGTATAATACACATCTAATAATCCATTGCATTTCCCTAAAAAGGAAAACTGGCTACTGATACATTTCTTCCCATTTTTTAATCTTCCACATTATTAGGCAGTCTGTATGTGCAGCATTTTTGCCCCAGTTGTAAATCATATGAATGTGTATACCCATTGACCACCCAGTACACAAACATGTTATTGATCATCCGCACTTTCACACCTAGGCAATTATCACTGACATGATCAGACCTTCTGAAGTCTGAGCCATATGCCACCAACTCATAAATCAAAGCTGGAGCTCAGTGGAAAGCTGAGTGGTTCTGCACAGAGTTGAGGGGTTCTTTTGCCCTATTACTCCTTGTGAATCCTAGGGAGGAATACTTTTACTGTTGACTCCCTTAATTGGCAGCATCCCAAGAAACTCAGCTATGTTTGACATTCACTCTGTTAGTGGAAGGCGATGTGATTCAGACAAAGGAGAAAGCTGACAGCCTCATTCTGAAGTCTATGAATATTTAATACAATGGAGGGTTGCACATGACTAGTAAATAGTGATTTGTCATGCTTAGACTGAATACATTTTGCATTTATTTTGCTTTTATCTTTTGAATGTCTGAATTTAAAAAATGAGTCCTTTAACCTCATAAGCATGCCATTTCTACTACAAAACCATCTGTACCTTGTTACAGCCAATTGACAAAATTAATAATTTATTATCAAAAAGGATTGCATGTGAATTCTTAATTTCTAATTTCATATTGTAGTTTCCAGGTGCATGAACTGGGGTTATAATTACTGAGTCTTCTATTTCCTGATTGTAGGGCCTTTTATAGATAATTTACCCATTTTGGCTCTTTATTTCCTCAGCTCTAAAATGAGGGCTTGGGTCAAATCAGAGTGAATAAAATATTTTGACCAGCACTTCATTATCAAGGCAGTTCTTGAAAAGTTATAATAATTAGTTTTTCATTGTTCAGAGATCAGATGATTTTTTTTTCTTTAATAATAATTCATGTTATGGTGGGGGGTTTTTATGAAAGAAAAAAATCACAAGATCGAGCAACACTAGATCCATTGATCATTTGAAGGCAAGAAGCTGCTAAGCCAGTTACATGGGATGTGGTCTTCAGTGTGCCACAGTCCTGCTGTTCCATTATTAGATCCCTAACACTGAGGCTTAATGATAGTTGTCATTTATGCAGCCCTTGTACTACTATGTTTTCCTATAGCTGATCTGCTCTGCTCATTTGTATTCCCTGTCTGGTCTTGTGAGCATGTGTCTGCAACCTCTGGGATTTTTAAACTCTAAGAATTCTATGATTCATGACTTTATTTCTCGAGAAGGGTCAAGAATAATTTAGTAACAGCAAGACATTTTGTTAAGTCCTAAGCTGCGTGGTGTGTGTGTGTGTGTGTGTGTGTGTGTGTGTGTGTGTGTGTTTAATTACTAAAAGGCATGTTGGGTGATTCCTAGTAACCACATATGAAGGAGGGTGGTATTTTGCTGGCATCAACTGGAGTTTGTCCAGGTTCTAAAACCTGCTTGTAGTTTTTTGCCCCATAGACTTCTCCAATATAGCAGCTTACCCATCAAGCCAGTAAGGGAGGGGAGTGTCTCCCTCCAGCCTGCTAAGAAGGAGCCTTATAAAATCTAACCTAATCACAGGAGGATCGAGTTTTGCCTTTCTATATTCTATACATCAGAAGCAAGTCACAGGCCCTGCTTGCACTCAAGGGGGTGGGAGAGATTGCACAAAAGTGCGATACTAGGAAGTGGGAACCATTGGAGCTCTAATTTTATCAGCAAAGTGAATTTGATGACTGTTGGCTTCCATTAGTAGGTAGTGGCTTCCATTTTCTACCTCCATTTGTTGGTTTAAGTGTGATATAATATCCACAAGGTAAAACAGTCAATGCCCGGCACCAAATAAGTCATAAATACATGATTTCAAAATCTTTTCTTATCTTCTCCTTTCTGGAACAGGAAGACTATCAATAGTGAAAGGCTGTTAGAAATCCTGCATGTGTTATTTCTAAATGCTTTAAAATTACACTGAGTTTCTCATGTTAGATTGGCTGTGGAAAAGGTATGAAACCACATATGAAAAATAAGACCTGTCTACTGTCTTGAGCTCACTACTGACTAACACATCTTACCCTGTCCTCCCCATCCCCCAACCATACATCTGAGGGGGGAAAAAGACAAATCAGGTTGTAATAAAGAATTTAATTGCAACAACTCCTAAAAGATGCAAATACATAGAACACATGGGGCTGTATATATGGTCTCTACTTAATGTGATTGATATCAAAACTTCATGGGCACTAATGAGACCCTGTGATCACTGCAAAGGCAGCATGTGGCCCTTAATTAGGAGAAAAAAGTGCCTTTTCACTGTTGCATTAAGACATTTTTAGCAGGGAGAAACATGGATTATTATTCACACTGGGCTTCAAATTATTCACTAAAATTTGTCCTGTAAACTCCTCTCTGAGAGACAAATTTCTGTATATTCTAGGTTCTTTCGATTTATATGCATGTGTAAATAGCAAATTTAAGAATGTCTTTGTCTGTATATGAGCCACTATTCCTTTATTGTTGAAAATAAAGCCATCATCTATGCCCAGGTTTTTTTCTATTGCTTAGAGAGAGAAAAATATAATGTTTGTCTTTAAACATTTTTATTTTGTGGCTCAGACATTCCAGTTTGAATTATGTGGTCAAATCTATTTTCCACATACATTCTTGCCAGCCTGCTCCCTTTTATTTTGTCAGGGATGCTCATTTTTATCTGAGTCTTGACATTAAAAAAATCAATGTGGTATATTTTTTTCCTCTTCATTTATTGTTGATCTGCAGGATATTTAGATTTGGTGACTAAATGGGTTATAGCCCAATTTTACAGAGAAAAACAAGACTCACTAGTAGTTCTGCCTATTGCTTCTTGTATGAAAAGAGGGTCACTAGTGCTTGAGATGAATAAAAAGGAGAAGCATGAACATGAATGTGTTGATTATGACAGTGAAAGAATCAAAAGCCTCTAATTGCACCAGATATTTTGTTTGCACACACGTGTGGATTTAGTAGGTGAGTATCATAGATTTACATCTTGCATTTGCAGCTGGGAGAAGGCTGTATGTAAATGAGGTCATGCATATGCAGTCCATTCCCAGTCACTAGGAGCTGACTGCTGAATTTTCTGAGTTTAGGCTTCTCCTCCAGTCATTTTCTCAGATATAGGATTCCATCAGCCGACTGCTTCATTTGCAAATAGCTGATTTAAAATTCCCCATTAATCTTGGTGCAGCCTACATTGTGAAATAATGAGGTGTCAGTTGTCTATTTCAGAATTACCCTCTGAATATTCTGCCTCCATTGGGCAGCAGTGTCAAGTGTATGAGTGTGTGGAATGTGAGCTCAGTGTAGATTATAGTGCCTTAAGCTACATTTCAAGGATGCAGTGACTGTCTGTGGAGAGATTTCCATGCTGAGAGTCATTTTCTTCATGCCAAAAGGGTTTTTAATGGTCAGTTTCTTGCCTGATTCATATCCCAATATGCTGTGGCATCAAGGATTTTAAAGTCTGCTGTAATGATGCGGTGGAATGAAGCAACTGAAAGCCGGCATTAGTAAACTGTGTGTGTTAGTGAACAGATGCTCCAGCAGCTTGGAATTGGAAGGAAAAGTGTCATTTGGGTTAGGCTCCGTTACTCTCCAAAGTGCAAATGCATTCAGATAATTTCTTTCCATGGGAGACTTGCTTCTAACTGTACTGTCATAATGTGCATATTGTACAACCCCACAATTTATAATCAAATGGATCGAGTTGGATTGCTGAGTCCTTATTATATGTGAGACCCTGTGCTGTGTTCTATATGGAAAAAACTGAATAACACACATTTACTTTTATGAAGTTATAGCCTGGTGGGCTTCCTATCAAATAAGTAAACCATTAAATATACAACCAATACAGGGTGGGGCAAAAGCAGGTTTACAGTTGTTTGTATGGAAAATAATACAATAATCAATAAATAATAATACAAGAATAAACCTTGTGTTTTACATACTCACAGCTGTAATCCTACTTTTGCCGCACCCTGTATAAACCTGTAAAAGGTGCTAATTGAGCACCAAGTTCAAACTATTAGATGGCAAAGACCTATTTTTTGGAAGTCAATTGAGCTGAGCTCTTATTCTGGCAAAAAAGAATGTGGACTCAAAGAGACAGTGGATCAACACAATAATCCTATATAATAAAGAGGTGTTATGCAAATTAACCCTCATGCCCTCACAAGATGGCTGCGTACGACCACGCCGGCAGGGGAGTTAGTGAAGGACTACCAAAGGACTGAACAGCAGGCTGTGTGGGGCGACCAGGCTGGCAGGGGGGTTAGTGAGGGACGACCAAAGGACTGAACAAGCAGGCTGCATGGGGCGACCAGGTCGGCGGGGGGGCCATGAGGGGCGACCAGGCCAGCAGGGGGGCAGTTGGGGGTGAC
>NW_005363247.1:8553000-8555541 GCF_000412655.1 Myotis brandtii
GAATGGCCAGCAGGGAGGGGGCAGATGGGAACAACCTGGCCAGCAGCAGGGGGCAGTTAGGGGTGATCAAGCTGGCAGGGGGGGCAGTTAGGGGCGATCAGGCCAGTGGGCAGGTGAGCGATTAGGAGCCAGTGGTTCAGGACTGTGAGAGAGAGGGCCTAAACAGGCAATTGAACATCCCCCAAAGGGTCCCGGATTGGAGAGGGTGCAGGCTGGGCTGAGGAAAACCTCCCCCCCCCCCCCCCCCCAGCACGAATTTCATGCACGGGGCCTCTAGTTATTATAATAACTATCTTGGGTTGGATTCCCAGGAAGCAGAGTCGGAGTGTGATTTACTGAGAATGCTCTCAGAAGAAACCTGAAAGCAGGTGAGGGAAGCAGAAGAGGGTAGGGGGAAGAAGCCAGGCAAAAATGTGGTCTCACCCTGATCCGCAGGGAGCTCTGGTGCGTGATTAGCACCACAGAGTTGTCACACTTTGTGATGGGTCAGGCTTTTGTACCCTTGTCTGTCAAAATTGGCTGCAGGGTGTAGCATTTCTGGGTGACATGGCTCCTGTCCCCTGAAGGCAGTTTTTCTGCAGAGGCACAGCTTTGAGCTATTTGCGGCTTACTGTGATAGAACTGGAGAATGAATGGGTACATAAGCCCTGTGCAACAATGGCTAATATTTATTTCATGCTTAATGATTAAGGGTCCAGCACTCTTACAAGCATTTTACATGTATAAGATGTGCTCCATTTGAAATTTAAGAAAACTGAAACACAAATTAGGTGAACTAATTAAGGTCATACAGCTGGGAAGTGGCAGAGCCAAAATCTGGATCCATTCAGTCTGATTTTGAAGTAGAGAGTAGCTATCCCATTTCTCTACTACATGGCTGTCACCAGCAATGTTATTTCAAAAGCAGACAAGTAGCAACAACATTGGTTATGATTTGTTTCTTAATCTTCACAGAAATAATTGTCTGTGAGCTGGAATTTAACTGTGTCTTTCAGGAAAACATCTTCCCATATCCCAGTAGCAGTAGCAGCTCCTGACATCTGCTTATGACTCCAGGTTGGCCAGGCTTCCTCTTACTTTCTGTATTCTAGCCAAGTGTTTGTTTTGTGATTGCTTCACGCTATCTCTGCCACAGGATCTTTGCACATGCAGTTCCCTTTAGCTGGAACGTGAGTCCTTCAAAAACTTCCTTACCCCCAACTTATCTCTCTTTGATCCTCCAGATCTGATTGACCAGGCGTCATTTGCCTCATATTCTTCTCCCTTGTCCAGGCCAGGGTTTTTTGTTGTTTTTTTTGGTCATAGATTTTCATTTAACTATGAGCTTTTTCTTTCAGAGCTCCTATCTCATGTCACATTTATACATACATTGGTGGGATTGTTCATTTAATGCCTGTATCCTTTCTTTGACTGTAAATTTCACAAGGGCAGGAGCTGTGCTTGATTTACTCACTATTATATCAAGCACAGTGCCTAACACATTGTTCATACTCAGTATTATTTGTAATAAGTGGATAAATAAGTGAGAGAATGCATACTCTCTGCTCCTAGGTTTTCCATTGCAGACCACTGACAGGCTTGCCTCTCTGGCCCAGAAGCTTCTTGTGCTCTCAAGTTGGGTTTACCTCAAGAACCTGTCTAAAAAGACATCCAGCAGGATGCCTCACTACAGGTATGGAACCTACTGTTCTGATCCAGCTAGTGCCAACCAAATTCTGATTTGCTCTACAGATGCCCTACTCCCTACCCTTTAAGACGGTACCATTAAATATTGGATTAGACACATAAGGACCCAATGCAGGCTATCACCATATTGTATTACTGTCAGAGTCTTGTATGGATGCATTTGGGGTTCACGTGGCTCCTCTATGTTTTAAGATTCATCTTTGATGGTAGCCAGATCTCCTAAATATATACTCATTTAGAAGCATGCATATTTATACTGATATTTTAATAAAATACCTTAAAAAAAGAAGACAGGTATTTTAAGGCTTTTTAATAATGCATCCCAATTATCTATGAATAATTTGTTCTGTTGGTATTTGTTATTATTAGCAACAATATTAAAAGAATTCTAAAGACAGTATTTGTAATGAGCGATTTTCATTAGGAGTTGAAGAAAGAATCTATCTGCACCTGTGCTGTTCAATTATAATCTCAAATTGACTTTTCTGTTGTAGACACAAATTTAAAAATAGAAAAGTTGAGATGCGTAACACTTTAATCCTCTACATTTTCCCTGTTATTTTACTGGAATAAAAAAGGTGCCTCTTACTGATTTGAAATAATATATTTTTAAAGGGATTGACTCTGCATGTTTTAGCTTATTAATTTTTAAGAATTATTCACTATAAATTAAATAAAATTTGTTATTACCTTATTATTTACTAGAGGCCTGGTGCACAAAAATTTGTGCACTCAGTGGGGAGAGGGGGTCCCTCAGCCCGGCCTGTGCCCTCTCGCAGTCTGGGACCGCTCGGGAGATAATGACCTGCTGGCTTAGGCCTGCTCCCGGGTGGCAGAAGGCAGGCCCAATCCCTA
>NW_005363247.1:8556906-8568335 GCF_000412655.1 Myotis brandtii
CCTGGCTTCTTCCGTCACTGAAGCAAGCAAGCCTCCCTGTTTGCGTCAGCTGCCTGGCTGCCGGCCGCCATCTTGGTTGGCAGTTAATTTGCATATCTCACTGATTAGCCAATGGGAAGGGTAGCAGCTGTACGGCTAATTACCATGTTTCTCTTTTATTAGATAGGACTAGGGGCCCAGGGCACGAATTCGTGCACCTTGAAAGGAACTGTGGGCCGTGAGGCTGCGGTAGGCACAGGGGCGGGTCTCGGCCCATCCTCCATGCCCTCACCCGGCCCCTCCTGCTGCGGCCCTGGTCCTCTGTATGCCAGCAGCCCTACTTCCACTGCCACTGCTCCCACATGCTGATGCTGATGGCGCCGGCCCCAATCGCTCTGCACCGTCAGCGGGCACAAGCGGGGCCGGTGCCAGCAGCAGGTTTGAGTGGGGCTGGCGCCAAGAGTGGGCATGAGCGGTGGCTGCTGCCCCAACTGCCCCTCAGGAGCAGGGGGAGGTAGAGAAACCCTCAGGGATGATCGGGCCAGCAGCTGCCGCTCGCACCTACTGATGGCGCCAAGTTATCGGGACCAGCGCCGGGCACCGGCAGCGGGTGCAAGTGGTGGCTCTGGAGTTGGCTGCAGGTACGAGTGGGGCCAGTGCTGGCAGTGGGCTTGAGAGGTGGCTCCGGTGCTGGCAGCAGGTGCGAGTGCCGGGCGGGACCGTGGCACGTGGGAGCAAAGAATGTGAGAGGTGGCTCCGGTGCTGGCAGCAGGTGTGAGCGGGGCTGGCACTGGCAGCAGGTGCGAGTGCCGGGCGGGACCGTGGCACGTGGGAGCAAAGAATTTTCAGTAACCACCAGAGGCTCACCCTGATGACAGCGACCAGTGTCCCGCCTTGGTCTGGCACCCCCGCTCACCTGCTCCACCATCCCACCATGGCCAATGCCCGCCATGTTCCACACACGCCCCCTGGTGGTCAGCGCACGTCATAGCAACTGGTTGTTTGGTTGTTCAGTTGTTCCGTTTGTTCCCCAGTTTGGTCTATTTGCATATTAGCCTTTTTTATATAGGATTATTTAAACAATTGAATATTCTGTTGGGATTATATCCAGATTTGACCAAAGGAAACACATTATTAAAGTTTTTAGCAGCTTTGTGATGTTTGAACTTAATGGCACAGTAGGTCATTCACATCTCTGTCCTGAGCAACTTAACTGAATATCTTGTTGGTTAGCACCAGCTGCTAAAGTATGAAGAAAATCTAAGACACTAGTGGTATAAAAAGATGAAGCTTGGCCTGTCAAGTTGCAATAGGGGAACTGCACATAATGTAATGGCCTGTGTTGGAATTTAAATATTTAAGATGGAATGTACCACATTTGATATCTATCCTACTTGATAAAGCTCAATCAGATGCTCCAAAAATCTAGTATTTTTATATTTTAGCATATTATCACTATATCTACAGTTTCCAGATTCATCTAGAGAGAAAATATCTAAAATTGGAACCTTGTAAACCTTGTAATAGATCTCTCTTGTGATGCAGCACATATTTCACAAAATGACCTTGGGCCAGGACCCAGGAAACCTCTTTATGACAAGCAAAGTGATCATATAATTTGTTGGTCAAATTGCAACAACCTTGAAGGTGAAAGATAGTGTTCTGAAAATTATGCCGGGACAAAAAAAACTGGGACCATTTCAGCTAAAATTGGATGTACAATCACCATAGGAGTAAATACATTCACTACTTTTGATTCCATGGCTGTGGAAGCACATCTATTGGAGACTTACTTTTAATTTTAGTTTGTATTTAGGTAACATTTTAAAATAAATTTCTTAATACTAAGTCTTTGAAAATATTATTTATAAACACAGACAGCATAAACCCATACACATAGACTTTTAAATTTATTTATTTATTTGTTTATTTATCCAAATAATATTAATTGAGCACCTTCTTTATTCTAGGTACAGACCATGCTAGATTTTGGGACACTGTGGTGAGAAAACATGAGGTAATGTCCTTGCTTTTGTGCTCATTGTTGTCTAGTGTATGCAGTGGACGTTAAGCATAGTTACACAAATCGCTGTAAATTTAATTTACTTTGTGTTATAAAGGAGATGTATATGAAGCTACAGTGATTTATAAAACAGGGCTTTGACCCCTCAAAGAATCTAGATAAGCATTTCTGAGCAAGTAAGAATTGTTCTGAGATTTAAGGGTAAGATTGCTAACTAGTTATGATGAGACTATAGACCAGAAAGGGTAGTTTGTGTAAGACTAGATTGATGGTCTCATCCAATACAGATTGGAATTCAGTCAACTGTTTGAATCTCATCCAATGCAGATATGCCTGAGGAATATTGGTGGACAGGTCTTAGTGACAGATTGGGTTTTAAATTTTTCTTGGTGTCTGGCTTCTGCTTTGCTAATGTGGTGGGTGAGTTTTTGGCATAACACTGAATGTTGGAGAAAGAGAAGGGTGGAGAGGCTGAAAGAATAAATTTGAGATGGAGAGAGAGCAGCTTTCATAGGAAGGGGAAGTAGAGGGATCAAGCAGAGGCACTCAAGAGATGATGTGTGGAAAATGTACAGATGCAAGATCCTATCTCCAGAAACCCGGCAGTAATGGCTGACTTTTGTGGGTGGATGTACATTTGAGGGGCTGAGACTGGCAAGGCAAAGAGCAATGATGGACTGAGGGGGCTCAATCCCCTTTAGTTGGCATACATATCTTAAGAGGGATTTATCAGTCTTTTTTCATGCTTTTGTATTCCTTATCTCTTCTAATTCTTGTAGTGTTTTGGGGCAGTTTTCAGAAGATAAGCCATAGCAATGATAAATAAGTCAGTTTGCTACCTTATTAGAATTGTTCAAATAGGCTTCCTAGTTTTAATTATAGTTTGCATAAAAGATTAAATTTTCCCTCCCCAATCAGAGTTCCTCTAACCAGTTTTAGGACAGTTTGAGGTGCAGAGAGCTAGTCCATTTGACCTGCTTTCATCTGTAAATAAATATTTCTGAGAATGTGGTTTCAAGCATTACCAAGGCGGACAATGGGTGTGTTTATGTCTGTATATGAAGACGTGCATGTATGTGTAGGAAAGTGAGGAGCTAGTTTGACATTGTCTCCACTTGCAAGCCTTTAAAAATTTGCACAGGACAGTAAGGTTAATACTCATAATGCAGTTTTTAAACACTACAAAGTTTACCTAAATATTGATTTGTTCAACAGTTGGCAGGTGTAAAGGCTACAGACATTTAATTATAAAATAAAGACTGATTGGGGGGATTCTTATTAGGGATGCTTATAATTATGTGTAAAATCAAGGAAGATGTCATTTAGATCCCAAAATTTCTTTGAGCTGCTAATTATATTTGTGCTCAATTGACCCAATTCTTTAAAAATTTTATTTGTTTTCTCTGTCTCAGTGGATTCTCTGACTTCAAAATGCCTAAGTAGAATTCAGCCCGGTGACGAAAGATACAATAGGAAAAAACTTTAGTGATTTCTATCAGATTAAGCTTTGGACAATAGCTCCTAAGCAGGAAGCATGACCCCGTATCTGAAAGGGTAAAGCAAATGGCTGTGAATAATGCAGCTGAATGCAGGAAGAGAGAAGGGAGGTGAAAAAAGTTTCCGGGATTATTTCTGGTTCAGTTCCACGACTATCTTTTTATGTATCTGCAGTGAATACAGGATTTTCTCACTGGCTTGCCTGAAATGCCATGAAGTTCTGACTTTCATGTTCTTCCTTTCCATGGAGCATTTCACCACATTGCTCTTTTCCCTAGGATAATGAAACTCTTTCTTTTCTAATTGCTCAGTGGAGGATCCACATGCCAGGGAATAATGAGTTGGCACAAAGCCTCAATTTCTGGAAGGCTCTGAGGATTCAGAGAAGTCACACAGTTTGCTAAAGTGAATTCCTTTTTGCTTGCAATTGGTCTCCCAGGTAAAGTAAACCAAAGAAGAAAGATGCAACCTCAGGCATTAGTGGAAAGGCCTCATGATCTGGAAAGGAATTTTGTCCAGGTGAGGGCATGTCAGCCACAGAGCTTTTAAAAAAATAAATCACAAAGTCCATACATTTCAGAGAAGTGCCACTGAAATGACTCGACATGAGCTGATTGTATAACCTAATATCACCTTTCGTTGACTCTAAGTCACACCATTCACATTAGAGATTCTTCTGGAAGCCCGCGTAATGTTTGAGGGTTTGTTTCTACAAATCCAAGATAGGTGGTGTGAATACTAATCGCCTGACTAATTAGAGGAAAGCTGCACAGCAATGAAGGTCACTGTCCATATCCAGAGATGAGCATTCAACATGGTGTGGGGCCGGTGGCTTCAGTTCACAATTCAGGGACTGCATTTTGAAGAGCAATCTTCTCTGAGTTGTGGGTGATGGATTTCTCCTGATTCCTCCCCACGAGGAATACTCTTAGGGACATAGCTGCACTGCTTGTCCTCAGTCGTATTATTATTTTTAAAATTCAGTGAGCTATTGGTGGAAAAGCACTAGGCTCACTGAAGTCACTATGTGCAGAGGAGTTAAAAGATCAAGACTGGGATCTCAGAGGGAAGGTGGGTGGGTGGGAAGAGATCAACCAAAGAATTTGTATGCATATATGCATAACCCATGGACACAGACAATAGTGTAGTGAAGGCCTGGGGTGGGGAGTGGGGGCAGGCTAGAAAGGGTCAATGAAAGAATAAAAAGGGGGCATGTGTAATATTTTCAACAATAAAGATTTTTTAAAAAGAAAATAAAAAGAGAGAACTAAAAAAAAGATCAAGACTGATCATCAGGTTACTATTCTGTTATGCATTTTAAGAATGATCGTTATGTCACACAAATACTGATTAGGAGCTTTGATATACTGCCTTTGCTGGTGTGATTTTCATCTCCAGAAAACAGGGTCTTTGGAGTGTTAATGCTGGTAAATTTTTAAAGTTTGGAAAAGTAAAATAGTGTTTATAGGTGAAAGATTGTTTCACATGGTATTCTATATATACTTCCTTAAAAGACACTTTTCAGTAACATTGTGGTTTCTTAGCATAATTTACCATATTAAATGATTACATATTAGATATATTTGTAAATTTATGACTATATTCCTAGAACAGGCTCAGTTACTTAACTATTTACATATTTTAAATGTCTGCACTGCAAGAAGAGAAGTTTGGGTTTAGAACAAGAGAGGGAACAGTTCTTTCTGTTCCCATATTCTGGCACTGTCGTCCCAGGATTGCTCTATTTGTATGGTCTAGAACACATGTTGCAAGAGGTTGGGTGAGGAGAAGACTCAGAAGGAATGTGCACTGTCCTCAAATATTTTGAGGCTTCATGGATTGAGTGGCTGGGTAGAGGAATACATGAATAAATGAACAAATGCATGAAGCACTAAGGGGAAGGCACAGTGAAGCAGCATAAAGTGGTTGACATGACACACATGCTTATCACCCTTAGGGAGCTTACCTTCAGGTGGGGATGGGCACAGATGAAAAGGCAGCTCCACTGTATGCAGTGAGTAAAAGAGTGAAGAAGCTGGTTCTGAGTAGCTCCCTTGGGCAGAACCAAAGCACATGTCCATTTTTGTTAAAGGCTTTTTACAAATCGTTTGTGTATCAAGTGATTTCTCAAATCTAATACTAAATCTAATTCAATTTCACACAGGTTTATTAAAGACCTACTATGTGCAGCCTATCCAGGGCAACATAGAATATGCCTCTGGCTGATGATTTTGAAAGGGGCAGCATGAGAGTGATGAGAACACTGTTAGGAAGTTGTACTCCAGTGGGTAGTTAAGTCCACATCTGCAAATGCATTTGAAAGGGTCTCAGTGTGGCACAGTCCAGGTGTTAGGCCAGTGTGTTCAATTCATTTAATTAGAATAGCTTAAACATTTTTTCCTATCTAAATTTGATTTATGTGCATACTCTTTACTATATATTAATTTTAGTGAGAGTAAATGGTTTTGTGCAATGTAAACTGGTGTTTATTTCTGACCAAAGAAAGGGGGGAGGGAGTGTTATTTCTACATTCATATTTAGGTTTATTCATAAAACTGTTCATTGATTCAAATATTTCTACAGAGAAGTTGAAGGCAACATTGAGGGCAACCAGCTCCAAGCAAGGTGTGAGGTGTGAGCTGTGAAATGTCCATCCTCAGAGTAATGACCTAGCACAAAGCAGCCTTCTCTTGGCAAGTTGTTACTAGAGTCATTTCTAGGAATTGGATTTAGCCCTGGCTATTTTTATATTGTGGGGTAGTGGGTTAATTTCTACAGAGGATAAATTACTTCATGAAGGTTAACAAAATTTTATGTTATAGAAAGTGTTGAGCTGGTGTTTCTTAAAACAGAAAGTTAGAAATCTCATGTAGACTCTCAGGAGACTTATAATTTTAGAGGATGTCAAAGAGAACAAAATTAGATAATTAAGACAATATTATCAAGTATTGTTGTTGTTCTTAGCAAAACTACTCTACCCTACTGGCCCAAACAGTATTACTTTTTCTTAATTTATTAACTACACATCTATTATTTGCTCCATATTAGAGAATTAAGCTAAATTCATGGCAGATAATATGATAACATTTTTGTATGAACCCTTTAAAAAATTTAATAATTACCATCGTACGTAGTTATTATAGAAAATTTGGAAACTATAGAAAAATACGAAGAAAATGAAAAGCACCAATATTACCACCTTATTACCATCCATTACTATTGCCTTGTTACTTAATAGACTTTTCATGTTCAGCTTGCTTGCAAGCATCTCGCTACCAATCTCAGGAGATATATATATATCCTCCTTTCCAGGATGGCCTTTCAATTGTGATGTATCAGCAACTGTGACAAGTGGCAAAGAAGAATGCTGGGAACCTTGTCTTGTAGAATAGATGTATTTTTTTAAATCTAAAAATGCAGTATTATTAATATATCATCTCATAAGAACAGGTATTTACATAAAAAGTTCAAAATATGCTTCGGAAAATTTAACTTAGGTGTTACCTAAAGAAATTATCTTTATGCTGAGATTTGACAGCATGTTATATAAATTAGTAACAAAGCCCCCCATATTGGTACTCTACCAATTTTTTTTGAGAACAGTTAGGAAAAAATAATTTATCTGGAGATGGAAATTGTAAATATGAGAACATGTAACTGACACTTCTTTGGAGTTTAGATATACACAGCTGGTTATGACGTTACTACCTTGGCTTTTTTCCTAGCTGGAATCAGGAACTCTATATCATTCAGGTTGAACTTTCATGATTTCAAAAGGAAATTTATAGTTCAATTAAGTAAAAAGAGTCTCATTAGTAGATTTTGGAGGCAATTTAGAGTAGTTTTGGAGAAACAGGCCAGTTTGCTTTCATGAGTCACTTGTGCCTTATTCTCAGAAATCTAAGGGAGTTGCTTTGGAGATACAGGATATCTTTACCCATGTAAGGTGACTGGGTCAGGGCACAGCTATCGTCAGTTTTATTTTCCAAATGTTGCTAATAGTATTAGTAGCAAAGAGGCTCAATTATGTGCCAAGCCCTAGTCAAAACTACTCATTCCATATCAACCCTGTCACGTAGATTATTATTTTTCAAAAATTGCATTATTAATGCTCTCCAGTTCCATCCATGCCGTTGCAAATGGTAAGAGTTCCTTCTTTTTTACAGCAGCATAGTATTCCGGAGAGCATTATGCTAAGTGAAATAAGCCAGTCAATGAAGGAAAAATACCACATGATCTCACTCATTCATGGATAATAAAGACCATTATAAACTTATGAACAAAAATAGATACAGAGGCAGAGCTGGCCTCAAACAGATTGTCAAACTGCAGCGGGAAGGCCGGGGAGGATTGGGGGGCAGAAGGGAGGGGGGTAAGAGATCAACCGAAGGACTTGTATGCATGCATATAAGCATAACCAATGGACATAAGACACTGGGGGGTAGGGGAGGCCAGGGGATTGTCAAGGGCGGGGAAAAAAAAAGGACACATATGTAATACCCTTTGTAATACTGTAAGCAATAAAACAATACAAAAATTGCATTATTATTCTAAATGTACCAATGACAAAATTAAGGTCAAAATGCTTATTAACTTGCCAAAGTTATAGATACTAATGAAGAAATCTACTTTTCAAAATTCAGTCTATGCTTCTACAGGCCTCCTTCCTTCCTATATCACTCTACCTCGAATAAGAGAAGACTTGTTATTCAAAAACAAGACTTCCTTTATAACTTGTTTTCAAATATTTCAAAATTGTAAGTTTTCTTCTTGAAAAAAATCTCATTGACTTGTTTAAGAAGCAATGTCTATTCTTCAAATGCTGTCATCATGCTCTATCATTATCCCTTAAAAATTCTCTAGAAGAATGAAGATGACAGATTTGTAATTATAAGAAAAAACATAAATTTAGAAATGTGAAGTATGGAAAAATGCCTTTATTATCACAGAAGCACTCAAAGCCTGGCTCTGCTACTGGGATGCCTCATGCTTTTTATGGACACTTGGGTTCCATGAAGCATAATTTATAAAGCCAAGATGTTTCATCTCCTTTATATTAGTTACAGCTTCATGGGTGTATGAAAGAAAGGTTATATTTAGTAAGTCTTGGGACTGTTTTCAGGATTGTTTTAAAATTATTTGGAAAAAACAAAAACATTTGAAAATAGTTAGTCACCAGTGAGGATCAGCTCTTCAGTTTTGGAAAAAGCTCACATTGCTACAACGTGGAGTGATCCTTATTGTATATTTCTGGAGTCAGTCAGTTCAAGCAGCCAACCTAAGGTAGCTACCATATTTCATAGAATCTAAGAAAGGAAAACAGAGCAACAGAATATTTGGTATACCTTGATGAGAAACCAATTCATTTTACTCTTTTTTTCTGTTAAGAACTGATGGCTTCATATCTTTTCTTGAAATGTTTTCATTGCAAACAGAAAAGCTCAACCTATTGTGGTATGTGTCTCCCCTGGGGTCACCAAATAAGGACAATGATTAGGACATCCGAAAGAAATAAGCAAACACAGATCTCGGCAAGACCTTCAGAGGCTGTTGTGAGCCAATGGATCAGTGATGGTGTGGCATTGGTGTTAGCAGTGGGCAAACATTTGACATAGAGTCCACTTTCACTCATTTTCCACAGATGATTATTTAAACTATCCAATGCTCTCTTTCTTTAGAAGCACCATTTTTTAAAGCTGTGATATATATAGCTCTCTTTAATTCCAACCCTTACTTTAGGAAAGCAAATTTAAAAGCATTTTGCAGGAGACAGGACAAGCTATGCATATTAAGTACTATATGACAATTCAAAAACTTCAAAGCTGAAATGTAGAAGAGAACATTACAGAATTTTCCTGTTTTGATGTCATAACAACCTTCTGCTTCAGAGTAAGGATTTTTCAGGTCCTAGTCAAAAGTCTGTGGCAGTAATATTCCTGAGATGTAGCTTTTAATGCTCATTATAAAGACAGTGACTTATCAACGACAGTTGTTTAAAAACCCTTATAAGTTTGGACATTTTTTTCAGAGATTTCTTGATAATTAACAATGAATCTAATGGCTGAATGTATATATCCCTTAGATATTTTTCTGTCTTTCTTTTTAAAACTCTCACTATTCATACTTGCTTACTCACTCTTTTCCTACTGAGTTTAGGTCTCTGAACTCTAGCTAATTTACAAGGCTGAATTACAAATTTCTGAGAAATTGATAGGAATATTTTGAGTGTAAATGTTAAAATTTACATCATTTTCCAACAGTTTTAAGATGCAATTTAAATTTAATTTTATAAGATTCTATGTTGGGAATAAATATAGATCTTTTAAAATTTCTATTACTGTAAAATATCAAGAAAGTAGATACATAGAATAATAATTCTGCATTTCAAGGTAACTGATAAACTACTAACTTTTCTTTTCCAGGGATGATATTGTTTTTCACCCTTTATTTACTTGAAATGTATTAAATAAATGTGTATTCCCAGTGGAGTCCTGAAAGACCTGAGCTTAATTTAAGCCTATCTACCTAACACTTCACCACATAATGTCTAGTTTTGCTGTCGGTTTATTCTGTTCACTTCTTGGCTTCCCAGGAAAACATGAGCTTCCTGAGGGTAAGAATTTGTTCTTACATTACTGTTGTACCTTCATAGCACCTAACACTGACTCTTGGATATAGAATATGCTTAGTAATTATTTGTGACTTTGTATGTATAAATCTTGAATTTCACACAGTGTATTCAGTACAGTGAATTATCTTTTCTATATTTTGAAAATGATACATTATCCATAACAAGGGTCTGCAAACTACAGCCCAAGCATGGTCAACTAGCACACCCATTCATTTCCGTATTGTCTATGGTTGCTTTCACATTACTGTGGCGGAGCTCAGTAGTTGGGCCAGAAACCCTGCAGCCCACCAAGCTAAAGCATTTACTGTCTGGCACTTATAGGATTATAGAATTGCCAATCCATATTCTAGATACTTATCTCTGATGGATAATATAAATACTTCAGGTCTGAATCATTTAACTTCTGACTTCCCTAGAAGTAAATTAGATGATTAATACTTCCTGATGCTGAATATCTTAACCAAGATTTTGCAGTAAGCATAATTATCAAAGAGAGAGAGAGAGAAAATAATAATTGAGCAGCATATACCTTTTTTTTTTTGCCTTAGCTACTATATTTCTGATTGAAGACAGAGAATAGACACATTAAAATATACCCTAAAATGCAGTTTGGTGTCTTGCCAGAATAAACCTTTATTAAAGCCAAGATTTAGTTTAAAAGGTTGAAACAGTCACATTGTATCAGAAAAATATACAGCTGCCTTTAAAATGGATTGAATTGGCTGATTGTTATAAAGCTGCTCTTTGAGGCTGCCAGTCTACCTAAAGTGTATTCATAAATACACTTAGCACTGGTTGAAAAAATGGTTTACTTAGTGATCTTAAAATCACAATTATTTTATTGTTATGTTGATATTACAAGACAATGTTCATGTTGAAAAGGTGAAGAACAGTCTCTTCAATTCTTTTCCATTGTAAGATAATATTACCCTGCTGTAGAATATTAGCAAGCTACTTCATTTATTATTTTTCAGATAATAATAAACAGCTTGTATTTAATGCCTTCTTAAAAGACAAGGAAAGTATTACAGGCCACTTCCCATATGAAATTATTTATTTGAATATATTTAAAAGCAGTCAATGAGTTTGATTTTCAGTGATTATTGACATATCAATTAGAGCAGTGGTTCTCAACCTTCCTAATGCCGCGACCCTTTAATACAGTTCCTCATGTTGTGGTGACCCCCAATTTCATTGTTACAAATTGAACATAATTAAAGCATAGTGATTAATCACAAAAACAATATGTAATTATATATGTGTTTTCCGATGGTCTTAGGCGACCCCTGTGAAAGGGTC
>NW_005363247.1:8570031-8573551 GCF_000412655.1 Myotis brandtii
TTTCATTGTTACAAATTGAACATAATTAAAGCATAGTGATTAATCACAAAAACAATATGTAATTATATATGTGTTTTCCAATGGTCTTAGGCGACCCCTGTGAAAGGGTTGTTCGACCCCCAAAAGGGGTCATGACCCACA
The DNA here is from genome assembly GCF_000412655.1 of Myotis brandtii. Lineage (NCBI taxonomy): Eukaryota > Metazoa > Chordata > Mammalia > Chiroptera > Vespertilionidae > Myotis > Myotis brandtii. Next base: position 8,570,173 of record NW_005363247.1, read on the forward strand.
GGTTGAGAACTGCTGAATTAGAGTCTCATAATTCCTTGATTTTTAGACTATTATTTTTTTTGTTTGAACCCATACTATTTGTCAGAAGATATTTAGATAAGAAAATATATTTCCCTTCTATGATTGAGAAGACACAAAATTGTTTTTTCTTTATTATGATAGCTAGGTAATTGAGAAAAAATAATGCTAAGGCAAGAGAATTAGAAGAGACCAGCTATTACATAGTGCTCACTAATAAATAGCTGTCACATATGGTGTATTTTCTATATGTTAGTATTGTACTAAGCATTATTTATAGAATATTTCTGGTATAATCCTCGAGTGCAGGGAATAATATCCCCATTCTGTAGATAAGTTTCAAAGATGCTAAGGAAGTTGTTCAAATTCATACCATTAGCCAGTACATAGTGGATCAGTTCTGTCTGACCAGGCAATGTTAGTTACTTGTTTCAGGTGTTTCCTGCAGGGGTAGAGTAAAAAAAGCCCTTTGCTGGGGAAGATCACATCCTGGTAGAACACCCAGAATAACACTCAGAGGAGAGTTGGTGGGAGCAGGCAGTGTGGTATTCTGAGTTCTCATTCTAGTAGCAAACTTCTATTGAGTACCTTTTGTTTTTTGCATATTTAATGTTTTACATTTATTTTATGCACTGAATTTCATATAACCATTTGAAGGTATTATTCTTTATTCCATTTCATAGATGAGGATCCTGAGACTTAAAAGTTACTTACCTTGCCCAGGGTCACAGCTATTACAATCAGGGAAGACAGCATTAATACCTACATCTGTGGGTTGTCATTTTTTGGCCTGTAACTACTATGTGACTTCATGAAATCCAGTAATATGGATTGGAAATCCATAAAGGCCCGTGGGTGAGGTTTAAGTTGAGTGAGATTTCAAATAATCTCAGTAACATACAGGATTTGAATATTCATTTTTAGATGGATATAGGAGAAGAGTTTGCTAAATTCTCCTTTGGATCAGAGTATGTAGAAAAAGATCATGGTATTTTTGAAAAGTATTACATCATACAGTGTGGGGCCTTGACTTACGAGTTTAATTCGTTCTGTGACAGAGCTCGTAACTCAAATTACTCGTATGTCAAATCAATTTTCATCATTACAATGACACGTGATGCTGGGCTGATGTTGTGGCGTTCACTGTGATAGTTGAGTGAGATTTTAAATACTCTCAGTAACACACAGGATTTGAATATTCATTTTTAGATGGATATAGGAGAAGAGTTTGCTAAATTCTCCTTTGGATCAAAGTACATAGAAAAAGATCATGGTATTTTTGAAAAGTATTACATCACTATTTTAATGCTGGTATCACCCATCTTCACATGCCAACTTCCTAGGCCAAAATAAATTTTAAATTGGAATAACTTAGTTTAACATGAATAGGCAAATGTAAGATTTCTACTACTGAGAGGAAATAAAGTGTTGAAAACTGAGATCAAAAAAGTTGTTTGCATAATCTAACTTTTTGATTATAAAGTTTGTACCTACTAATTATCAATTTTACATGAATGAAATCATGCTATACATATTGTTTTCTAACCTGTTCTTTTTTTATTTTCACTCGACAATATGTGATAACTATTTCTCCATGTCAGGACACATAAATGCTCTATATCTTTTTTAATGAGTGTGTAGTGTCTGTTGTATATTTGCCTAACTAGTTGCCTAACTAGTGTTGGAGATTTAATTTGTTTCCATATTTTACTTATCCTATATAATAAAAGCATAGTATGCAAATTGTCCCCTCTACCGGCGTTCTTCTGGGATTTCGACCAGGGGGCAGGCTGGCCAGGGGAAGGGAGGGAGTACCCAGCCAACAGCTGCTAGGGACCCTACCAGTGCACAAATTTCGTGCACTGGGCCTCTAGTCTTTAATACAATCTCAGGTGGGATTCTCCTTGCAGTCATTGCAAAGAGAGTAGTTTTTATAGTCATCTAATTTGAATAATTTTCTACATTTGTTTGTGTTAAATAAGCCGTGTTTCATACTTTAAGAAGTCTTTCACAGACTGGAAATTGTGACTAGAACTTTTCTTATTATTTAGCCATAACATCTCAAGGTTGTATATGTTTCATTTTAGTGGATCTTCATTTGAGATCCGGCATGTGATCACTTTTTTAATTTTCCCTAAAGTTTCATATTTTAAAATTAAGACATAATTAGAATAGAATTCCGCATGTAACTCTGTTATAAATTCCCAAAGAAAGTATTGTTAATAAAATGTATAGTTTTATTTTTGTATTGTATTTTACTAGTGTACACAGATAAGACTTGACTAGAATTTAAAACATAATAGGAAAATAATGTTTTATACTGTGGTATGGATAGAATATATTTGTACTATATTAGGGAAAGTAGGTTTCAGTATTTGTATCAACAAGTCATATACCTAGGTTTGGCTGTTAGTTGTATTTTTGAAGTGGTTGTTTGCGGCAGCAGTCTGCGGTGTTTACCTATGCCGCCATCTTGGTCTCTCCTAGTTACTTATTTCAGGTGTTTCCTGCAGGGGTAGAGCAAAAAAAGCCCTTTGCTGGGGAAGATCACATCCTGGTAGAACACCCAGAATAACACTCAGAGGAGAGTTGGTGGGAGCAGGCAGTGTGGTATTCTGAGTTCTCATTCTAGTAGCAAACTTCTATTGAGTACCTTTTGTTTTTTGCATATTTAATGTTTTACATTTATTTTATGCACTGAATTTCATAACCATTTGAGAAGGTATTATTCTTTATTCCATTTCATAGATGAGGATCCCGAGACTTAAAAGTTACTTACCTTGCCCAGGGTCACGCAGCTATTACAATCAGGGCAGACAGCATTAATACCTACATCTGTGGGTTGTCATTTTTTGGCCTGTAACTACTATGTGACTTCATGAAATCCAGTAATATGGATTGGAAATCCATAAAGGCCCGTGGGTGAGGTTTAAGTTGAGTGAGATTTCAAATAATCTCAGTAACATACAGGATTTGAATATTCATTTTTAGATGGATATAGGAGAAGAGTTTGCTAAATTCTCCTTTGGATCAGAGTATGTAGAAAAAGATCATGGTATTTTTGAAAAGTATTACATCATACAGTGTGGGGCCTTGACTTACGAGTTTAATTCGTTCTGTGACAGAGCTCGTAACTCAAATTACTCGTATGTCAAATCAATTTTCATCATTACAATGACACGTGATGCTGGGCTGATGTTGTGGCGTTCACTGTGATGTTCGCTGCGCCAACTAGCAGTGGGGTATCTGAAGCTGGCTCATAACCCGAATTTTAGCTCGCAACTCAAAGCAAAAAATCAGCCGAGAGACAGCTCGTATCTTGAAAAACTCGTTAGTCGGGACACTCGTAAGTCAAGGCCCC
>NW_005363247.1:8574403-8598110 GCF_000412655.1 Myotis brandtii
CCCCCCCACCGAGTGCACAAATATTTGTGCACCGGGCCTCTAGTTTAATATAAAACTCATTAACTTTAGGATGACTATTTTTTGTCTTTTATCTTCAAGCAAGGAGTTATGGTTCAATTGGTTAAGAAATAATCAGGTGTGCTCTTTTAATCTTTGGAAAATACTTTTAAAATAAAATTTTATTCTTCTGGGATGGAGACTTTTTAAAGACTATTTTAAGAAATTTGGTATGGAGGATATTTTTTTGGGAAAAGGGTGATGAAGCTCTCAGTAACAGTAGAGAGAGCAAGAGCTCAATACTTAAATGCCAAAGGAATGAGTTAATGATTGAATGACTCAATGGTCCACGAATCTTCTGTAAAGGAGTCAGCAGATGCTTATGCTACAGATGGCTGCTCTCTAATGATAATAAGGCATCTGATCCCTGAGTTACATTTTAGTATTGTCTTGGGGAAGACACTGAATTTACTTCTATTTTTTAGGCACTAAAACATTAAAAACGGCTCTGACTGACCTCTTACTCTTGCAGAGCTTAATATCATGTTAGGACACTGTCAGTTACCACGGTAGAAGGGACAGTAAAAGTGACAGCATGGGGAAACATGGAGGAGAATAGAAACTTGAAGGCATATTGATTTATATGAATATGAATCATTTATGGTTACTTAAACAGATATACATGTTCTTCAAGTGTTCTCAGAGCAGGGAAACCATGAAATGTGGGAAGGACTTTGAAAGGCAGAAAAAAGTGAGGACTAGCGAGCAGGAAGTGTTGAGAGAAGACTCAAGTCTGTTTGGAGTGTGAATGCTTAAGGAGGAGAAGTAGGTGCTGAGACAGGAAAGAGAGGCTTCCATGAAGGAGTAATAAATGAGGATAACCTTGAGTTACAGATTATTGGATCTACAACTGCACTGTCCAATATGGTAGCCACTAGTTACATTAAAACATGCTGTAAGTGGAAAATTCATACCAGATTTTTAAGACTTAGTGTGAAATAAAATGATGTAAAATGTCTCATTAATACATTTTATACTAATGACATGTTAAAATAATATTTTAAATTCAGTTAAAATGTATTATTAACTATATATATTACATATATTATAAATATTAATTTCACTTCTTTCTCTTTACTTTCTTTCATGTGGCCACTAGACTTAAAATTACATACTTAGCTCACATACATGGCATCTATTTGTGTCTTCATTCTATTTCCATTGCATGGTGCTAGTCCAGACTTTTATCTGAAAGTAATGCCTTTGGGGCGTTGGAGGGATAGTGGTGAAGGTTTGGACTTATGTTTGGTGTGACATTGCTTTAGCTGCACTGAAAGGTATAGTCAGGCATAGAAAATGTAGATTTGGTGCTTGGAGAACAGAAAATAGAGACATCTCACAGAGTTATTCACCTAGAAATGTGTGTGAGGCTACACTCTGAAGGTATGAATATGAATGTCATCTCCTAGAGAGGAAGTGGCTGCAGGGGAGAGTTAGGAGGACCAAACTGAGCTAAGTCAGGTTGAGCATGACTTTTATCTTTGAATTTTAAAGACTTATATAATTTCTAGAGATATAATTTCTAGAAAAGGTACTGGCAGAAAAACAAAACAAAACAAATGCCCACCACCAGCAACCTTTTGCCTCATTCAGTGACTATTGCACTGTTAAGGACCAACTTCAAGAGATGGATTTAGAAAGCTGAATCGCCCAGGGATATTCTTCCCTTATATGTACACATTGTAAAGAATTCAATCCATAGTTAAGCAAAGAAAGATACCTTGAGAGATGGAAGATTGGAGATAAGAAATATTAAATAACTCAATTAGAAGGTACACATCTTAAATGATTCTCTATGGCTTGTCATGCCTACATGTGCTTATGTGGCAGAATGAGATTTTTTAAAAAAGTGAATTGATTGCAACCCTCCAAATGGGAGGCAAATAAAATTCTGCCAAGCTGTGTAACCTCTACCTGAAGGGATAATTTGCTAGTCCTGGCATTTTCAGGCAACGATGATGAGCTGGCCCACTGCTTATGTTGATGGAAGGATGAAAAGTTTAGCCTCATTTCCTATGTGTGATTGAGACATTGAAACTTTCCATGGTTTCACTGCTGATTGTATTAATGGAAGGGCTTGCATCACAAGCAGCCTGTGCCCAGGCTGACTCTAGGCAAAGCCAGAACTCTACTCAGAACCAAGACACACCATTCGTTAAAAAAGAAGGACCACACAATGGTGGTGCTGGGATTCTTGCTGCTAAGGCCAGCTATGTAATTAGTGGGGACAGACTGAGAACTTTGGATACTTTATACTTAAAAAATCAAAGTATAAAATGAGCTATATGAGTCCTAACTTAGATTTATCCTTTTTATAAACTCTGGAAAAAGAAATAAATTTTGTAATTTAATCAAGTGAGGAAAGCAATGCACAAATTTAGATGTTCAACCATTCAACCCACCAGGAAGGTACTGGTGCTTTTGGATCCACAAATTTGATCAGATTAAGATATTCCAATTTATCTTTCTTTCAGAGTCTGAGGAAAACACTGTCTCATCCTTTGAGCCATGGAAAAATTAGCCCTTCTGTGACTGGGCCATGGGCTTTTAAACTTTAGGACCTATTAAGAATAACTCAGTGAACTTACTAAAATGCAAATGCCTGGGTCTCTGTATCAATAGCTCTTCAATAGTAACCAGGAATGTGCTTTTTTTATATTCACCCTAGGACACTTTGCTGAAGAAGGTCTTGGACCCTAGCTCTAAGTAATGATTTTCTAGGATAAGGCATCTATCTGACACCTTAAAATAGAACAGAATGCTAATTTGCATGAAGTACTGATGTTTTAGTATCAATGGATGCTGTTAAGGAGTACATGGCTACTTAACTCCTATTGTTTTTGTAAACCATGATTCCACATGAAACCAGCCAGTAATTGAATATATGTCTGAAGTCACACATACTGCATCTATCCATGGGTACATTTTATCCAATAAGTAAAAATATAAACACAGAAATGTTTACATAAAATTTTTAATCTTATTTTCTGTGGTTGCTATTTACACCTTATAGCTACCCATGATTTTACTGGCTTCAAGCAAACCAATATCCAGAAACATCTCATACATCAGTTTTTGTCTTTCTAGGAAGTCAAAAGGCATGGATTTGCAATAAATGAGTAGCAAATGACACAGCAATACAGTTTTGTATTATAACATATATAACACATTTTCTATCACTGATATCTATCTTATATGAATTTATCCACTAAGTTACTCAGTAATGGGACACTGTTGTGGGATATTAATGAATCCGCACTCCCCCTTTTTCCACTGATGACATATTTGCAGTAGTCACTGGGACCTATCCCTACCTGGCTGCTAGATATAAAGTCTCATTATTATAAGGAACTGCTATCACAGAACACCCAGGCAACATCAATTTGGGACATAAATCAGAAAGGGTTGGAAGAAATTTTTAGGACTTATTGCTTTACTATTGTTGCTATAAAAATTTACCACAAACTCTGTGGCTTAAAACAAAACATACATAACGATCTTATAGTCCTAGGAGTCAGAAGTGCAAAATGGGTTGGCAGGATTACATTTTATCTGGAGTTTCTAGGGTAAAATCTGTTTTCTTGCCACTTCAAGTGTGGCTGCTTGATTCCTTGACTCATGGCCTTTTCTTCTGTCTTCAAAAGCAGCAGCATAGCATCTTCAAATCTCTCTGACTCTGACTGTATCTTTCTTTCATTGGGATGCTTGTGATGATACTGGCCCACCCAGTAATTCTGGATAATCTCATCACAAGGTCTTTAACTTAATGCCATTTGTAAAGTCCCCTTTGTCATGTACTATAATATCTTCACAGGTTCCATGGGCTGGGTTGTGGACATCTTTCAGGAGGCATTATTCTGTCTGCTTCATCTACCACAGATAAACCCTTTGTTGAAGAAAGGAGTCAGTGGGGACTCAAGAGAGTTTGGTGTTGCAGCCCATTTCAAGTTCATTATGAGAATACCCAAGCAACTTGGGCATCTGCAAATAGATGATATTTTTCTTCTCATTTCATGAGCAGAGCCCAAGAAAACAAACAAAATTTCCTGCCCTAGCTCGATGCAACACTAGAGAACATAATGGAGGGATTGGTAGTTTAGGTGCAAATACACAAGCAGCACTACCACCCTTGATTCTCTGCTATCCTTAGGGTGTTGGAGGAGAGCACCTATGAATTCTCAGTGACACACAGAGGTGCTTAGAGGTGGCTGAGAAAAAGTGAACTAATTCAAATGGGTCTCATGGCTAGAGTATACAGAGTGCCTTAACCAATAATCTGAAACCTGTGTGCCAGTTGTAAGGTATGACCACTGTGAGGACAGATCGGGTGGTATTCATCCAGTGGCTGTCAGCATGGACAACTGATGACAACCAACAGATCCCTCCTCAGTGACATGATGCTATGGAAGCTCTCCAGGAATTTGATGCCTCTCTGGAGGACATGGGAAGGAAAAACTCAGTAGACATTTGTAATGACTAATTTTCTGCCATTAGGTGTTCATACAGTTGAGTTTTCTGCCACTAGGTGTTCATGCAGTTGAGTTTTCTGCCATTAGGTGTTCATGCAGTTGAGTTTTCTGCCACTAGGTGTTCATGCAGTTGAATTTTATGATTTAGTCAATTTTTGAGAACTCTTCAGAATTTTAGATATAACCTCATGGAGATCCTAGGGAAAATTCTGATACTAGTAGAGCGTCTTTAGCTCTCATTTATTCTTCCCATATTTTGTTTACTTTTTGTTTTCTTTCTTAATCCTCTAACTGGATATCCCTTATTAAAAATGTAGTGCTCTAAATCTTGGCTCAATGATAATTTATTTGCTTATATAAGTAGAAAATCCTGTGAGAATGGGAGCTTTAGGGTTGGTTTGATCCAAATATTAATGACTTGGATCATATTAAGATGGCAGTCCCATGCCTCTGGGTCTCTCAGTGCTGTCCTCTGCACATTCACCTTCCCTGGGCTGGTTTATCGTATGATTACAACAAGGGTGTCAGATATAGAGTCCACACTGTAGTTCTTGCATAGATCTAGGGGAAGATGGAATTTCCTCTCCCAACCATGAAATAATCATCCGGAATCTTACTTTGGCAAGAGAAATTCGGTACCCACCCACTCATAAACCATTAACTATGTCAGAGGAATCCCATGTTCTGATTGGCTGAGGCCTTAGTTATGTTATCATACCTGAATCAATAAATGACCCAAATGGATTAATTTCATTAGTCCAACTTTGAAGATGGAGTGGGGAAGGCAATCTTTCTCATACCACTTAGCTGCTATACAATGAAGGAGGGTTGGAAGAGATACTTTTCTTATAGTTGTCCTTATCAGTAAGAACCCTCTGTTTTCCCATCATTAAATTATCATATTCTTTTATATAATCATTTGGTATAATCTCAAGATTTCCAAAGCATCAATGTTATTAATTTGATAAGCCAAATTGTTTCATTTTTTTTAAAGAAAATATATGACTCGTTGGAGCCAATGGGTTAATTTAATTGTACTAGAAAATTAGAGCAATTTCAGGCATAGTAGATAAGACCGACTCTGTGAAAGATTAGCAGATAGCTTATTTGGGTGCCACAAATGAGATAGTTCTTGACAAATGACTTAACATTTAAAAAATTTTGCATTTTTAAAGGCTAGAGGAAGAATGGTTGTATAAATCAATGAAGGACTGTTCCTGGCTCTGATTAGGGTACTTTTGGGCAAGAGGAGTCATTGATAAACTAGAATAAAATGACTCATATTTTTATGTATTGGGAGACTCTTAACATGCACATTATTGATCTTGGGTGAGTGATTTTACTCTGTATTTGAAAGTCAAATTGGGGGCCTCTTTTTTTGCAAGTTTGTTTGACACAATAGATATTGAGTTTTTTAGGCTCCTTTGGGTCCAACCCTCTCATAAAATTATTTACTGTAATGGCTCCTTTGGAGCAGTGACAGGACTTGATATAAATGCTGGTAAAGAACAGTTGGCTTTCCTGATAACATTTCCAGAGATGGCAAATAGAAGTTCAAGGGATAGTAAGGATTTTTAAGACAAGGCACTGTTTTTCAGATGACAAGACCACATGTCATGGAAGAACCAATGAGAGTTATTGATTCAGAATACATGTTATTCTTAGGGTCTGAGGGATTTTATACACATGGATTTTTTGGGGTACAATGTATTTTATATAGATTGGAACTTATATGCAAAAGTATATTGAAAATGTAGTATACAGAGTTATATGAATATTTTCATTTTATGTACAAGGTATACAAACACTAAATAAGTATTTGTTGGATAGTTAAATTAAGTAGGTATACAATTTTACTTGTTAATTTTTAACGAATTTTTAGAGTTAATTAATAATCCTCAAATATGTTCTATTTTCTTTAAAGAAGACATGGAGGTATGGTTTATGAACTTCTATTCCCCCTTCCTCTACAATCTCTGTGCCACCCTTATTGACCTCTGTCCCACCAGCCTCCCACGAGGCCTCTGGACAACCTCCCTGGTCTAGTTCTCTAAAATGCTCCCTCTTTGTGAAGCTGCTCAAAATACTGCTTTCATCAAGTCCCACTCCCCCCACCACACACACACCCAACTATAAAATTCTGGCTTCTCATGGCCTAAATAATGAATTCCCAAGGTTAGTCAGATATAAAGAGCTTCGCAATCTGCCCTCCCCTTGGAGCAGAGGCTGGTGGATGCCTGTCAGGGCAGTGGTAGGACAGACTCTTGCAATGAGTGAACTTCCTTTTCAACTCTCCAGTTCTATTAGATATTTCCAATCTTTAGTTCTACTATTTCCCTAATAAAGCTACTATTCCCCTAATAAAGCTTCAATCAATCCATTCTGCTACTTTGTTTGCACCAAAATACCATCTTAATTATCACAAATGTACATTTGCTTATGATGTTTCCACTCCTTTCTGCCCACACAAATTCTATTCACCCAACCAGGTCAAAGTCAGTGCTCAAAATTCCATACACTCTCAAGCACTTTGTACTTATAGTCTCCCCCATATTTCGCCTCTTCTTCCCCTTCTTCTTTCTCTCTCTCTCTCTCTCTCTCTCTCTCTCTCTCTCTCTCTCTCTCTCTCATCAATAACTGTACCCTCGGGTGGGGATTAGAAAAAAGAATAGATGATCACAAGAAGTTCTAGTATTGCATTTAGGTCCACTATAACAACAATGCTACAGTGGTTTTTGAGTTAACTTATTATCTGCCTACCCTGATGAAAAGCTGTATGAGACAGAATCAACTACAGATGAGACTCTGAAAAAAATCAATATCTTTTTGTCATTAATTTTTACATAATTGTACAGGTAGTTTGCATAAGTGGTGAATTTTAAAGTATTGCTAGAACAACTGAATAAATAAACTGAAATTCTCTCTCCCAGAAACTTCAGATTTGAAAGAAAGAAAAGTGACAAATCTTTCCTACTTTAAGAATAAAATGGGAAATGACTTTTTTTTTCTGAATGGTTAAATCTGGTAGGAATAGAATGGATGATTACATGGAGAGATAAGATAATAAAGTGGAAAGGCATAATGGTTATAAGGATGTGAAAAAATGAAAATATGAGAAACTAGGAAAGTTTTTCTTTCTGTAATAATATTATAGCCCTAGTATAGTGAATTTGAAACTATTGCCCAGAAACAGCCTTAATTATGGATCAAGGACAATGGATTTAAGTTGGCCTCCAGGAAATGTCATTATGTTTATGTTTCTATCTAATGAGGGAAAAGTAAACTCTTTGAACTATTCAGGATGTAAAAATTCATCCTTCTCTTTGTTGTAATGCATGGAAAGAGACCAGAGACCAGGTGTTCAAACTAGAGGCGTGTGCGTGTGTGTATGTGTGTGTGCATGTGTGTGTGCATGTGTGTATGCATGAGAGAGAGAAAGAGAGAGAGAGAGAGAGAGAGAGGCAGTAATTTTTTAAATAAGTTGAATAGTAAGCTCGATTGCTGGAAAAACAAATCTTCTTAACAATTTTGTGACACAGAGATGTTTCCTAAAGCAAAATTCAATCTACACTAATAAAAGAGAAACATGGTAATTAGCGTACGACTGCTACCCTTCCCATTGGCTAATCAGCATATCCTTATGCAAATTAACTGTCAGCCAAGATGGCGGCCGGCAGCCATGCAGCTGGAAGCGAACATGAGGCTTGCTTGCTCCAGTGACTGCAGACTCCAACGTTCCCCGCCTGACTTGCCGGCCTCTGAGTTGCAACTCTAAGCAACTATGTACTATGTTGCAAATGTAGGAGCTAAACAAAACCCCAGAAACCAGCTTTCAGCCTGCCGGGATCTCAGAGCTGAAGTTATACATTGTTTCGATTATAGAACGGCAAACAAACCAGATACGAAGCCTCAGAGCTAGAGCCAGAGCTAAAGCTGGCCCAGAATAAAATAAAAAAAGAGAAAAAAAAGGAGCAGTTGGGAGCTTCAGTCAACAACCGCCAGCCTGAAAGCAGCCCTCAGCCCCTCACCCAGACTGGCCAGGCACCCCAGTGGGGACCCCCACCCTGAAGGGGGTGTGACCAGCGGCAAACAGCAATCATCCCCTCATCCAGGCTGGCCAGGCACCCCAGTGGGGACCCCCACCCTGAAGGGGGTGTGACCAGCTGCAAACAGCCATCATCCCCTCATCCAGGCTGGCCAGGCACCCCAGTGGGGACCCCCACCCTGATCCAGGACACCCTTCAGGGCAAACCAGCCGGCCCCCAGGCCTCTATCCTATATAGTAAAAGGGTAATATGCCTCCCAGCACCGGGATCAGCGGAGCCGCGAGGCCTCTTGGCACCAGATCAGCATGACAGGGGGCAGCGCCCAAACCCCCTGATCGCCCTGCAGCTCTGTGTGTGACAGGGGGCGGGGCCACAACCTCCCTACCCGCCCTGCTCTGTTCGTGACAGGGGAAGGCACCCCAACCCCCTGATCAGCCCTGCTCTGTGCCTGATAGGGGGGAGCTCCCCAACCCCCTGATCGCCCTGTCCCAGCTGGTGTGGCTGGCAGCAGGGCCGCCCAGAGCCGCGGAGGGAGGGCACGAGGCAGTCGGAACACCAGCTCTGTGGCTACCAAAGGCCTGGAGACACAGGACAGCCACTGAGACCACTGCTCCCAGGGACTCCGCCACCAGCAGCACTGCCTGACCTTCCTGTACCCCACCCCCACCCCACAAGCCCAAACCAGGGCAGGGTGGAAGCCCGCAGAGGGAGAGGGACTGCAGTTTGCAAAAGCTCCCAGGTCCCAGGCAATGCTGCCGCGCCTTCCGCAGGGACAAGCGACCTCCTAGATGTGTGTGTGTGTGGGGGGGGGGGGGGGGGGGGCCCCCCCCCCGAGTGCACAAATTTTTTGTGCACCGGCCTCTAGTAAAATATATAAGTAGCAGATTGAGATGAAGGGCCCTTAAACAAGAAAGTAATGTGATGGCAGAAATTTATGTAAGGTAAGAACAATGCAAACAATAGGGAGTATCAGCGTTTTAGTGACAGTGAAGGAGAATTATAATAAAGAATAGAAATAAGAAATTTCTCATAGCTCCTTATGTCCCTGCCTTCACTATGGCATTATCTACAACTTAGTGGCCCCACTTACACCACAAAATATAATGCAGGTATTTTTTATAATTTTTCCTTTCCTAAATTACAAGTAAATAATGACTATTTGAACCAATCAAAACTTTTAAAAAATGACTTTTTTAAGCATGTGAATCCCATAGAAAGATACAGACTGATAACCGAGAGTCAGAAGTCAAAAGACACTAAGCAGAAGCCATGTGACACTAACAGCATACACGAAGAAGCTAGCCCACGAACACAGGTCCTCTAGAGTTTCTGTAGCATTCACAGTGCAGCTCCATGAGTTGTCAGGAGCTCTGCTAAGGTTATTTGCTAAGACTTCTTACCTCCTGCAGTGCACTTAACCATCAAACTCTATTACTTGAGGAAACCAGAGCATTTGAAAAGAACTTAACAAACCTATAGATTTTACTCATCTTTGAAATTTCCTCAGGATTTGGCAGATAGGTTGAAAATGATGTGGGCTATTTATCAGATTTCTTTTAAAAAGTAGAGCTAAGCATTTTGATTCTTTACTAAACTCCTCTCTGTCCTTCCCTAGAAAACACATGTATATAAATAAGAGTCTCTGTGTAGAAAGGGAAGATGATTGTGATGCTGGATTTACCTTCCTATTGCCAATGGCAAAAGGGCAATTTCTTTTTGCCTTCTGCGAGTAACTTCCTAAGAAGTAGGCTGTGGCTTAATGATATATTAAATACCCAGTAATTCCTCAATGTGTCCATTTCAGATTATAACAACTTTAAGACGTTCCCTCTTTTAACTCTTTGTTAACTTACTTATACATTTAACAGGATAATTGCCTCTACTATGGGTCTAATTTAGTGCAGGACAAATATGTATAACAGAATGATTTATGTTATTTTAACAGGGACATCCTGGAAATTGTTATTTTCTAATCTAAAAAACAAAAATTATAAACAAAGGAAATACAATACCAAATTATAAAGAAAGGAAGTAACACCAAACAAAAAGTAACCCCAAAACAAAAACCTGTAAAAATTAAGACTCTACACATTTAGTAATCTTGGAAATACTTCTGCTCTATGGGTATGTATTATGGAGAAGTTCCTCTTGATTTGTACAGCTGGTATTTATCTGCCTGAGGTTGGCTCATTATAGCTCTTCTGAGGTTATACTATGAGGGAACTATCTCAGTATGAATAATGGAGTGTTTATAGGGCAGTTGGGACATTTTCAATCTTAGTGTTGGGTTTTGAAAAGCCATAAAGAGGACAGTCCTAGCCAGTTTGGCTCAGTGGATAGAGCGTCGGCCTGCATACTGAAGGGTCCAGGATTTGATTCCAGTCAAGGGCACATGCCCAGTTGCGGGCTCGATCCTCAGTTGGGGGTGTGCAAGAGGCAGCCCATCAATGATTCTCTCTCATTATTGATGTTTCTATGTCTCTCTCCCTCTCCCTTCCTATCTGAAAAAATAAAAATATATTACAAAAAAATAATTTTTAAAAAAGCTTTGATGTTTAAAAAAAAATAAATAAAAGTAAAGAGGACACTCCCTAACCGGTTTGGCTCAGTGGATAGAGTGTTGACCTGCTGACTGAAAGGTCCCAGGTTCGATTCTGGTCAAGGGCATGTACCTTGGTTGTGGGCACATCCCCAGCGGGTGTGCAGGAGGTAGCTGATCGATGTTTCTCTCTCATCAATGTTTCTGACTCTCTATCCCTCTCCCTTCCTCTTTGTAAAAAGTCAATAAAATATATATATTTTTTAAAAAAGTAAAGAGGACAAAGCCAGGTGCAATGTCAAGGGTTTCTTTTTTTAAATTTTTATTCAATAATGTGAAAGACGAACAAACAATGCCTGAGTCATTGAGTAATGGTCTGCCTAATCCTCATGCTTGCTTAAGCTGAGAAATTCTTTATGTCTAATACTAGTAGCCCTGTGCACGAATCCATGCACCAGTAGCTCTCTTCAGGGCCTGGCTGCTCTGTACCTGCTGCCCAGAGGCTCTCCGCGGCCCAGAGGCCCATCCGTGGCCAGGCGCAGAATGCTTGCCTCTTCACTGGGGCGACGAAGCAAGCATTCCGCCAGGCCGCTCACACTGCCTGCTCTCAGCAGCCACCCCCCCGGCACTGGGGGACTCTGGTGGGGCTGTGAGGACTGGGCGCCGCCATCTTATGGCTATGGGCGCTGCCATCTTTGTGATGGAGTGATGCTTAATTTGCATATTACCCTTTTATTAGATAGGATTGTCAGTAAATTGGATTGCATTGCTTTTATATAAAGCTTACCACCACAGGTAGATTTTTCTTAGCCAATAATTAGTCTATTATTGTATGTGCACTTAAGTATTTTGGAACACCCAGTTTCTTATAGGATTGAAACTTAGTGAAGTATTTTGGGTATAGGTAGTAAAGGTTAATAAATCTTTATCTAGTTGATTGACTTGTTTTAAGTTAGAAGTAGCTGTTGGGAATTTGGGGGAATTCACTGGTGTTGTTTAGTGTTTTTATCCTTGTTGTACAACCCTATTCCTCCATACTGGCAATGTTTTATTTTGTATTTTATTTCTGAATCAGAAAATATTATTTTAAATATAAAGTAATCTTTTGACCAGTTTAAAGATAAAATGGGACCATGACATTGGAGGAAATGGGACTAAGACTCTGTAGAGAGATATATTTCATACTATTAAAAAGAGTGTCTTTAGAATACCTATGGGTATTCCTCCAGATGGGAAGATAATTACCCTCTTTTTTTTAAAATCCCCACCTGAGTATATGTTATATTGATTTGAGAGAGAGAGAGGGAGTGGGAGGGAGAGAGAAAGAGAAACATCAATCCGTTGCCTCATATTCACCCCAACTTGGGATTGAACCACAGCCCAGGTATGTTCTCTGACTGGGAATCAGGCCTGCAACCTTTTTGGTGTATGGGATGAGGCTCCAACCAACTGAACCATCTGGCCAAGGCAAGAAGATATTACCTTTTACAGTTTTGTGAAAAAGGCTCATATATATATATATAACTAATGGGAAAGGAGCAAACAACAGCAGATCTTTATGACATACATTTTCTTTGAAAACAAAAGACTATTTTTAACTAGTGCCACAAAGACCTTTTCCTTTGTGTCAATAAGAGTGAAACTCACAGACCTAATAGAAAAATCCTAGGAACAGCAAAGTAAAAACTTTAGGACCACCACACTGAAAAGGACATTATTACACAAATCTTTCAAAAGCAAACCAAAGTTTCTAAAGGCAAATAGATTAGGGCACAACTTTTATCTCTATCTGGAACCCTTGAAGGGTCTTGGACATCAAGAGACTGATGTCATGTTTAGAATCAGCATCCACAGTCAAATATATTCTTCTACAACCAGTAGACATTCTGCTCCCTGACAACTCCCTGATCTCTCTGATTTCAGACTGCTTTCAGAAGTCCATCCACATCCACTGTCCTGCCATGACCTCAAGGACAATCTGTTTAAAAATACAATTCATCTGTTACACACACACACACACACACACCCCAAGTCCCATGAGTTAAGGGCCTAGCACTGGAAGAGAGGGAAGACTTAAAATCTGGGTTATTTTCTATTCATTCTTTTGAGAGATTATTCATTCTGAGAGATTATTAGAAATGTCAAAAAGCCTCTAAAACAAGGGTAGCCAATATTTTTGAAATATCAGGGGAAAATAGAAGTATTTATGAGTTCCATTTATAAACTTCAAAAAGAAAACAGCCTCATGAATCTTAAGAAGGAGGAGGGGAATGTAGAGTAGTACTTTTAAAACTTAGATTACCTATTTTATTGAACAGAAGAATGCCAATGAGAGAACTAGCATGCTTTTAAAACAACTAAAATATTACTATCTAGGACATATTTGAGAAGGAAGATGGGAACAATTTTCTAGTCTTCCATTTCTCATCTCATGTTTGCATGACACTTTTGAGTGAACAAGATATTATTTCATACTTGAAACAA
Source organism: Myotis brandtii (assembly GCF_000412655.1). Classification (NCBI taxonomy): domain Eukaryota; kingdom Metazoa; phylum Chordata; class Mammalia; order Chiroptera; family Vespertilionidae; genus Myotis; species Myotis brandtii. The sequence goes on from NW_005363247.1 coordinate 8,587,999, forward strand.
CTTCATAATTTAGTTGTTTATGGAGGTTGGGAGGACTAAATTTAGAGGATTTTTAAAAAATCCTCACTTGAGGATATTTTTTCCATTGATTTCTAGAGGGAGTGGAAGGGAGGGAGGAGGGGAAGAGAGAGAAACATCAATGTTGAGAGAGATATATGGATTGGTTGCCCCACATGCCCCCCTATTGTGACTGGGGAACTTGCAACTGAGGTATGTGCTCTTGACTGGGAATCGAACCCAGAACCCCTCAGTCCATGGGCTGGCACTCTAAACACTGACCAAACCTGGCCAGAGCAATTTAGTGATTTTTATTGTGTCAAATTTACAGTTGTGGAAATAGGCTTAGAGAGCTAACGTGATTTGCCCAGTGTCATACAACAGTTAAGAGTTGCTGAAGCTCCTCTTATGTACTAGTCTCCATGCAGTGGAGATACAGACAGGACTGAAAGGCAGACTTTCCCCAACTGAACCTTCCTCCCAACTTGGGGTTCTCTTGTGGTATAATGGCTGACATATAAATGCCTTATATGCATAAACTGAGATAAGAACAATATACTTATTGTTAATATGAGAAGGGGGATGTACTATTGCCTGAGGCAAATTAGAAAGACTCTCGCAGTGGATTTTCCCCACTGGAGCAGAGGGAAGCTACAATTCACAGCAAAGGGATTAACATACACAAAAGTCACTGATAAATGAAGGAGTTTGCCCTGCTGGAACAAAGGGCCCAAGGGGATGAAGAAGGAGGTTGGGGGGGGACCAAAGGTTATGGAGAGGTGGGTAGGGACTAGATACTGAAAATTCTTAGATGTGAAGCGCAAGTTTTTTAACCTGAATCACAAAGGCTTTGGGAACATAGGTAGAGATAAACACAAACTTAATTCTTGAAGAATAGAAACTTAGAATCCACATTTTAATTTGACTCATGGGTTCTGTGAAAACTGATTACATTTAATAGAAGCTCCTTCATGTTTAACATTGCCTTTAACTTTCAGCCTCAGAGAGAAATCATTATATTCAATTTGTCTTTGAATTAAAATATGAGTTTGTCATTCTTGAAGAGTGCATGCTTCTTTGATTGGAAGATTTTAACACTTTATTTTGTTCAACATCAGGGCGTCTCTATGGAAATGTTCACTTCCACTTGATCAGAAATTGGAGAAAAAACATAAGGCACATTCAGTTGAAAGAACTAATGACAAAAATGTGCATTTTAGAGCGCTCTTTATAATCCTGTTAAGTGAATATCTGAATGTCATGTCAGGCAAGAGTCTGCAACATTCATTAATCGGGCAGATCCCTGAACAGCAGCCAGAGGGCTGCAGTACATTATTCGTGTCCCAACTGTCTTCCTTTTCAATGTTGTCTCTCACCCTTGAACAAGGAATGTCAGAAGAAGAAAAAAGGAAAAGAGAAATATTCAAGCAATTGCTTTCGCTCATTAAATTCAATCAACCATCCTGCTACTATGGGTTAAATAGTCTCTCTATTCTCTTTCTACTTCCACACCGCTGCTAGCACTGCTTTTCTTTGCTTCCTCCTACACCAAACTATCATGTTGCCTGCGTCCCACCCACACCATGATTATTTAACCTTTATTTTTTGAGCACTCAGAGAAACAATAAAGTATTACACAAATGTATAAGGAGTAATCCTTTTCTTTTCTGTAATAATAAACATCTGCCTGGTGGAACATGAGGGAAAGTTTGTTATAAGTGAAATTGAGCCTGGGCCACTCATGAATAAATACAGCATAAAAGGGATTAATAAATCCCCAAAATCACAATGATAAAGCACAGATTTCATTTTACTTAAGTAGAGAGAGACCCTAAGTCCCATGCTAGAGGTGTATGTAATGATAGGTTGTTAAATCTCCAAGCTAGTTATGTCCTCAGTTTCTCTGAGGACTGAGACCAATAATTACTACAGAAAATGTCCACCTATTGTGGTGTGCTATGTTCAGCAGGAAGATGACACAGCAGCCCCTCTGTCTTTACTGAAATACATTCAGAGAAAACAGGCCTAGGGCTTTATTCCACAAGCAGATTGTGAATTTAATGCAATTTCCTCAGTGAGAAGTCCTTAGATGCCATTGCACTGGCCTTCTGTCTTCTTGGTTTAAATTGAACAGGATGTTTATTTTATGAATGAAGGAAGACTGAAAGTGGTCTGCAGGATGAATTGGGAAATATGAAAAGCAAACAAAACAACAGCAAAGCAATTGTTGAAGCATATGCCTGGGGAAGTCCGCTGCTTACCAGACACTCCACTTGCCTTTTGAAAGATGATAGACATCAGATTACATGACAAGAAGATAATTTATTTCCAGTATTAAAAAATAGCCCTTCCTTACTCTTTAAAGTCTGGTTTAATGCATTCCAAATTTTTCACTCCATGAATTGTACCTATTTTCTTGCCGCCTCCACTTTCTGGCATGGCAGACAGATTTCAGCTTTGTCCTCACTGGAAATGCCAAATCACAGTGCTATGGCAACCGGTGCTGTTGCTGGATCCTTCCAAGGATGCCACCCCCACAAATTCTTCTAACTCATGACTATTTCTCATGATTTCCTGCCCTCCAAAGGACAGTAGCTTGAGGTCTAATGTGATCAGAAAAGGCCCACAAGCATTTTGAATTTACATGCTAACATCAATTCCATACTTAAAAATGGAAGTTTGCAAACTTTTGCTGTATTTTTCTTTCAGTCACTCATCCCTCTACTTTTTACAAGTGATAATTATGAAAAACATTTCCAAAGTAATGTTATACTAGCTTTGCCATTTAAATTTAAATATTAGCTCTGCTTCCTCATCTTGATTTCTTGAGATACAAATTACTTAGGGTTAAATGATCTCAGGTTCTGTGTTCTATGACAGTAAAAGTACAAACACACAAAATAAGAAATAAAGTATTCTCTGAAAAGCAAAAGGAACTTGCACATCTTTACCAGACCAAGGAAACCAGTCTGACTGTTCCTCCTTTTTCCTGTTCTGTAATCATGGAGTGATCCAGGTATTTTCCAGCATTCAGAATTATCCGTGAAAGAAATATAATATGGTCTCTTGTTTCAAATACACAACAATGTTCTGGAGGCAGCACCATGCTGAGCCTAGTGGTTGTCACAGTTGAGTAAATGTTCACCATGCGATGGAGTTACCAGCCTGTTCTTATTGGCATATACAAAATCCATAGTGTATTTTCTTGGAGGCCCTCCTTCCACCTGGTGAAACAATGGGTGTGAGAAGCAATAACTCCATAGCAAGCTAAGGGAGTAAGGCATAGTACTTCTTTTAAAAGAATGCCCTGGATAAAAGTGAGAGTAGAGAAACAAGTTCAGGCACCCGATAGCAATTGGCTGGAGAGATGTGGTGTGGAGTATCTGGTAACTTCTTAGAGCCTTCCTTTAGAAAGTAGAAATATCTTTTCTTGCCCTGCATTTTAAAGATTTGGCTAAAATTGTGAGAAACCAGGGAAAAGTCCCCTTTTACATTCTGTAACAAATGTTTCTTGTACTTTCCTACTAAAGCTTAATTTTTTTCTTAGTATTACATAATTTGTACCTTGACAATTCTAGCCCGCCTGCTGGGATAATGAAAGCTGAAAAAGGCTAGGTTTATTTAAAAAAGTGGAGCAACATTTTGCTGGGAGCCAACAGAGATAAAGGCAATATTAACCAAAGTGAAAACTGAAAAGGAATGAGCCACTTTGGGGGTGTTGGAATGAGCTACACTGGCTACCACCCTTTCCCATTTAGGAAATTGTGTCCAGAGCTTTTCTATTGAAGGACTGGGCCCTTTTTTTTAATCAAAGGAAGATCTTACCCAGAAAACATTCCATTATAATTCCAGTCAAGTTTGTCCATACTATATATATATCATAACACCTTTTTGCTATAATAAAAGCCAGATTCATCTACTGTGATCCTAGGATTTATATGAAACCCAAATATTGGGAACCATTTTGTTACACTATTTCATCCTATATAATAAAAGCTTAATATGCTAAATATCCAGTCGATCAGTCAGCCGTTCAACCAATCAAAGTGTAATGTGTAATGATATGCTAAGGCCACTCAACCACTCGCTATGATGTGCACTGACCACCAGGGAGCAGACAGTTGACCAGTCGACCATTTTCTATGACGTGCACTGACCACCAGGGGTCAGACGCTCCGACTGGTAGGTTAGCTTGCTGCTGGGGTCCGGCCCATTTGGACTGGGTGAGAGAGGGACCAGACACTCCCTGGAGTCCTCCCGTGGTCCCTCCCTGGCCCTGATCATGCACTTGTGGGGTCCCTGGGCCTAGCTGGCACGCTCTCACAATCCAGGACTCATTAGGGGATGTCAGAAAGCTGGTTTCAGTCTGATCCCCGCAGGCCAGGCCAAGGGACCCCACTGGTGCACAAATTCATGCACCAGGCCTCTAGTAAGTTAATAATTGCTAATACCTTTTATATTCTGGTATCAATCAAGGAATTTGGTAGTAGTTTGATCACTTAGTAATCTGTAAATTTGCTGATGGTTAAGGGATGATCAGCAGCCACATTGTCCTCAATAACTGACAATTCTGATTTGGACAGTTCTGTTTCACTGTCTTCTTGAGGCACTTATTGAGCTACTGATGAGACTGGCTCTCTCTTTTTTTTTTAAATATATTTTATTGATTTTTTACAGAGAGGAAGGGAGAGAGATAGAGAGTTAGAAACATCGATGAGAGAGAAACATCGATCAGCTGCCTCCTGCACATCTCCTACTGGGGATGTGCCCGCAACCAAGGTACATGCCCTTGACCAGAATCGAACCTGGGACCTTTCAGTCCGCAGGCCGATGCTCTATCCACTGAGCCAAACTGGTTTTGGTGAGACTGGCTCTCTTGAGCTAGTTTCTGTGAGGTGGAACAACACCTATGGGCTTGTGATAAAGGCAGCAGGGGATAATGAAGAAAATAAAGAGAGGGCTGAAAGAGTAAGTGTAGTTGAATTTAGCAATTCAAATAGAATTTTAACTTTATATATGATTTTTAGAAACTATTTGATGCCTTAATGTTGGATTCATATATAGAAAGAGACAGGATTCAGAGATGAGTGTGGGGTAAACTTTGGCTGCAACCAGGCTTCTCCATGCAGAGTCATTCATGCCAGGGCATTCTTCCCTTATTGTAATGAGTTGTAAGTTACCACATTTAAATGTGAATATAGAGAAGAGGCATTGTGCACATTGCAGTGCCAAATGAGCATAAAAATCAGTTTGTTTATACCAATGGTTAAGCATTGAAACACTTGAAGAGTTGCATGTGTTTGTCCTTGGCTTTATTAAAGTTCTGGCTCCAAATTTTTGTTATAGATAATGCTCATCTAGTATCATTTACCCAAATGGAAGGTACTTTCTAGTATAAATTCCTTAATTCATAAGCAGTATGTACCAGGTGTAGTTTAATTCCAAAGGAGTGAATTAGGCATGGTATCTGGTTTGAAATCTATTTCTCTCCTCTTCTTTCTCTCCTCTCTTCCTATTCCTATGACAGCCTAGTGTGCTTGAAGAAGTAGGGATTTTGGAGACAATTAGGGCTAGATTCTAATTTTTTCCCTTCCATTTAATTTTTTGTCATGTTAAATAAGTTACATCATTGAATTCCAGGATTCTCATTTGTAAAATAAAAAACTTAGTAATTTAGCTTTTGTTGGCTGTGAACAGATATATCTTTTAAATCTCAGAGAAATTTTGTGAGGCCAGTACTGTTATCACCCTCATTTTATGTAGGAGAAAACAAGGTCTAAGCAGCGGTTCTCAACCTGTGGGTCACGACCCTTTCACAGGGGTCGCCTAAATACACCCTGCATATCAGATATTTACATTACGATTCATAACAGTAGCAAAATTACAGTTATGAAGTAGCAATGAAAATAATTTTATGGTTGGGGGTCACCACAACATGAGGAACTGTATTAGAGGGTCACGGCATTAGGAAGGTTGAGAACCACTGGGACTCTAAGGTGACTTAAGTAATTTGTCAAGTCACACAGCTTGTAAATGGAAGAACTCTGGTTTGAATTTGTGTTTGTCTCTCTGGAAAGCTTTGGTCTCAACTGTGATTTATAGCCTGAATACCTCTTTTTGAGAAGAAAAATAATTTTGATATAATACATCCTTGATGAAATTATTTAAGAGAAGATATTTTAGTTAGAGCTTTGTTTATGGAAAGTGATTAAAACTTGATTCAAACCAGCTAAAATACCTAGGAAGAATTATCAGATGGCAAATGGGGTAGCTGAATGGCTAGGTACCTGCAGGTCTTTATTCAAGGGTGAGGAACAAAGACCTGAATGACACCAGCACTTAACATCAGTTCCTTATCTTTGCTGGTTTCTAAGCTTAGGCTTTTCTAGGATTCTCTGTGTGTAGTGAGAAACTGGTATTTTTGGAGATATATCTTTATAATCTGTGATTGAGAAGAGTATCTTCGATGAAGTTTCAGCCAGGTAAACCCTAAGGAAGGAATCTATTTGGCCTGTCTTTAGGTCACATGACATTTCCTGTCCAATCACAGGGCCAGGGCACTGTGTTTACCAAGGTTTTACCAAGGCTGGGCCATTTCATTACTCTATGGCTAGGGCAATAGATTCCACTTTGAGAAGGAGAAAGAAGCAGCAGCACAGAATTACCAGACAGAAGCAACCACAGAGTGTTTAAGTAAATCATATTAATATTGCATACAGTTATGGATGATTTAAACTTTTATTTTATTTTTCTAAAATCTAAAGATCTTCCCATGTTTTTATCTCTGTTTGTTTATGTGATGTATCACATTTGTTGATTTGCGGATCTTGTACCATCCTTGCATCCCTGGAATAAATCCCACTTGGTCTGCCGGACCAGGGCAGCCCGTTCTGCCGTCCCCAACAGTCCCTTGGAATATAGCTGTCCCTCACTCACAAATAGAGACACTCCCCCCACATCCACTCACTCTCCTTTGGTTCTCTCACACACTATCTTGCAGCCTGCCATCCCATCCGCAGCCATCTTGGATCCTCTTTCCATGTTTTTAAAAGCCCCTCTTATTTTGTGACATAATAATCTTAAAACATTTTATTCACCGTAGGTTAAACAATGCATTGATTAATTTGTGTAACTGGAAATGTCTTTCTATTTTGGCCAGAGTGGAAAAAGAACCTACACATATGGTGCAGTCATTCTGAATGTCTAAAACAGAAGGACGTTATGGGGGCTGGTATTGTTTGCTTCCTGTTGATTTAATGGACAGAGAGTGGGAGGAACTGACAAGCTATTCAGACTGTCTCATTGTGTGGTACCTGGGAGAGTTAATCAAAAGTTATATAATTTAATGAATTAGTTATATTTACAACAGTGCAAAATACATCAGACAGCAAATGACTTTGATATCTCTAACTAGGTAGGCAAACAAAAGTCAATATTTAAAATGAGAAAATGCAAACATTCTATCTTCATATTAACAGTCTTGAAGAAGAAACAGCTGTTACATTAGTTATCATTTTCTAGATCCAACACAGTATTCTCATTTAATCTCTGGGACCTACATTTGCTTGGCCGAGGCATCACCATATGATTTAAACCCTGTAAAGTTTGGCTATACCACTAACTCCAGGTGCAAATTTTTACACTAAGCCTCTATTCCCTTTTGAATTGAGATTCTTCCCAACTAAAGGTTACTTTCAGGCAATTTAACCCCTAGAGTGCCAGGGGGCGCGATCGAGCTCCTCCTGCAGTGTCACTATTAGATGCTAGTAGTTCACTCTTTATTGACAGATGGCACTTAAGTGCAGATTACTTATGATGCCAAATGTTTGTAGTTCTAAAATTGACCACTGGCATTTATCTGCCTAATTTTTTACTTGCAATTTCATAATTTTTTTCCTAAACTGCTGTAAAATCAGCAAAAATGCCTTGGCAATTTTAGCATAGTTCCTAGGATATTAGTTGGCACTCAAAAGGTTAAAGACTCTAAGACACAGACCTCCTCAGTAAATTCCACTGGTTTCCTGGACTTCCAAGTGTAGGATTTGGACATTCACTGAATGGTTTGGACCAAGATATTAGCACATATTCAGTTTCCATTTTCATTATCATTCTATATTATACTTTAATATTTTGTTCTTCCAAACATTAACAGGCTAGTACCATGGAACTAAGAAGATTTTAGTTATGCACAGGCATAAGATCTTAGGAAATATTACAAAGTAATATATATTTTTTTGTCAGTAAAAAGCTGTCTAAAAAAACTCACCAGTGTATTCATGCCACCTATCTTTATTGCAGGTCAAGTTCTTAGATGACAAACCCTTTGCACACTAGAATCATAGAGTCTCATGGGGAAATCACCAGCACCCTTACCTACCACGATTTTCAAGAACAATAGTATCAACTCTGTGACTTAGGCGTAGCCCTTCTTTAACATGTTCTATTCTATAAATCAGCTCTTACCCTCCATTGCTAATTCTTTATTAAAATCAAGGCTTTTTAAGATGCTAAGAGTCACTCTTTAAAATACTACACAGAAGTTAAGAAATCAGTCACTCAAAATATGTATTGGATATTAGTATTTTGGGTACAGCTGTGAAAAAGACAGATGAGTTTCCTGAAATAATGGGTCTTGGATTTTACTGGGGAGAGGCCAGAACAAGTGAACACATAAATAAATAAATATTTCAGCTTTGTAAGTGCTATGAAAAATAGCTGATATATTTTTATAACCCTGGGGAGTGTTTGAATTTTAAAATAGTCATTTGATAAGTTAATTCATTCTAGAGAAATTGTGGGGATTGATGCCTAACACCCCCTTCCATAAATTCCTCTGCTTCACATTACATTTTGTTTTTAGCATTTGGAAATTTCTTTTTAATCTAGCTTATAAAAGAAAGGGTGTGGGCTGGCCATTTAACTAGAGGGCTAAATAGAAACAGAACCATGGCTAAAAAGGGAGCCAACAACTTGTGGGTGTCTAATGTGTTTGATAGCAACATTTTTACCCTGTGTTGTCTTTAAATGCAAACTTTCAAAACAGAAGGGCGGGTGAAGAGCAGGGGATCACTCTGCATGGGCAGAAGTCTCATGTGGGAGTTAAAATGTGTTCAGCAGCTACCCTTGGATGGGGGTGGTGGCAGGTTCAGACTTTACAAAACTTGATGTTGAAGTCATTTGTAGAGATCCCTATCCTGGCAGCTTATCTGAAGCTTCATCCACTCAACTAGGTAGAGCTGAGATGAAGAATATATTTGTTAGAAATCTGTGATATTAGTTCCAAACTGGGCAACTGCCCTATCCTACTGTGGTCACCTACAGTTTCCTATGCCCTCAACTCCTAATATTGAAAGATGAATTTTACTTAATGAAACACAAAATTTTGTTCTGTATACAATCTAATTTCCTAACAAATCTTTTATCGAGAGAGAGAGAATATGAGAATATGAGAATGACACCAGGGAACAGTATCAAAGAAAAAACACACTGAAGAGAGTTTCAAGAAAGAAGGTATGATAAATAGTGTTAAATGCATCCAAAGGACCCCAAAAGATAATTGTTTATTTGATCATGTGAAATCATTGGTGACTTTGGCAAGAGCAATGCCATTAGAATGATGATGGCAGAAGCTGGATTCCAATGTACTGAGTGGTCTCTGAGGAAATAGCCAGCAAGTAGAGTCCATTCTTCTGTGAAGTTTGGTTGCTTAAGAAGGACAGAGGTTGAAAGTGTCAAGAGAAAGTCCTTATAGATTGGGAGAGGTTTGGGCATGCTTTTAGACTGAAGAGAAAGAGCCAATGAGGAGTGCTGGGGTCCAGCCCCAGCGGTCCAGGGGTTCCCAAAGGTCGTCGAAGAATGATGGTCACTGAGACAGCGTTCAGATGATCAGCATAGACAGGTTCTCTCTTTATTCTCCTGTTACATCTGTATTAATACCATTTGATCCTATAAGCATGCCTCTATAGTCACATTATGGTATGTTTTGGGTCCTCCCTTGACCTTCTACAGTTCCTTGTTTCATGTCCATAGTTTCTTATCTGACCTTTGCCAAAAATCCCATCTCCATCTAGTTCTGTTGATTTTAATCCTATCCATTCTATTCCAAAGGTTAGGGC
>NW_005363247.1:8598232-8606245 GCF_000412655.1 Myotis brandtii
ACTTAGTTAAGGGGTTTTACTGATTTATTCCCTTCCTTAGTCCTGTTAATCCCTAACTCCAGGGAAACATCCCCACCTGAGGAAACAACCTTTCTCGAGGAGGTGGCCCTGGTTAGAACACATAGCACTAAGAAGGGGAGCAAACATATTAAGAACAGTATGCCAGGTCCCTAGAAACATATGCTGTGCAGATGTTTCTTCCCTGCAGCGACTGTGTCAAGCAGCAAGGATGGACTGGCTTCCAGCAGAGGAGAAGAATTCACAAATGTAGAATCCTAAGGCAAATTTTAATTAAAAGAGCAGAGGGGAGCAATTCAAGGCATAGATAGAGGGTTGGCTTTGAATAGAAGGAAGATCTTTCTCTTTGTGGCCAGAGGAAAGCTGATAAAGATGCTTTATGGACTTGTTATGTTGTAACAATAACTTAATGGAGATCTTACCAGCAGGCCTTAATAGGATTCAAGATCATCTTTTAAGAGTGCATGGAGCAAGGGTTGATTATGGGGCTTAATGAAAATAGATGCAGTTCTAAATAATGACCGAAGATATTAGAGGAGGAAACTGATCTTACTGAGGTTAGAGACTGTGAATTGTAGTGGCACAAATCTGTACTGTTGCATGATATTCTCCATAACTGTTCAGTCTTTGAGTCCAAGAGCAGAGAGGGCTATTTATAGCATTGATCCAGGGTTAGGGTTTTACCCTGTTGGGAAATGGAAGGAATAGGGAGAGTATGGACTTAATGAGATTAGAAGCAGCATGGGGTAGCTCAGACAATTTACTTTAGTGCTCATGCTGGATAGGGAAGGATAAGCAGCAAATGGTCTAGGCCAGGGGTCCTCAAACTACGGCCCGGGGACCACATGCAAATACAAATATTGTATTTGTTCCCGTGTTGTTGTTTTTTTTACTTCAAAATAAGATATGTGCAGTGTGCATAGGAATTTGTTCATAGTTTGAGTATGGACTTAACGAGATTAGAAGCAGCATGAGGTAGCTCAGACAATTTATTTTAGTGCTCCTGCTGGTTAGGGAAGGATAAGCAGCAAATGGTCTAGAGCTTGGGGTGTTTGAGAAAATGTTGAGTAGAACTGGATTATGATATACTGGTGTAGTTCTGGGAGTGTAACTGGAACAGATTAGAAGACATCAGAAATTTGGGAGGAGAAGGAATAGGTACAGGATAGAGATTCAGTTAAATATAAAAGAGTATTCAGAAGACAGGACTATATTGATGGAAATAAATTCACAGATATAGAGGAAAGAGTTGAAAGTAGAATCAATAGTTGGAGAAGCATGAGGATGTGTATGTAGCACAGTGAACAGGGAAGCAGAGAAGTTGGAATGAACTTACCTTAAAGACTAGTTATAGGCGTGAGAGTCCTGTTTGCTTATTACTAATCTTAAATATTATAATTTTAGCAAAAAATAACTCTGAGACTAGAACTCTCCAAGGTCTAAGGAAATATTGTGCTATTATCCAATAGTTAGTGAGGACTCTGTTCTTGGTAGTATGTGTTGATTGTTCATTTCTATTTAGCTTTTCTGTATTATACAGTTGGCTCTTAATGTCCAGAGTCAGGACTCTTGACTCTCAGAATTCATCACAAACTATTTTAAGTCCTGGACTTAAAATCTCTAAAACTGAAGTCAAACTATTGATTTCCATTGAATATAATTTTTGGAGGAAGGAAATTTCCATCTTCCACTTTCTGTTGTTTCTTAATTCTGTTTGTCCTTGGGCAGGGATGTGTTGGCCATGTGAATTAGTTTTGAAATTCTTCTTTCTATTGGTATTCATTTACATGGGAGAAGATGTTACAATGGGAAATAAAACTTTTTTTATTTCATTTTTTTTTTCAAGAGAGACAGACAGAGAGAGAGAGAGAGAAAGATCAATGTAAGAAACATTGATCACTTGCCCCCACCTCTCCACATAGCCCCAACTGGGATGCAACCCTTTGGTGCATGGGACAACACTCCACACTGGCCAGGGTGAAAATATAACTTTTAAAAGATTTTGACAGAGATTACTAATTGGTATTATCTTTCTAATAAAGAAGTTGCTTGCTACTGTTCCATTTGAAAACCATTCCATGGCTAATATGGAAGTAATTCTGTGTGTGATTATTGACTTACACATGGTTGATGCCTACAGAAAAGCACTCATGTCAGTCCCCTCACGTTCACATGCCAATCTCATGGTCTTCTGCTCTGACCTGAAGTAAATCACTTAATTACTGTGCATTTCAATTTTGCCAGCTGTACGTGCGAGGCTACCTTGCTTAGCAAATAGAAGACCAAAGAGAATGAGGGAATTGCTTGAATGCAGCCTACCACTGACATTAATGACTTTGGACAAGTTAATTACATTTACAAAGAAATAAAGGAAGACTCAGTTTCTTCTCTGGAAGAAGTAAAAAACAAAAACCAAAACAAAACAACATTCTCTCTCACTCCTACAAGAAAATAATAAAGTTTTAGGTATATAACAATATCTATAAGGCACTTGAATTGTTCCTGCATGGTGGCCAATATATTTCCAAAGAATAAGTTGGTGAGTAAGGTAATGAACAAAAAGTGTCAATGTGGAAACTGAATCCATCAGTCTCCTTGTAATTTTACTATCCAATTTGTGTCCTTGTTTCAAGTATTTGATTATGTAATAATGACATGACTAAAATATAGAAGCATGGTAAATCAATTGCAGACAATGTTTGTTTCTATTTACACATCTATTTTTATAGGAATTTGCTTATATGAAAAAGTTTGTCTCAATCAGGATGCTGTGTTTGCCTACTACCTACTGAGTATAAGCCATGCATCAGGCAGTGCTCTAGGTCCTGAATAATTAAAGGCAATAGATTGATATGGTTCCTGATCTCCATAAGTTTATTGTTTAGTGATATCAGTTAATACATCTATAAATTTTGATATGACTATATTTCATAATATCTCATAAACATTTTAAGTTTTATATTCTAACAAGTTATAGACCTTTTTGATTTTTAAAAAATAGACTTTAATTTTAGAGCAATTTTAGGTTTACAGTAAAATTGAGTGGAAAGTACAGAGAGTTTTCATATATCACCCTGCACCTGCACATGAAGACTCCTCCACTATCAAAACCCTCTACAAGAGTGGTACTTTCGTTATAATCCATGAAACAACACTGATGCATCATTACATCTAAACTCCATAGCTTCCATTAGGGTACACTCTTGGTGTTGTATGTTCTATGGATTTTCACAAATGTATAATGACATGTATCCATCATTATCATAAAATACAGAATAATTTTACTGACTTAAAAATCCCCTGTAATTTACTGATTATCCCTCCCCACCTAAAAACTCTTGCAACCACTGATCTTTCTATTTTCTCCATCGTTTTGCCTTTTCCAGAATGTCATATAGTTGGAATCATATACGTATGTAGTCTTTTCAGATTGACTTCTTTCTCTTAGTAATATGCACTTAAGGTTCCTTTATCTATTTTCATGGCTGACTAGGTTATTTATTTTTATTGATAAATAATATTTCCTTATCTGGCTATACCACGCTTTATTTACCCATTCACCTACTACAGGGCATCTTGGTGGCTTACAAATCTTGGCTATGTATAAAAGTGTATGTATAACTATCCATGTGCAGGTTTTTGTGTGGATGTAAGTTTTGAGTAAATCATAAGGATCATGACTGCTCAATTGTACGGTAAGAGTATGTTTAATTTTTTAAGAAACAGACATCTTCCAAAGTGACTGAGCTATTTTGCATTTCACCAATGATGATGAAAGTTCCTGTTGCTGTATACCCTTCCTAGCATCTGGTGTTGTCAGTGTTTGGGATTTTAGCCATTCTGATAGGTGTATAGTGCTATCTATTGTTTTAAACCTTTTGGACTTTTGACTGATATCTTCTCACTGAATATTAAGGTGTGATGTATTTTAATAAAGGCATACCTTGAAGGGTTAGAAGGAATTTTTCAGAAGGAAAATGAACACAGTAGGGATAGGATGAAAGGCCAGGGACAATGAATTCCTTAATTAGATTTAGAGATAATTAAGGTCATTCATGTAACAGCATTGGCTTTGAATAGGAAGGCAGCCAAGACTAGTTAGGAGTATGCTACAGAAAAGAAATGCTATGGGCTTTAATTGATGAATCATGAGTATAGGTATGGTATTTAAAACTATAACATTTATGACATCTCCTAGGGTGACTAGTTAGAGCAAAATAAAAGACAATCAAGGGCCAACCCCTAGAAAACAATATTTGAGTGTTGACAAGCACAAAGAAGGCACTACAGGACTTGGAATGGCTTAAAAAAGGTGGGAGGAGAGGTAGGAAGCAATGAGGCTGTTATTGGATGAAAATACATACTGTATTTGTAAATATGATTGAATTTTGTGAATTAAAACTTGCTTTAGGCTTTAGGTTTTTGCTATAAGTTGTAGACAAAGTCCTCTATTTAAACAGGTTTTTTTTTTCCAGAGTTATTTCTTATCCAAGATTATTTTCTGCCTGTTATAGCTATATTATTGTTTCTAATTTATTTATTTGTAGCGTAAGAATGAGTATGTGGAGGCCATGGCTCAATAAGAAAAATAAATTTCAGGTCAAAATGCTGAGATCTAGCCTTTATGCCATATTCAGAACCCTTATTACTTAGTTATAAATAACTCATAGTTGAAACATGTTTTTTAATCAAAGTTAATTAAATCAGATAAATATGATTATTTACCTAGTACTTTAATTATCAGATCAATCAAATTTGTCTTCCCCATTTTTGATTATAAAAATGCAATTTTGTTGGACTAAAAACTATAACCATAATAACCAGGCATGCTGAAATTAATCTCAGGTTGAAGGACCCTTTAATAATAATATTAACAGTTAATGTTTATAAATGCATGCTGAGCATTTGTCCTGGGAAAAGAACCATTCTTTAATCCTTATTAAGTCTTCTCTGAGGTTTGTAATATTTATTCAAACCTTCTTGATAGATGATAAATTGGTAGACAATGATATTGAAATCCAGGAAGATTAAAGAATTTACCCTGTTACACACCTAGCAAGTGGCTGAGCAGGAATTTGGTCCCAGGAGGTATGACTGTAAAGCATGAGCATAGATAGACTTCACCAGGTACCACAAAGAGTGTGTTCTCACAGTCTCTGGGGATTGATACAATAGCTAGGTTTTCAGCTAATATTCACTAACTGAAAATAGAGTTTTCATAAATATTTTTGATTTTTAGGACAAATTTCATTATTAGTAGGAAACAAGGATAATTATGGGCATACTAGAGGCCTGGTGCACGAATTTGTGCACAGGTAGGGTCCCTCATCCTAGCTGGAGATCTGGGCCAATCAGTGGGGGGCTGGCCGGCTGGGGGGGGGGACTGCGTGAGGTTAGCCAGCCGAGGGGAGGGACTGTGGGATGTTGGCCAGCCAGACCCCCCATCATGGCCAATTGGGGGGGTTGGCTGGGGTGAGGGACTGTGGGAGGTTGGCTGGCTGCCCCCCTCCCCCCCCATCGGGGCTGATCCCGGGGGCTGGCCGGCCGGGGGGTAGGACCATGGGAGGTTGACTTGCTTGCCCCCCCGCCCTGATCGGGGCCATAAGGGGGGCCGGCCAGCTGCGGGAAGTTGGCTGTGGGAGCACACTGACCACCAGGGGGCAGCTCCTGCATTGAGTGTCTGCCCCCTCGTGATCAGTGCTCATCATAGCAACCAGTTGACCGGTCGTTCGGTCACTTAGGCTTTTATATACATAGATGACTGAGCAGTTAGATTTTGATGTGTAGTGTTTCTCGATCTGGCAAACCTTGTCTACTGAGTTGGTTTTCTGGTTAGAACTAGTAATCTGCCCTTGGATTGCACCCTGACATGACCCTGACATAGCATATCAGCACCAGTGGCTGGTGTTCCCTTCCTGACAGAAGCTTCATTTTTCACCATATAAAATACCAATGGGTAATGACAGCTACCAACAGACCATGCATAATACAAAAAATACCACATACAGGTTTAATTTCTCCAAAGACAGTTGCAAGAAAGTAGTTTTAAATGTGTTGGGACAATACTTTCAGCTACAGATTACATTTCCCTAGCATTTCTTGTTACCTTATAATAATTCCTAGCTCAGAGTGTGAAGAATGTTCTTACACAGTCAAGAATAGCATTGACATGTCATTGAGAGCTGGAGAACCCTGAGGTGGGTTCTTTTGGTGTTATAGTCCCCAGTTAGAAAAACATATATTAACTCTGTCCATACTGCTGTCATGGGCATATATTAATTAAACAAATACTTATGCTGATTTTAAGAAGCATTTTGCAAACCTGAGTGTTCTCTTGAACTCATATGCTCAGCTTACACATCTGTCCTGTCATGTCTTCATTTTGGGATAGTAACAACTTTCTAACAAAGTGTTGTTTCTTGCAGAGAAGGGTACTAACCCTTCAAACCAGCTGCATTATTCAATAGGAGAAAAGTTTCATCTGCGGATATCTAACTAGGTATACATTCTGCATTCCTCTCCCCATCCATCTTTTCTTTCTCTGAGATCGTAATGTCCTGAACCCATCAGAACTATGTAAGAAGCTACAGCTTAAAAGAATATGTTTCTCCAATTTAATTTAAGTGGCCTGACCAACAGAGGCTTTGCATTCAAACTAAAATTTCCATTGGGGTGGTCTTTAGAGGTATTGTGAATATATTAGAGGTTTCAAATGAACTCCATATTCTCATTCTCAAGTTGGTTGTGTTATGAAAATGATTTCAAATTCCTTTTTGGCAGCTCCTGTTCAATTAAAGTTTTGGCAAAAAGCTGTGTAGTTTTAAAGCTTGGACATAGTTTATATAAAATTAGATAGAGAATAGTGATTAAATTTTACATATACAGTAGGTCCTCGGGTTACGTCGGAGATCCGTTCCTATGGTGACGTAACGCGATTTTCGCCGTTAAGTCAGAACCCACCTACATAAGTACCTATGTCACTCGCATGGAGCACATACACAGCAGTAATGAAGTGAAACAGTAAAAAAAAAATTAAAAAAATAACATTCCTGACCTTTACTTGTAGTAAATAAATAACAAAAAACTTAAAGCACATATGTGCATACATCGAAATGACGGAACTTTTATTTTTGTATAAATAAATGGGAGATGGCAATGTAACCACAAAACGACGTACATTGAGTCTGATGTAACCCGAGGACTGCCTGTACATAAAATTGACAACATTTATGTCACCCTTTCTTTTTAGACGTTGCATCTTTGTATTTTACAGTTTTTATTATATTCCTTATTTATTTTCATAGCAATTTCTGTCTTATAGCAACTTAGATTTTCATTCATTGTTTGGGTTGTTTGCAAGTATTCAGCAAACTATAAATATAATAAAGTAAACATTTCCTTTTCAGATGTGCTTTCTTTCTTTTACAGAAATGAGTTTGCTTGTTTTTATTTTTAAATTTAATGTAATGAAAGACTAATACCATGTCAGATTTAGAAAAGGATCTTCAGAGTCAGCTAGTTCTATTCATCTCATATGTGAATCCTCCTTAAGACAGACTCCAGGCCAGTGGAAAGGATTTGGAATTATGACCCTGCTACTTAGTGACTATATGACTTACAGCCCACATGGCTTATGAAAACAGCAGTTTTCTCATCTGTAAAATGTGGGTGATAACATTATCCTCATAGAGTTGATGTGACAGTTGTTAGCTTTGTAATCCCTTTCATTTATATATAATTATAAAAAAACTTTCGGGGGTTAGTGCTTAGAAATTTTATTTACTTCTCTCTCTCTCTCTCTCTTCCTAGAAAACAGCATTCTCATCTGTAAAATGTGGGTGATAACATTATCCTCATAGAGTTGATGTGACAGTTGTTAGCTTTGTAATCCCTTTCATCATTATATAATTATAAAAAAACTTTGGGGGGTTAGTGCTTAGAAATTTTATTTACTTCTCTCTCTCTCTCTCTCTTCCTCTCTCTCTCTCTCTCTCT
>NW_005363247.1:8608821-8619285 GCF_000412655.1 Myotis brandtii
CCTCAAGGGGTCCCAGATTGGAGAGGGTGCAGGCTGGGCTGAGGGACACACACACCCGTGCAGAAATTTCATGCACCGGGCTTCTAGTCATGTAATAATCAGGAATTATACATTCACTTGCAGCTGGGTTCAGGCTAAGGGCAAGAAAAGGGGCTGCTTGGTTTCTACTCTGTTCTTTCCCTGCACATACTCCATGTGCCCTCTTCATCCCCAGCCCTGTCCCTTAGGAATATGATTTTCTACATGAGTTAGAAAACAGTTGCCCTGTTCATGCCCCCACCCCCAAGCTCTCCATTTGGTCACTTTGAGCCCTTCCACTTGAGAGGTGATGAAGGGGAGTGTCCCATTCTGTCCCTTCACATGGCAGCATGGAGGGAAGAAGCCACAATTCACTGGCAACCTGCTTCAGCTAAATTCTTTTGCCAGTCTCCCTCTATACATTTAGCCTTCCTGACCAGTTTTTGTAGGTACATGTCACAAAATCAATTCTCCCACACCCCTTTTGCCAGGCAGTCTTGAGTGGCCCAGCCCCTCTCTTTCTAAGGTGGGAGGGGTTGGCACCTGCTGCCTTTAGGCTTCCTTGAAAACTGACACAGAAGTCAATTTTACATCCAGTTACAGTCACTCCCTTGGGATACATTATATAAAGTGAATTTCTGCATCTGAGAATATGATCATTTTAAGACTCTAGACACATGCTACTAAATTTCCACCTCCCCAAATAGAAATATAATATTAATTCATATTCTCACCTTTACCACATAATATTGAGAAAGAAAAGTAGGGTAAATGAGAATCAGGGGAGAAGATAAAAGCAGGGGCTGAGAAGAGAGGAATCTTATAGGGAAATGGGAAGAAGCGAGTGCAGTTTGACAGAAGGTTTAGAACAGCGGTTCTCAACCTGTGGGTCGCGACCCCTTTGGGGGTTGAACGACCCTTTCACAGGGGTCGCCTAAGACCATCCTGCATATCAGATATTTACATTACGATTCATAACAGTAGCAAAATTACAGTTATGAAGTAGCAACGAAAATAATTTTATGGTTGGAGGAACCATAAAAGTTCCAACATGAGGAACTGTTTTAAAGGGTCGCGGCATTAGGAAGGTTGAGAACCACTGGTAAATCCATGTCAGGTTAAATGCCAGCAAAATAAATGATTCATCTCTCCCCATTTCTGTAAATGAGCAATACATTTGATAACTAGTTCTTCTCTGATTCTAGCTTTGAAAGGCTTATTGAGAACTAGATTCATATAATCATTGTAGAACTCTTTCTACACAATATAGCACACTATAACAACCTTAATTCAGGCCAGGGCAGTGACTGCAAAGGCAGCATGGAGTGGTAGAAAAAAGATATTTCCTGTCCCCAGGTTCTGTCACTTACTAACTGGTTGATCCTAAGACTCTTGCTCAATACCAGTGGGTTTCACTCTCCTCATCCCTATAAGTAGATGAAGAAAATCTTTTGTTTTTCTTCTCAGTTCATGTGGTAATTGTGAGATGAAATGGGATGAGATTTGGAATGTGTAAACGTTAAAGATCTTTGACAGGTCAGATAGATTACCTTGTCAATTACCGGTCAGCACTGAGGGAGACTTGGCCGTTTCTAATTGATCTCCCTTGGTCTATTTTTTGTTTTGTTGACAGTGTCTGTACTATTTTTGTTCTCAAATCAGATTTCATATGTCAAATGTACCTTTCATTTTTCTGGGTGCATAGTAGCTACTTGGCAAACACTTGTTCTTGTTTTCTCCTTTCCTCCCAGTTCCCCAACTGTGTACTCTTTGGAAATATCTGGTTATGAAATAACATCAGGACAGGGCTCTTTTTTCCAAGTGGCAGCGAAGAATATGTGTACTCAGGATACATGCTGCTTGGCAGTCTCACATTTTCTTGCATTCTGCTTTGTTTGCATAGAAAGTACTTTCTCCCTGACCTAATTCAATGAAAATGATGTCAATTGTTCCTCTATCATCTGTCTGAAATAAGCTCCTAGATTAAATAAATTATATATATTGACTTTATTTCCTCATTTAATTTAATTTTATTGATGTAAAAACAATAAGAATAACAAAATGCTTCCAGGGTCAGTAGTAATTAAAAACCAAGCAGAAAGGTAATAAAATACATTATTACTTTGGATACACCCTTCCCTCTTTACTCCCTTGGGGGTTGGGGGGCGGGGAAGAGAGAAATCCAATCTTGAGAGAAAAATGTAGAATGTGATTTTGTGCCAACAGTAATTAGCAAGAACAGCTTGATGAAAAACAGCGATGGAAGAATCAGTGACCAACATCAATGAAGTAAAGCCCAAATGAGGCTTCTGTTTTTCACATTAGGTATTTGCACACTGACTTAACCAAATGATTGAGAAATGACATTCTTAATCCCAAAAAATGTGCCATAAATACATTGTAAACTATTTTAACCTTTCTAAACTATGTGAAACTTTTCCAGTTTCCCTGGGAGAAGATATTACAGGTTTTCTAACTAATAATGCCTTCCCATTAACTACTACAGTTGTTGCATCAAATAGAACTTTAAAGTGAAGTCTCAGAATTGAAAAAACAACCACATCAGGAACCAAGTGAAATATTAAGAAGTTGTATTGATATTGCAGCCTTAGGTCTGTCTCTTTGCAGAATTATGAGAAAGGTAATATATTTTATTGTTTATTGTTTTAAGTTATCAAACTTTTACTTGGCTTGATATGAGTTTCTTCTCTTCCCTTTTTTCACCACCATAAATCAAAAGATGCCGGGTTGCTTCCATTAGAGTTTGCTGATTCTTTACATACTATAACTAATAATGCCTTCCCATTAACTACTACAGTTGTTGCATCAAATAGAACTTTAAAATGAAGTCTCAGAATTGAAAAAACAAACAACCACATCAAGAACCAAGTGAAATATTAAGAAGTTGTATTAATATTGCAGCCTTAGGTCTGTCTCTTTGCAGAATTATGAGAAAGGTAATATATTTTATTGTTTATTGTTTTAAGTTATCAAACTTTTACTTGGCTTGATCTGAGTTTCTTCTCTTCCCTTTTTTCACCACCATAAATCAAAAGATGCCGGGTTGCTCCCATTAGAGTTTGCTGATTCTTTACATACTATTAAAAACATACCCTCCCAGGAGAAACATGGGGATCTCATGCCTCATGTTTAGACCAGGGTTCCACAGCATCGGCAATATTGATATTTTGGACTGGGTAATTCTTTGTTGTGGGAAATTCTCTTATGCATTGTAGAGTGTTTAGTCTGCACCCACTAGATGCCAGTAGCACTTCTGAGTCAAGGTTATAAAAAATATCTCAAATTGTTGCCAAACAACGTGGTGGGGGGTGGAAAGGGAGGGCAAAAATTGCCCCAGTCTGATAACCACTGCCTTTAGATGATTTTCTGTGCATTTCAGGTAGTATGTAGTACTAATTTGACATTTTAATGTGGCCAAAAGTTAAAAAGTTTTAAAGGGTTAGGAAATCAGACCATACTATATTATATTGGTCCTCAATCATGGATGTGCATTCAAATTACCTGGGGAGATTTAAAAAATACCAATACCCTATCAGTGGTCGGCAAACTGTGGCTCGCGAGGCACATGCGGCTCTTTGGCCCCTTGAGTGTGGCTCTTCCACAAAATACCGGCTCTTCCAGAAAATACCGACTTCTGCACATGGGCTGTGAAATTTCAATTGCACTGTACGTGCGTGCCCGCACGTGGTATTTTGTGGAAGAGCCACACTCAACTACCAAAGAGCCGCATGTGGCTCACGAGCTGCGGTTTGCCGACCACGGCCTAGGTCAGTTGAATAAATATCCATGGTAAGCCACTGATACAATTGGCTAAAGCAGGTCACCCTGTGAATTTGATATTCTGCCTTTGGGGACACAAAGTCTCCTATTTGCAGAATTCATATTTTAATTTCTCTTTTCAGAGTCTACTGTTGCTTCTGTTGGCTATGAACTTCCTGAGGTGCAGAGGGGCTACAAGTATAACACAGATTAAACTCTCAGTATGAAGTCTCTGGTGGGTAAGGATAAGTTCAGATGAAGTCAAGACAATTTATTTCACTGGCAGTCACTTTCTGACATGCAGAATAGAACAGGGTATTTCTGAGAATGAGCAGAGTCAGAATGACCTTGGAATTTGTTAGAAATGCAAAATTTTGGGCTATCCCATATAAATTGAATTAAGAACTCTGAGGGTGGGATCCAGAAATTTTTGTATTAAGACCTTCAGGTGATTCTAAGGTATACTAAAATTCGATAACCATTCTCTGAATTCACTCATGTATTTTTAGTGTTCTTCCAACTGGCCCTGACAAACCCCACACTTCACAAGACTTATGTAACTGATAAATATTTTAATTGAATCTTTTGACTTTTTTTACTTAGGATTCCATTTTCTCAGAAATATTCATTATCAAAATATGCCTTATTTACACAGGTTACTTGATTATATGGTGGAGGAGAGTTCACCCAAGTAAATGAGCACAGATATCATTTTAGACTATGGCTGCACTGTGGGCACATTCAGGTCCCCAACAACAGTTTAGTATGACTTATACAGGTAACAATTAGCAGCTCATAACATTGAGAGCCATGCAGAAGAGTAGGCCATAAGCAGAAAGAGCATGATGCTAGACAGAGCCACTGATGACTGGTAAAGGAGGATAACAAAGGTACTAGTGCTTTTCTGCTTTACCTTAATTTTAAGTGGGCTAAACTCTTCCATTCTACATCAAGTTCAGTAGCTTGACTGTTACAGGTCAATAATGGACATGAGTTCCTATACCACCAAGTGTCACCTGCTAGTTGATAGAATTGTCTCCTGGTGAACAAGCCCATGGTCCATTAGAATTATACTTTTTATGTGGAGACTGGACTAACAGAGGGGTAGTTTGGAATATGGAATCTAATTAGAAGGCCATGTAAGGTGGGGAATAATGCTGTTGCACCAGACTAGGATAGTAGCTATAGATATGGTGCAATGTTAGTTTTGAGATCCAGTTTGAAAGTATAGTTTGTAGGATTTCCTGTTGGATTTCCTGTAAAGAGAAAAATCAAGGATGACTCCTGGGTTTTTCCTATCATCTGGGTAGATGTGGCATAACTGAAACTGGGAAATCTAGGGAGAAGCAGCATTGGAAAGGTTTTGGAATGAAGTTGTTTATTTTAAACATATTAACTATAAGATTCCTATTACACATAAGAATTGAGATGCTAAGAAAGCAGAATGGTAAACAAATCTAGAGCTCAGGGGAAGGGGATTAGGTTTGAGATTTAAATTTGGGAATCATCTGCATATGGATTTTAAAGCCCTGGGAATTGGTAAAATTAAAGGAGAGGAGAGAAGAGAACAGAAGAGAAGAAAAGGAAATGCCTAAAGTCTGAGGTTTTTCAACTTGCTATTTATTGCTTTAGGCTCAGTAGTATATGTTATTTTTATCATGTTGAATTCCATTTTTTTAGTTTAATGTTAACTCTCTATGATGTCCACAAACAGGACTTTTTTGTCTTATTTTTTTCAATTTTTAACTGAGCTATTAACTGATTAATAGTGTAGCTTACTGACAGTAGCTTCTCCCTTACCATTCTGAAATTGCAGCTTCCCATTGGAGCTGACAGAGGATGGTGCTTAGCTAATCAACATACTAGTGAACTTATGAGAAAGCATTCAGGCAGCTTCATAATGTGCTAGAAAGGTTTCATTTTTATTCCAGTCTTTAAAATTCCCTGTTATTTTCTTTGATTCTGGCTGCCTTTTGCTTAATTGTCTTGTCAGGTGTTCTAAGCCTCACGGCCATATGAAGCTGACCAGAACTGAACTGGGAAAATAATCACATTTCTCTAATAGGTATTTTTGAAAGCTGTACATGAAAGATGAACATTCACAGATATAGGATAGTTTCCATTTTGTCAATTAAAGAAATCTTGGCTTCTAACTGATGATAATTTGTGGAATTATGAGTTGAGTATTTCTGTGAATGCATGTATACCTGCACGCATATAAACATGTAGAGGCTGCATTATTTTCTACCAATAAATTTTATGACTTTTATGTCAAGTAAATATATTTTGTTAATATGAGCCCTGCAGTTGATGATATAATCCTTTGTGGGATTGACTAACCACATGGCTTCCCAATTGGGCTGTAAAAGAATCAACAGCTAGTTTAGAGTTCCTGGGGGCAGCATTTGGAAGATTTAACTTGTCCAGTTTGGGCCACTTTTATTGCTTCTCTATGCTTTGCAGTTCTTTGGGGTCTCTTTTTAGTCTTGGTGCTTGAGAAAGCTTTGGTGGAAGGCATTCTATAGATAACTCATTTGCCTCTGACAGGCCAAGAAATCTAGTCTGGAGCCAAGATAAATCTAGGGTTCATTTTTGCATTCATTTTTTTTAGCATAGTGAATATGAGTGCTCTTTAGAGATTATGGGAAAAGCAGTTTCAGATAATAGATGTAAACTTGCATCCCGATGTCAGTTCTGTGTTCATTTGTATTCTTTTATTTCTTGGTAAGCGCTCAGAAAACAGCTGGGTAAAAATGTTGTTTTTATGCATCTCTGAAATCACCCTTAATGAGAGAGTTTTCCTGCCAAGGGAGAAGAGGAAGGAAACAAAACCACATGGTTCTATAACATTGACTTTCTATTACACTAACAAGCGAATTGGCAAGCAGGAAATTCAGGAGGTCATGTGTAGCTTAGAGAGACATCTGTTGAAGACTCAATGTGAAACCTATTTTCCCTAAACATACCAAAATAGGTGCTACATCTAAAACAAATATTTGATAGATTTCTGGTATCTTGGTTCCTTTTGTATAGAATTCCATATAGAAACTCATCCATTTGCTATAGATGCTGGTTTTTGGAGAGCTACAAAGATAAGAGAAGGTGATATACATAATCTTACCTTCTTAACACAACATAATTAAAACAAATGCTCACTTACACTTTACACAGTCCAGTAAATCAACATTGACTGGGTACCTACTATGTGCCAGGGACTGTGCTATGTGCTAGAGATACCTTCTCAAGGAATGCACAGCCTTTAGCCTTTGCTCTAAGACTAAAATCTGAATAGGTCAATGCTCCTTTAGCTCTTACATTTTCTTAAGTTTCAGAGACAGGAGCTCCATAATTATGATGGTTACTTTTATGTGTCAGTTTACTGGGACATGGAGTGCCCAGAATTTGGTCAAAGATTATTCTGGGCCTGTCTGTGAAGGCATTTCTGGATGAGATTAACATTTGCATCGTAGTCTGAGTAAAGCAGATTGCCTTCCCAATGTGGGCGAGCCTCATACGATCACTGGAGGCCTGAATACAACAAAAGACAGAGTAAGAGGAAATTTGCTTTCTCTGCTTGTTTTCAAGCTGGGACATTGGACTGGAACTTACACCATCAATTCTCCTTGTTCTCAGGGTTTCAGACCCAGTTTGGAACTGGACCACTAGCTTCCCTGGGTCTCCGGTTTGTGGACTGTGGATTTCTCAGTTTCCATAGTCACACAGCCAATTCCCTATGATAAATCTCTCTGTCTCTGTCTGTCTTTCTCATGCATATCTTATTGGTTCTGTTTCTCTGGGGAATCCTGACTAATACCCTAGTGTACTCCAGGAGCAGGTGTAGAGACAGAGTAGGACAATTCGGACAACTTCCCAGAAGAACTCCCTGTAGAAATCTAGGAGATTAATCCTCATTGTGAAATGTGTTCTGTTAATCCAGTACCATTGACTCTAAAAACAATAGTCTAGGTTTATCTTTGGGAATAAACTCTTGAAAATTAAGTTACAAATATCTCCAAATAAAGTTAAAAGGTGTAAAGCAGACTAGCTAAGAATAGGTCTATCTATATCCAAAAACACACGAGTATATACAATATAGTCACAGCTTAAAATTTTATTTATGTGAAAGAGACATAAAAATAATTTGGAAGGGGATTTGCCTAATTTTCAATGGAAAAGGAACTAGGGCTTGATGTCCAAGCAGCAAAGAATAGAGCTGAAATACCCATAACTACTTTTCTTAGCTTCTGAGATACATATTTTTTTACTTCTTTATACACCTGTACAGTAAGATAAGGTTGGTCAAAGGTCACCAATAAAGCAGGCTCTTGGATTTTCATTTAATGACACAAACATAGCTGTTTGATTAAATTTCATGTAATATACAGCCATCCTACAATACAAAACCTATGAAAGGATCAAGTGAAAAAAATACCAGAAGGTCATTGTGATCCTAAAAACAATAGTCAATGAGTACAGCTAACCACAGGTGCACTCAATTGCTCTGCTTTTGTGAGGGCTCACTTTGTTTTATAAAGTTTTATGTACTGAAATTCTCAAATAAGCTATTGAAAGGAAATAATGTTGTGGAAGCATTCAAGTCCATGGTTCAAGAATGCCCTTGTGGTATGCTAGAAATCACTGGCAATAGAAGTCAATCAGTGTGTCCAGTCAGCACAAAAACACCACTGAAAATTCTAGATTTTGGGGTGGGACATTTTTATGATCACTTTTTTTTTACTCATTGGTTGAAAGTTGTGGATTTTGTTCTGTTTCTAGTGTGGACTAAATCTCCTACTGTAGCTTCATGTATGAATCATATTTGGTACCGCTAGAAACAGATCAGGGGACCACAACCACCATTAATTTTTACCCACCAGCTATTTAAAAAAGAAAAAGACAAAAAATCTAGTCCTCACACTTTCTTTGAGTAGCTTTCTATATGAATGCTACTCTCCTCGCCCATTCCTCTACTTGTGCATGAATGCTTACCAGTATAGGCCACCTGTTAGAGTTTCTTTTGAGCAACATACATCTAAGTAGTTATACATAACTGGTCTGAATCTCTTTCCGACAAGATATTAACTCTGTGTTAGCTTAATTTTTATGTGTCTTAGTTTCTTCTGTAATGTGGCAATAGTGGCTTTTTGGTGGTATTGAATTGGGTTAAAATAATACAATAAACATTGTGTATGGCACATAACAAATATCTCAAAGTGTTCTTTTGTTTATTTCATAAATATTTATGAACACTTTTTTATATGGCATTGGTCTATTTTCAGGGAAAGCAAAGGTAGAGAAGACAGATATTTCTTGCTAAGATTAAGTGATATCAGCAATGATTTATTAACTTATTTTACACATTTTCATCAATTTCCAATTGCATGTGAGGAAATAGAGAAGAAATAAAGTGGTATACAAGCTGAATACAGACAACAGATTGCCAAATGTTAGAGGGGAGAAAGTTGAGGGCTGGGTAATAAGGGTGAAGGGATTAAGCAAAGAAAAAAACAGAAAGACTCATGGACACAGACAAGAGTATGGTGACTGTCAGAAGAAAGGGGGTGGGATGGGGGAAGGTAGAAGAGAGTAAAGGGAGGATAAATAGTGATGGAAGGAGAATTGACTTGGGTTGGTAATCACACAATACAATATATAGATACTATATTGTATAATTTTATACCTGAAACCTATATAATTATATTAACCAATGTTACCCCAATAAATTCAATAAAAAATAAAGGAAGAAAAATTGCATCTCTTAAATAAATTCCTCTGATCATGATGTATAATCCCTTTTATATGTTGTTGGATTTGCTTTGCCAGTATTTTATTGAGGATTTTTGCATTTATATCCATGAGTGATATTGGTCTGTAGTGGTTTTTTTTTTTTTTTGTATTACCTTTGTCTCATTTGAGTATTAGGGTAATATTGGTCTCATAGGTTAGTTAGAAAGTATTATTTTCTTCTATTTTCTGGAAGAGACCATCAAGAATTTGTATTGATTTTTCTTTAAATGTTTGGTAAAATTCTGGGTCTGGAAGGATGTTCAGAACTAGCAAAGTTGGGTGAGCATTCTCTATAATTCTCTTGTGTTTCTGTACATGAGAGGCACTGGTTACCATTTTTCAAGACTATCTTTTTCAAGGATGTTTGTATAGCATGTTTGTATAGCTTTGGAAGATAGGAAGAATTTCTCTCTCTGAAGCAAAGAACTGACATACCTACTGTACAACATAAGTATCTAATTTTTTCTAAACTCAGGGTTTTCTTCTGTAATGTCACCCATTTTATGTGTAAGTACTACCAGGAGATCTTCTGGCCTGTGGAAAACTGTGCTTGGGGAATAGTCCAATGGGTAGGTAAAGGGAGTTACAAATGGAGAAAGAGCATTGGGAAGGATGTAAGGGGAAAATGGTAGGATTGTTCATGTTTTCGTGGGGCATGGTGTTCATGGACAGAAAGAAATGACCGTGGAAAGGGTACACAGTGTGGTAGAGTTCGATATGCCATGTTAATGTTATTTAAACTTATTATGAAGGAAAGGGGAATAGCCATCGGTCTTTGAATAGATATATTTCTGTTCTTGAAAATATTAATGTTTTTATTGAATTTTTTGGGGTGACATTGGCTAATGAAATTACACAGGTTTCAGGTGCACAATTCTA
>NW_005363247.1:8619645-8635592 GCF_000412655.1 Myotis brandtii
TGGGAAATACTAGAGTAAGAATAGATTTAAAGAGCACAATAAGTTTACTTTTCAACATGTTGAATTTGAAGCTTCTATGGATCTGCTCAGACGGTACTGAACAGCAGGCAGTTAGGATTGGGAATCACTAGTCTGGAAAAGCTGACAGCCACCAGCATAAAAGTGATCACTGTAGATGACATAAGGTGGAGGGGTTAGGGGCAAAAAGAAGATAACCAAATAAAGGCCCAAGTTAAGAAAGAAACCCTGGACAATACCCAGTTCAGGCTCAAGAGGAGGAAGAAGTTTAAGAAGATAGAGATTAGTCGGAGAGATAAAATACTTATCTCAGTGTTTCAGAGGCTACGATGGTAAAGTGTTTCAAAAATAAAATGATGGTTGCATTCACTGAGTTTTCAGCAGGGCTTAGAAGAAGAGGTCTAGAAAATGGTCACTAGGAGATTAGTGATATTTGGAAAGAGTAAATCCAATAGTGTGGTGAAAGTAGCTGATAGATTGTAGATGTGGGGAACACGAAGGCTGTTTCAAAAGGTCATGGGTAAATTATTCTTTATGTTAATTAGGTTCTTATTTTTGGAGAGAACTGGATATAAATAAGTATATTTTGTAAGCAGTAAGACTGAATATACCTGCTGAGACCCAAAACTATAAAATAGATTAAGTTGATAATGAAATGATTCTCTATAGATGAGACTATCTTTGTAAAGGATTGATCTGAATACAAAGCTGCCCGGAGAATATAGTCAGGTTGCCCAAACACGAACTGTGATGCCTAGTTAAGCCTAAAGCTACCACATGGCTGAAAGGTCTGAGAAAAGAAAACATACTCTTTGGCACTGAAACAAAATATGAATACATTTGTGTTCCATCTAGATTTAGTATAAGTTAATATTTTTGCAGAGGCTCATCACCATAGGAGAAATTTGGTGTTAGTTTAGGAATCTTGAAGCTAATAAATAGACAAGACCAGAATGTGACCACTCACCCTGGACAAAGCCCTCTTCTTAGAGAATATAATATAGTAGTTTTTGCTATTTTTGCCCAAGACAAGAGTCCTATGTGCCACCAGCCAGCCAGTTAGCTGCCACATCATCATTTACAGCACATGCTATATACAAATGAAAACTGATCTTGAGGTATTCAGGGAAGCACCAAGGCAGAGAGCTGCTCCTGTCAGGAAAAATTGTTCTTATTAGGATTTAGTGAGATGGCACCTGATGAAGACAGTGTAGGGTAGTTGTTTTTTTCTTTTCTTTTTTTAAATAGATATTTAAACAAAACTTAAAGGAAAAGTAAAACTGTGAGTTGAAAACTTAAGCTTAAAGATTAAATAGAATCCTTAATTTAATTTTAGCATTGATAACATTTAAATATTCAACTCACACACATTGCTTCTGCTGGGGGTGGCTGTGACCATAGAGTCATACATAAAAAAACCAAGCTGAGGGTTTGCAATGAGATGACAAGAGCTAAGAGCTAAATGGCTGCTTTCTGGGACTCCTGGGTACAACTAGGAGAGGAGATTAATATATTGAAAAGCTGGTTAGAACCTTGTTTCAGAAACTGCTACAAATCCATTCATGTTAATCAGGTTGTGTTTCTAAGCAGCTGAAAAGTTAGGCAGCTTTTGTCTCCTTGCCAAGTTTTTAATGAGACCCACTAATCCTGCAGATGTGTTTAAATGTGTCAGGCATGTTCGGGGGACAACCTGTGGACCTGAAGACTATAGGAGGACTCTATCTATAGGTCTAATTGGGAGCTACCAAATGTTCCCCAAATGATAAGTAGAAGCTAAATGTAATAAAAAGCTTTTAGCAGTTCCATTTTGTAGATAAAAAGAAAAAACAAACAAACCCTGAGTTTTGTTGTTGTTTTTGTTTTGCTTTTAACGTTCTAAGGTATCACATATCTTTCTTAAGAGTTGTGTGGGGATATGTTGGTGTGCTATTTATTTAGAAGAATAGGGTTACATTTTTTGTTGATGACTTTACTTTTCTGGTTTCTGTTAGAGGGACAGTGGGGACTTGGAAACTCAGAGGCATTTCTCTGGCAATGTGTATATCTATATACCTGTCAGCAGGCCAACTCCAAGCCCTTCATTTACTTGGTGCTACGGGACAAGTCTAAGAGCTGATATTGCAGAGGAGAAAAATAATATATTTGCAATCACTTTAGGTAGTTTTTTTTAGGGGAAAACATATGGGTTAAAGTGATCTATTTTCCAAGGAATATGAATTTTAAAGCTATGGAATTACATTTGTGACCTCTGTGTATTGCTTTATAATGTTATCATGATGCAGAGAGAAAATGAGGATTATCAATCAGTGGTTAAATGATCATCTGGCAGGAAAAGGTTAGAACTGGAAGGTAATTCTAGAGGTCCTTGAGGTGCCTTTGCCTTCTCATTCATTCATTCTTTCAAGAAATACTTATTGAGCACCAACTATGTGATAGGCTCTGTGGTGGAATGAGGATACAATGCATTTCACAAGGGGTCTGCCTCCTGGGCACGGACAGGGTTGTGAGGGTGATGGGGAATAGAAGAGGAAACCCCATGACAATACAGTGGATATATGCTTGTGTGGGAGAATAGGATACATCTAGGGTGCCGATTTTAGGTGCAGGAGATCAGGGAAAGCTTCTTTCAGAAGTTTTCACAGAAATTGAATTATAAGAAAAAATATCTCCAGATAGGAGCAAGGAGGGAAGAGAGTATGCCAGGTAGAAGAACAGAATATGCAGTCCTGGAGGCAAGAAAGGACTGTGTACTTAAGGATCGATAAGTGGTTGGTCTGTCCGAGCTCTATGTTGTTGAGGTTTGGAGGGAGGGCAACAATGGAGGGAGAGCTCTGAGGATATAATAGGGAGTCAGAGTACTCCTTGTAGGCACCTTAAAGAATTTGGACTTTGTTTTCCTCTGAAGACACACAGGAAGTCATTTTGGAGTTCCAAGCAGAGGAATAAGTTAGTAAAATCATCCCGGTTGTAGTGGGAAGTGTTTAGAAGATGAGATTCTGGATATAGTGAGACCAGTTAAGAGGCAATGCAGTGAATGATAAAGGTGAGTGAGCTTCATCTGAATTAAGAAAAGTGGTGATGGGGAGAAGTGGATTAATTCCAGAATTTAAAAGCAAGCATTTTTCTTATTTATGAGTAAGGTCTGTTTATCATTTTTCAGCCCCAGATTTTTGCAAAACCTGTCTCCACTACAGACCCTGCTGCCCGCATGACCCACCTCCCCCAGGGTTCCCAGGCCTAGGTGGCCTGGTTAGAAAAGATTGGCGATGCCAGGAGATTCTCCTCTTACGTTTTAGGATTGTGGGAATTGAGACACCAAAAGTTGGGTCAGTGAATGTTAGGAATTTGACCTGAAAAGTCATATAACTGTTGGTGAGTAAGGAGAAAAACAAACAAACAACAAAAAACTGATCCTCAGAGGGAGGAAAATTAAGGAGATATGCAGATGATTGCAGAGACAAGAGCCAAGGTAGCAACTGAGAGATGGAGAGTGTCACTTAATTCTACTTTATATCCTGCTCTTAAATTACCAGTGATATTTGTACAACATCCATACCTTCTTGGACTTGAGCTAGTTAGAGTGAGCTTTATCTCCTGCCCTACCTCTCAGCATTAGTTTGGGATTCTACTACACAATCAAGGATTAATATGCTGCTAGCTGGTTTGCATAATCAATAGGTTTGAGTCCTTTGAGCCTGAATTCTATCCCTTTATTTACATTGGTCTTAACTGATGCATTTGAAGTAAGGAAACAGCATGTCCTTTTCATGCTCATAGTTTTAGTACTCTAGGTTTGTAGGCTAGAGCCAATAGATTTGTTGGTTCCTTGGAAATTTTTTTTCCCACTTACAAAATGTTATGAGACTGACCAAAGCAGAATCACCCAGCCTGTCAGAAGTCTGTGAAAGGACAAGATGATGTGTTTTAAGTTGTTGTGTTATTAAAAACACATCATTCTGGTACTGATCCTATTGTCTTAAGAGATGCTGCTTTGTTGTTGAATGGACTATGAGAAATGATTGTTGCACTTGACAGTAATAGGAAAAGCATCAGGGCTGCTCAGATTTAATGTCCAAACTCCAGCCTTTTCAGAACAAATAGTCTCCTACAATTTGAAGACTCTGAAGCTAGTAAATGGAACTGAAAGCATCTTAGAGCTCCTTGTTGACACCACATGATCATAAACCCTTCAGTCTCTGCAAAGAGGTCATAAAGCAAATTGCTCCTTCACAAGTAAACCGATTAAAGGGAGACAGAGCTTAGACATCTTGGAGCCTAATGAGGGCATTTCAGGGAAATGATGCTCCTTTTCTAGAACAAATGATAAATTTTTGTTACGTGTGAGAAACAGAATTTCTCACTGGAATAAACTGAAGGGACAGGGTAGGCACTATATTCTATTTCAGCAACACTGGGCTGGGAGTCAGAAGACTTGGGATTCCTAATCTGACATTAACTGGGTGACCTTAGGGAAGTAAACTAACCACTCTGCTTGTCTTTTTTTTCATTTGTAAATGAGAACATTCATTCATTCAATAGACTTTCATTGAGTCAATATTATTAGCCAGTTACTTTCACATTTGTAATTTCAGTTCACAAGAATCCAGGAGGAAACTGTTATTATTCATTCATACTAATAAGAATCTAATGCTCAGAGGGTTTAAGTGACTTTTCTGAGTATATTTGGTAAATTTATAGTTGGTCAGTGGTTGATGCAGGATTCAACCCCAGCTTTCCAAGTCCAGTTTTTTCCTGCTACAGAAAGCTGCTTCCCTTGTGGTCCAATTGTATTGATTAATGTACATAGTTATAGTTATTACTGTTTGTTATCTCATAGGAGTTATGGCCCAATTTCCTGTGTGTATGTTTATTTTCCCAACTAAACCATAGCTCTTTAAAGGCAAAGATCTCAATGTTTATATCTTTGTTACATGCCTCCTCACCCTGTACAATATAGAATACTGAACTCCACACATTTATTCATTCAACGATTCATCATTGAAAAAAATATTAATCAAGTGCCTATTATGTGGCAGGCACTGTTCTAGGTGCTTAGAATACATTATTGCACAAAATAAATGATATTCCTGACCTCATTCACTTATATGCTAGTTGAAGGAGAAGCAAATAAATAACAAATGGAATATGTTAGGAGTTGATAAGGGCAATAAAAAAGTAGAGCAGGTTAAGGGGGATTGGGAATGCAGAGGGAAAGGTCAGTTTCCAATTTTAAACAAGGCCATCGGGAAAGCTTCATTGGCAGCTGAACACTTGAATTTGTTACATAAATTCACTTGGGAGTTTCCTCTGACAGCTTCAAGCCTCGGCTTTGCTAATGTACAATGGAGAAATGGCACTAGGCTTTGGCCTTAACTGAAAATTCACCAACGCATTTATTTCCCAGCAGAGAACTTTAGATCAATATCTTCCATATTCATCTACGAAACACCAAGGGTATAAGGTTGAAGTGGCCAATGCGTAGCTTGAATTTATGTCATGCCCTCTAAAACGGACAGCCCGGCATCAGGGCACAGGGCTGAAGGTAATGCTGATCTTAGCTAGAAAAAAAACACGAGTCTGTGAGCCTTACAGATGTGTAATCAATAGCAAGGTTACTGGCTACAAGGGATTTTACACATCTGTCAGCTAAATCAGAACCCTAAAGGGCAAATGCTGATCTAAAAAACATTAGCCAGATTTGTGGTGCTGAGTCAAGGAGTCTGGGTCCATAAACCAATGCATGCATTACAATGAGACATCAGGATGACAATTTTTCATTGGTGACAGTGAATCTTGTTTCAGTCTGGTTTCCTAGTTGATATTCATAGAAAAATATTAGATTGGCTGAACTGTCATCAGAGATCATTTTGTTTTTATTTTTTGCTTTCTTTTTATTCTATTTTATTTTTGTTCCTTATAACAGTGTTTTCTGTCCCTGTCTTCTATTTTCTGTTTGTTCTTTGCTTATCCTTGCCTTTCTTTTAAAAGTTATCTGCTGTCCAGCTGGCGTGGCTCAGTAGTTGAGCATCGACCTATGAACCAGGAAGTCATGGTTCGATTCTCGGTCAGGGAACATGCCCAGGCTGTGGGCTCAATCCTGTGTGGTGCATGCAGGAGGCAATGGATCAATGATTCTGTCTCATCATTGATGTTTCTGTCTATCTCTCCCTCTCTCTCTCTGAAATAAATAAAAAATATATTTAAAAAAGTTATCTGCTTTCTTTATGATTTTCCCAACCTTTTTTTTTCCATCACTGATCTTCCTCCCTTTCTTCTTCTCTTCCTTAAATAATTATTTGCATTTACCATGTACTGGGCTAGGGGTTGTGCTGTGTGATGCATAAGAGTGGTAAAAAATAGAGCCCTCCCTTATGAACCCCTTTGTCTATTGCGAAAGAGGACACTATACTTGTCATCTTATATCCACAAATAAATATGTATTGCATAACTCTGCCAAATGTTATATTGAAAAAAAGAGGATGCTATAAGGGAAAATAGCATGGGATGAGTTGAACACAAGGTGGTAGAGAAGGTTTCTCTGACAAAGGATGTTGAAGGAAGGGAAGGAGCTATCCAGGCCAATGGCAAGTAGGAATCCTCCAGAGAGAAAGAAGTGTCAAGAAATACCTTAGGGATGGCCTACACATTGTTCTATGAGAGACTGTTGAAAGGCCAGTGTGGTTAGGTCACAGTGTGGGAGCATAATGTGGCATAAGCAGATTGGAGATTATGGAGGACTTTCTTCTATCCCCCCTCCTTTCCCCGTACTCATTTACCTTAGGCATGAATAAGGTATTTATTTGAACATATCCTTTGATTTTTTAAGTTATTATATAGGAAAAATGAGTACAAAACAGAACATGATGAATATGGAAAAATAAATAGAACAAGATGCTTTTGGTGAAGGAACCAAGGAGTTCAAATGGGCACTGAGCAAATGAAAAGTGGCTATCATGGTTTTCTGTGACACGTGAATTAGCTTGGTTGCTAAGAAACACAATGTGCCTACTACAATACACAGTTATAAGTGTTAAAGATTTGAACATAATTTGCATGTGTGTGTAGTGTGTGTTTAAGTGTATGGCAGTGTATTTGTATAATTTATGCTGAAAGGTAGTATTTTTGACTCATAATCAAATGTTTTTCCATGCAATAAAAAAATCACATTATTTTATTTCAGTACTCTAAGTTGTTTTGTGAATTAAATGCCTCTTTTATACTTTTTCTCTGGAAGTGTTTTTCTTCATCTTTTTAAGAACTATAAGACATCACATATGTACATGTTTATTTATTTATTTATATATGAGACATTTGGGTTATGTTTTAGTGTTTTCATTTTGACTGGCTTATTGTAGATGAGTAATGGAGATGCAAAATATATGGCACAATGCAATCAAGTAGTTCTGAGAAATAAAAATATCATTATCATGAACTAGATCATAATAGAATTCTCTGTAGGTACCAGCAAAAAAAAAAATGGGTATGTAACCTCAGTAATAAATATGTATTCTTCCTACATGTAACACTTTACTTTGATAGCTTTGCACACCTATGAAAACATTTTATTTATAACATGAATTTTTTAGCATAATATTTTAGAAAATGACTTCACACTATACTTATTACTAGGGACTGAATTTTATTTACTGAAAGTTAATAAGAAAAGAAATAATTATCTATTTATTGATTCAATTTTGTAAAAATGTATTATGAACAACAACATCCATTTGAACAATCATGTCCTATACTAGTCCCTTAATTCGTACTTCCCCAAAGAGGTATAGAAGAATTCCATGAGAAGAGTATATAGAATACTGAAAAAGTACAGGTAATCCTGTGAGATTTACTGAAAGTTTTGTTTTCTTCCCAAAGCTCTCTGACAATATTTGGAATGGTTAACAATAAGAATCTTGGTAGCCTAGGAGGATTTCACTTGTAAAAATTTCTTTTTTCTAAATTGTGTTCTGAATTACTCTTGCCTACCGTCCTGAATAACACAGTGAGTGATGTGTTAAAGTGACTTGAAGAAATAAAATTATATTTGGGTTTGGGGTATCTATGCCTCGTTGCTATTTTTTTCTAAAGGATTTTCATGGCTTACTCCTAGTACTTCATAAATACACAAGCAAGGTCTGGCAAGAAACTGGTTGCTACTGACAAGAGTAGAATTTTCAGTTTGGATTGATAATGTTCTATACTGGGATGGCTGTATAAACCAGCAGTATTTACTTATGACCTGCCAAATCAATGAATTCACTTGGATAGGGACTTATAGCCAATATTTGCCTTCTGTGTTCACTATCATCTTTGTTTTGGACTTTCTGGAGTCCATGAATCCGCCTACAATATTTATTGAGTGGCTTTTGGATAAAGAATATGAGGCATTCTATGAGGATCTTTGAAAAGTGTTAAGAGAATGAGGGACTATGCACACATCATGTATCATGGGTTACGTGTGGAAGGAAAGTTATCAACCTCCATGATTAGAATAGTCAAGCCAGGTGCTTGTCAGTTCAAAAGTCTTCTCGTGGGAAGCCTCATAATGCCTGTTTCATACCTAGGTGCTTTTCTAATAAAAGGCTTGATATAATCTATGCCTCACTATCTCTATAACCTTTGAGCCAGCGTAGACTCTACCTAAATTTAGCCATATATTGAGTGACGAATGACCAATCGTTGCTCAGAATGACTTATGCTAGGATGAACAGCAGTAGCCTATACTATATGTCAATTAGTTGGATGAAGCTCAAGCTTAGGGACTTTAAATAATCAATTACACAGGAAGAGCAGGAGTAAGAGATGTAGAAATGGGGACAAGCTAAGTCACCAAGGTAGAGCTTGGAGTAGGGATTAGTCAGTGCCCTACTGTGAGAAGCCAATCAACTATTTGAGTTTCTATTAAGATATCAGAACTGCTATTAGATTTTAGAAAATATTTATTTGTGCAGAATTCTGTGCCTATCCCCACAGTCTCTCAGAGGATTTCTGAGAGCCAACTAGGACAGATCAAACCCATGAAGGCATGTTTATTATTTCCTTCCTCCTTTTTCACTTTCCCACTTCCTCATAGTGCTTTCTGATATACTACCAGTTTTAGTGCCTGCTTTGTGATGACTCCAAACCAATATACTCTTCTCATGGAATTCTTCTATACCTCTTTGGGGAAGTAAGAATTAAGGGACTAGTATAGGACGTGATTGTTCAAATGGATGTCAGTCCTTTCATCTTATAGCAACCATTCTTAACAAAAACTTTCTAGGTAGGAAACTGAAGACTGGAAAGCAGTCTTGGGCTAACATTCTTGGCTAATAACACTCCTATGAGGCCTCTTGAATTGACCAAGAGAATTATCATGTGTTAAAATATTGATTACCTCTTGTAAATTAGTGACCTAATTCTATGCATGAAATCTTATAATGGGGAATGATTGCTTATCTTTTCTGGATTTTATTGTTGACTAGACATTTAATTGCAATTTATTTTCTTTAAAAAAACCTTCATTTCTAGGTTTTAATAAAACATTTCAAGCTAGTTCTGTTAAATGTTTTTCTCCCAAAATACTAACATCAAGAAAATATGGAGCCAATTAGTAAGCATTGTTGTTTTTATTGATCACATAATCTTAAGAAAAACAATGACAACCGAATTACAAGTCTCACAATTACATGAGAAGTGGCTCTTACAACCTACACTAAAGAGATGGATTCAAAATGTGATGTTAAGTAATTGAGCACCACAGGGGATGGACATGCATGGTGGGCTGGAGAAGTTCTGTAGAGAAAGTTAAGTGAGAATACCAAAACTGTTTTCTAAATAGTAAATAGTATACTACTTTAGAAATTTTTCCCCAGATAGTAAATTTTCCTATTAGATAGACCTGCTATTTAAATCTATATACAATTATGTCTTAAATTGCATAATATGAAAAAATATATAAAATAAATATTTTCGATAACCAAGATGTAGACATAGTGACAGATAAACTCTTATTTTTAGGTTTCCAAATAAAACAATGATTTTTTATTTTGCTTTAATTATGGATAAAGGCTAGTAATCTTATTTTTGCTTCTTTTCAACAATGACAACTTTGATCAAGCTCAACATTTCATGCATTAACAAATAGGCCAAATAAAAATTTTATATACTTTTTATGAAATTAGAATCAGAATGGTATTTTCATTCATGTTCCAGGGCTGCTTGTATTCCAAAAGTGTGTTCTGCCTATTTTTCAGTCTTTATTTTTCTTTTTTTCTGTCCTTGTTCATGTTACTTTCATTGTCCTCAGCTCAGTGAGGTGTCAGCACTTTCACTTTCAAAGAGAATATATGGTGCATTCCACAGAGTCCCTTCTCTAGCACAGCCAACTACTAGTGACAAGTGACTTTAATAGGGGATATGTGTCTTTAGTCATTTGTGGAGTCACAAGATCTGTATAATGAAAGCACTGGCATTTTGGTGGAAGTAGGTCTCATTGTTCTCACACAGTTCTACTGGTATCAGCTTAATTGATCCTGCTTTTGTCAGAAGGCAATTTGTGTCAGCCCAGCACCAAGGGAGACAAGCAATAGAAGGCTATACTCTTTAGGGCCAAGTTGTATATTTTTACAGAGTTGCTGTCAAGGTAGATTTATATCTTTTACAATTATGCAGAATGTGAAAAAAAAGGGGTAAGGATTGTTTCCTCAATGGGCCAATTAGATGAGAGAGTTGCATGTGCAGAGTGAAAAAGTTGGGCTTCTCAGGAATAGACTTCCTAAAATGCAGTTTAACAGCTATAGCACATAGAATTATTGTTAATTCATGAGTAATGATCAGTGGAAAATTTACTTTAATGCTTAGAAAGGATAATGTAGTGTTTTAGATTTTGTGTAAAAATGTTTTAGGTGTGCACATGAGTCTATTATATCATCTTTTATGGGAAGGAGAAAAATTTGATTAATTTCACCTTATATACAATGTAAGTGCTAGATAAGACTCAGGATACTTAATTTTTTCCCTAGAGTGACTAAACTAATATATATATTCCTGGAGCCACAGCAACTTGATATGCCCTTGACACACACACACACACACACACACACACACATGATCCCACCAATAAGCATCACTGAAAGCTGTCAACACTATAAAATAATGGATTTTTAGCATGCAAAGCTCATGTGTAAAAGGATAAATGCATTCATGGAAAAATCATTACCTTGTCTTTTTAAAATATTAATTTCAAAAGAAAGAAATCAGTCTTATTTGAGGATGGTTATCTTTAATATAAGTTTGTTTGGGAACTTCTCTGACTAGGTTTTTTATCAAAGGGATTTCACCATGTACTTCCCATGAGGTTTTCACCTCTACAGACCTATATTTTGATTCATCAACACTTTCAGATATGACTGAGAGGTGACCTCAATTTATTGCTGAATAGAGAGAGGTAGACAATCTTTGTATGTTTGATGAAGCTTGAGACTTTTCATCTTAGAAATAGAATAGTGGAGGATATTACATTCATGTACTAAGTGTTCTTAAACCTCTTTGACAAGTTGCTGATCAATTTCAAGCAGCACATTGATCCTTATTCTTTTTCTTCATTTCTTTATATCCTTTGATTACTCCATTTTTCATAGGTTGAACATTCATTGTGGTCACTTTTTATAGGTTTGGATAAAATATAAATTATAGCACCCAGCCATAAATAGCTTCAAATCACTCACTTTTGTGTATTTCTTCCTGGAAGGAATATGTATGTCAGTCAAGAACTGAAAATGAATTTGGAGTTAGGAAAGGAATCTCCTGTGGCTTCTTATAAAGAAAAATAGCTTTCTCAGACTAAGATGTAAATTTTTAAAGTATTTTTAATGAAAGGTAGACATAATTTTCTAATAGTTGATTTTGTACCTGTTTTAAAAATTTTTATTACATATAGAACATCCATACATTGTTCTCTCATATTTATCAAGATAATATTTTCTGATAAATCAAATACATATAGACTAATGTCTCAAGTACAGTTTACATGTCTTTATTTTATTTTTTATGTATCTGTATTTTATTTATTTTTAAGTGAAAATATTGTTTATTTTATTAAATTTATTGGGGTGACATTGGTTAATAAAATTATATAGTTATAAATAAAATAAACTAACGAACAAAATAGAAACAGAGTCATAGAGAACAGTCTGACAGCTGTCAGATGGAGGGGTTTGTGCAGCTGGGTGAAAAAGATGAAGAGTTTAAGCAAAAAAGAAAAATCCCTCGTAGACACAGACAACAGCATGATGATTATCAGAGGGGAAAAAGGGTGGGGTGAGGAGAGGTAGAAGAGGGCAAAGGGGGAATAAATGGTGATGGAAGGACACCTGACTTGGGGTGGTGCACACAATACAATATCCAGTTCATAGCTTTTTAATGCTGAGGAAGCAGTCAATTCAGTCTTATCCAACACGAGTGTTTCTGTTTTGAATAACTAAGCTGGCCTACATGGGAAAATAATCTCTACCAGAAATAGATGCACTTTGTGAAAATTTCCTACTCTGATAATATTTCCTCTCAATTTTATAACCTTCCCAGGAACATGAGTTTTGCTTTAGTAAGAACCAATAGTACAGAAGATTTATTTCCTAGGATATACACATACACTTGGCAGAATGATATTTGTAATATTAACGTATGTTTCCCTCCCCTGACTCCAATGTTTCCACATTGCTCTGTCACCTGTGCTTGTTTCAGCAGCTAGACCAGGAGCCATCCATTGTGTCTAGGCAGTTTTGTTATAGGGAAAGCAAGTTTTTTGAGAGTCAAGTTTTTAAATTTTGAATTAAAACATCAAGTATGACACAAAAATTTTGGAAAGATACCAGGCAAATAAGAGCCAGGTTTGCCCGTGTCCCGCTGACTATATAAAGAATATCCAGACTGGGAAGTGATAGTGAGAAGAAAGAGGGGGAAAGAGTTCTCAGTCTCTGATGGATTCCTGAAAGGGTGCCAGATAACATATATCTTTCTCCATTTTCCACCCTTAATTGCCAAATCAAAGGGGCAGCAACATCCCCCACCCCAGGTGTACTTGGAGAGCAGAATGATCCTGTGCCTTATTTTCCAGGCAGATCCTAGGAAATAAAAGACTACCCGGTTTCTCTGTATTCCAGCTTGGTACAGAAACATCTGTGTGTGGGTGTCTAGGCAAATGGATCTGAAGCAGCCTGCTGCAATATCCATGTGTCCCTGCGGAGCTAAGGAAGCAGCAGAAATATTTTTCTGAAGGTCAGAGAGCTATGTGGTTATGGCACACAGAGCAAATAATACTGTATGGTAAATACCTTATTTTCAAGACAAGGAGGCTGTGACAGTGATGTGCCTAACATGAACACAGAAAACTGCCTGAAACACAAGTATCCAGCTGATCACAAGGTAATTTGTATATAGATGATCTTGGAAAATTCCCAGATTTCTACCCACATTCTCTGTAACCTGTCATTACATAAGTTCTAAAGAATTTAGCAGGTAACACTGGGAAAAGATGAGGAGAGTCACTGAAATGACTAACTTATTGCTACTCAATGACAAATGCTCAGAAAACAAATTAAGTTTAGTTATAGCAAAGAGAGTTACATTTTTTGAATATCTTATTTGGTAGATTATTACGTATATTTTTAACATACCTCTTATCTTGAATGTGTCATTTTTGTTTTTAGCTCTTGTAATAAATAGTAATAAATATTTAAAATATCCGCTTGCCCCTTCCCATCTAAGCTTTGTCTGGCAAATTGTAGCCATTGGAGATTCTGTTGTTGAATTTTGTGAACATTTAAAGATATTTTTTATTATCATTCTTTTCTGATTGTATTGTTTAAAAATGAGATGAAATATAAAACTGCAAGATGATTCTAGCCTATCCTATATAATAAAACCCTAATATGCAAATCAACCAAACAGTGGAATAACCGGTCGCTATGATGTGCACTGACCACCAGGGGCAGACGCTCAATGCAGGAGCTGCCCCCTAGTGGTCAGTGCGTTCCCACAGGGGGAGTGCTGCTCAGCCAGAAGCCAGGCTCACAGCTGTTGAGCGCAGGGGCGGTGGCGGGAGCCTCTCTTGCCTCCACGGCAGCACTAAGGACCCTGAGGGATCCTGGACTGTTAGAGGGCACAGGTTGGGCTGAGGGACCCTCCCCCTCACCCCACCCAGTGCATGAATGTTATGCACTGGGCCTCTAGTCATATATAGTTCTATAACTAGCTATTTTTTCAATATATCCTAGTTCCTTTAACTGGATAGTGATATTAAAAACCCAGGTCTGGGTGCGAGGTGTTCAATTATCTTTTTAAGACAGAATAATCACAAATGCTGCAAAATATGAACAAGATTAATTGGTGACATTTAAGGATAGTCTAAAACAGCAAATCTCAAACCTTTTGTCTCAGGATGCATTAAAATTATTGAGAATCTCAAGAAGCCCTTGTTTATGTGGGTAATATTAATTTATTTTTACTGAATTAAAGATAAAATTTAAAAATATTTGTTCAGTATTCCATTTAAATTACACAATAATAAATCCAACACTTGTTATATAACTGATATTTTTTTATGAAAAATAACTACGTTTTCAAAAATAAAAATTATCAAGAGTAGTGATATTGCTTTACAATTTGCTTATCTTCTTCATGTCTGACTTAATAGAAAAAGGCTCTATTATCAGTTCTGCTTTCAACATGTT
This sequence comes from Myotis brandtii, assembly GCF_000412655.1. Taxonomy (NCBI): domain Eukaryota; kingdom Metazoa; phylum Chordata; class Mammalia; order Chiroptera; family Vespertilionidae; genus Myotis; species Myotis brandtii. The sequence continues at coordinate 8,634,372 of NW_005363247.1, forward strand.
GTAATTTATTGTTTTGGTTAAAATCTATGAAGAAAATCCAACCTCACACAGATATGTAATTGGAAACAAGAAAACTATAGTCTTTGAGATAATTTTGGATACATCATGTAGCCTCTGGGAAAAGCTACCATATGTTTATGAGAGAATGAGATCCTAATATGCAAATTAACTGAACAACTGAACAAACCGATGGAATGACCGGTCGCTATGACATCAACGGGGGCCCCCTGATCACCCCACTGGTCGTGCTACAGAGGGAGGCAATCAGCGGCAGCAGTGGGAGGCAGGGCCAGCAAGCAGGCCACACCAGGCCGGCCAAGGTGGGTGCCAGCAGGGGTTCCCCGATTGCCCCTCCGGTAGCCCCACAGATCGGCCCTGATTGCCAGCCAGGCCTATATAATAAAACCCTAATATGCAAATCGACTGAACGGTGGAAGGACTGGCGGAACTACCTGTCGCTATGGTGCACACTGACCACCAGAGGGCAGACGCTCAACACAGGAGATTCCCCCTGGTGCTCAGTGCGCTCCCACAGGGGGAGCGCCGCTCAGCCAGAAGCCGGGCTCACGGCTGGCGAGCACGGCGGTGGTGGCAGGAGTCTCTCCCGCTCTGCGGCAGGTGGGTGGTAAGGTGCGAGGGATCCCGAACTGTGAGAGCCCCGGACTGTGAGAGGGATGTCTGACTGCAGGCAGACATCCCCCAAGGGGTCCCGGACTACGAGAGGGCATAGGCCGGGCTGAGGGATCCCTTCCACCCTCCAGTGTACAAATTTCGTGCACTGGGCCTCTAGTAGGTAAATAATATCTTAGTATTATTATGAATATAGTTTTGACCTTGTGTACTCCCTGAAAATTATTGGGTGCTCACAAGGGTCTCCAAACGACATGTTGAGAATTGTTGATCTTAAATATATTGTGCTTTTAAAAATTATGTCTTTATTTTTAATTACAGTTGACATACGTATTATATTAGTTTCAGGTGTAAACTCCAGTGATTAAATATTTCATAACTTACTATGGGATTAAGAAGGATAAATTGGTAGTTACACAATAATCATGGGGAGGTTGAGTACATCATAGGAAATATAGTCTATAATCTACACTAATAAAAGAGAAACATGGTAATTAGTGTACGACCGCTACCCTTCCCATTGGCTAAACAGCATATCCTTATGCAAATTAACTGTCAGCCAAGATGGCAGCCGGCAGCCATGCACTGAAG
>NW_005363247.1:8636848-8639115 GCF_000412655.1 Myotis brandtii
GCCCTGCTCTGAGCCCGACCAGGGGCTGCACCTAGGGATTGGGCCTGCCCTCTGCCACCCGGGAGCAGGCCTAAGCCAGCAGGTCGTCATCTCCCGAGGGGTCCCAGACTGCGAGAGGGCACAGGCCGGGCTGGGGGACCCCCCTCCCCCGAGTGCACAAATTTTTGTGCACTGGGCCTCTAGTATTCTAATAACTTTGTATGGTGTCAGATGGGTGTGAGATTTATCAGATCATCACTTAGTAAGTTAAATATACTGTTTTATGTTTTAAGAGGGAAATTTAAAAAGTTTACAGCCTGGGTATTGTACTATTTTTTTTTTATTCACTGTCTGCTTAATCATTGATCATTTTCACAGGATGATTTTTTAAAAATTTACTTCATTGACAGGGGAGGAATTGGCATAAACCCTGCATAGTTAATGGTAAAATCTTGGGTTAAATGTCAATGTAAAGTTAGGCAAAGCAAGTGAAATTAAATAATTCATGGTTTGACAATTCATCTTCACTTGGTATAATTTTCTCTCTTATGTCTTCTCCATTTACTTTCTTCTTATTTCCCCATTATAACTTGGCCTACTGTCACATTCTCAGTTTGGTTCAGGGCAGCTGTGTGACATGTCTGATGAGGGGTCACTGGGGGCATTTTTCACGGCTTGCTTTGACCATCAATCAGCCATGATGAATGCTTGTGTGAACAATTTTAACCATGAAAACACCTTGTGCAGCACTTGAGAGTGAGAGGGGAAAGGCCGGTTTGGCAAGAATGAGGAGAAAACAGAGTAAGCCCAGCACCAATTTTCTAAATCTGTTGCTCTGCTGGAATGATTGTAAGAGATGATGGATGACTGATATCACTCTCAAGTGTCTTTTATCCCTTAGGATAATTTTGCCAATTTTCCGGTGAACATAAATGTCCACAGATGTTTGAGATGAAACCTCCTGATTTGTAACTCAAAGGCTTTGCCAAATTGTTGGAGAATGTCAGTGGAAACTGGCAACTTGACTATAGTTACAGCAAAAGACCATTGAGTGTCCTGAAGATACTCGTAATTTGTCACTGGCACAAATGTCAAGTCTAATGATTTTTTTTTTAGTAGATTAGTAAGAATGGAATGTTAAGTGTTGCTAGTCTCAGCTCACAGTTGGTGAATATATACTACATTTGTCTATTGCTGTTGGTATTCTTTAATTCAAGGAAAACATATTAACTGAAAGGTTTGTTCAAAATTTTGCTGTGTTTTTAATTTATTAAAGTGACTGAATACTAAAAAGAATTTTAAAAAAGATGGAACAAAATTTTTTTAATAAAAATTTTCACCATTAATATAAAATGGATGAAATGAATATGAGCCAAAGTGAAGAGGATGTCTTTGTGGTTAAAATATTGCTTTGAAATTTGTTGAAAAAGAAATAGTCCTTTCTATGTCCCTCTGGTTTGCAGACCTCATCCCACCTATATTCGCTCCTCCCCTTAATGCCCTAGTAGTGCTTTAGGCATATTACATGCCTTTGTTTCCCCTTCATATCCCTCATTAAGCCCATTAAATATTTTAACTGCAGCCTTCTTGTATTAGGGATAAAAATAGAAAAGCTTTATATTCAAATCTTCAAATATTTGTAGTGTTTGTAGTCTAAATGTCATAGTTAATTATTTTTTAATTATACTCTTTTCTGAAAGATCCATGTCATTTCATTTTTGTCTCTTTGTTGTTATTTTAACATATTAATAACTAAATTTACCCACAATGTAGCCAAGATTTCTCAACTTGATTACATATTAGGACACCTGGGAACTTTTAAAAATTATGTAGATGACTAAACTCCACCCAGAGCCAGGGTATTGCTATTTTAAAATAAATTTTATATGTGATTCTAATGCAAACTAAAGTTGAGAATCTAGGCTACAGATGACAAATAAGTTTTCAATAATCAATTGTTAATATCTGTCTAGAGAAATATGTTAAGAATGATTCCATGATCATGTTTGGGCTTAAGATAAGAGGTTTATGATGCACAAGGGCTTGAGACAGAATAGTGGCTCAAATTTTAGGTTCTTGCTGTCCCTCACTATAGCCTTCTGACTTCACATTTCTTCCCTTGTGAGTGTTGAGTCCATTCCCTATTTCTGCTGGCTTAGGCCTGCTCCCGGGTGGCAGAGGGCAGGCCCAATCCCTAAGTGCAGCCCCTGGTCAGGCTCAGAGCAGGGCCGATTGGGGAGTTGGGGGGCCGCCCCCTGTCACACACAGAGCAGGGCCCGTGGAGGGGG
>NW_005363247.1:8639985-8654608 GCF_000412655.1 Myotis brandtii
ATAGTTGCTTAGACTTGCAGCTGAGAGGCCGGCAAGTGAGGCGGGGAACGTTGGAGTCTGCAGCAAGCAAGCCTCCCTGCTCGCTTCAGTGCCTGGCTGCCGGCCGCCATCTTGGCTGACAGTTAATTTGCATATACTCACTGATTAGCCAATGAAAAGGGTAGCGGTCGTACGCCAATTACCATGTTTCTCTTTTATTAGTGTAGATAGTTAAATATTATGCACTCAGAAGTGATGGGGAAGAAAATCTACTTTATGTTTCTAGTTATGCTAGTTCTACCTATTTTGTGATTTCTGCTTGTTACTTAATCTGCCTGAGCATCAGTTCTATTATATATTAAATAGAGCTAACATTATTATGTACTTCCTAGTGATAATAGTGTGAGAATTATCTGACTTATATTGTACTAGAGGCTTAGTGCACGGTTTTGTGCACATTGAAAGGAAATTAATTACAAGGTGGCCAGCAGGGTGGGACTGGGTAAAACGGGCCGGACACACCTTAGACCAACCTCCCGTGGTCCCTCCCCAGCTGGCCTCACCTGGGGCAGTGCTGGGGCTTGAAGGGCATCTGTAGAGTGAGCAGGGTCCCTCTGGCAGGTGGGGTCCCTTGGCCTGGCCTGTGGGGATCAGGCCGAAACCGGCAGTCTGACATTCCCCGAGGGGTCCTGGAGTGTGAGAGGGTACTCTGCAAAGTTGCTGTTGCTTGGCAGTTCCTGCCTTGAGCATTTGCCCCCTGGTGGTCATTGCATGTCATAGCTACTGGCCGGTCAGCCGGTCAGCCAGTCACTTAGGTTTATATATAGAGAGATAATTGTAAAATTATTTGTACAGAATAACTCCTCAGAAAACATCAACCAGTTTTAGTTATTATTAACATAAGGATCATCTGATTATACATAAAAATTTGTCAGTTAAGTTCAACTAAGTGCTATTTTCTGTCATTCTCCTTAGCTGCCTCTAAGCCAGTGGCTCTCAACCTTCCTAATGCCGTGACCCTTTAATACAGTTTCTCATGTTGTGGTGACCCTCAACCATAAAATTATTTTCATTGCTACTTCATAACTGTAATTTTGCTACTGTTATGAATTGTAATGTAAATATCTGATATGCAGGATGTATTTTCATTGTTACAAATTGAACATAATTAAAGCATAGTGATTAATCACAAAAACAATATGCAATTATATATGTGTTTTCCGATGGTCTTAGGTGACCCCTGTGAAAGGGTCGTTCGACCCCAAAGGGGTCGTGACCCACAGGTTGAGAACCGCTGCTCTAAGCAATCATCTAATGCAGAGAATATAAAACATTGGGAGAGATTTTAATATGCCATAGAAACACTCTACCACCACCACAACTAAAATTACTGAATGACTTATTCATGGTCATATAGCAATTAAGTGGCAAAAGCTAGCTAATAGACAATACTTCATAACTTACCAAGTCTATTGATTTATATTATCTTATTTGCTACTTATAACAACCTGTAAGGTAATATTATTCAAGCTCATTTTACAGAAGAATAAACAGAGGCTCAGAGAATTAAAATAATTTTTCCCAACTGGCTGTGCTACTTTTAATTAAAATTACAATTATTAAAATTATAGCTGTAGTGTCATAGATTTTTTATTTCCACAGCTAAATGTTTGCCTTACATATTAATGTTTCAGATTAATGAAAAAAAGCTCATATATTAATTCAGGATGATATATACTTAGATTATCATAATCTTAGAGCAGAAAACAAAGAATTAATAGCATTTATTTTATTTCTGTTGCACACATTTTTATCTTGAGATATTACATGTTGCTTTTTATAGTTTATCTTGTAAAAGTTCCAGGATGATGGCCATTTTATTTCTGATGGTGATGTAAGTCAACTATCTTTTCTACTATGGAAAAACACACACATTGGAATGGACAAACATTTCCATTCCAAATTCACCTAGGTGAAATACCCCCGTGTGCAGAGAGAATGAGATTTCTTTCAGTTTTCACAGGATGACCATTTCCAGTTATATTTCCAATGAAGATTTGTAGTTTTGTGAGATGTTATCATATCCTGTATACTACAGGTGTTAAACATTTAAAGGTCAACATTTCAAAGGAATGTCTAAATTTCTATGCCCAATAGTGTTTGCATATGTTTTTTCATGCCCTTGAATTAGCCATGCATGCAGAAAATGCATGTGCAAACCATATGGCAAGAGATCTATGTGTCATGAGAATCTCTTCCCAAAAGGGTCCAGGTTGCACACAAGCTGAATTACAGTTGAAGCCTACAAGAACTTGGATTCCCAAATGCCTGATCAAGCCCAAGCATTGCATTTATTTTTAGAATAAAACAGTAGACTCTTAAGAGACCTTAAGTGACTCTCCCCAGTTAGAACATCTGGCACAGAATCAGGAGTGTTAACTCTTTTGGAAACTAGCTATTAAGTGATGTCTAAATTCCTCACCCACTAAAAAAATTATCTTAGGTAATAGTAAAACTGCAACAGGAGCACAGAAGCTTAGGTTGACTTACCATTTTTTAAATATGGAACTGCATCCCATGAGGAAGGAATTGCATTGCAGGAGGAAGTATAGCTCAGGGGGAAAATACTAGTATTTGGGTTTCTTTACTGGTCATGTACTTTCTTGTTTATCACATGCCTTACCACTTCCTGTTGTGTTAAACCTTGCCCAGTATATACATTTAGGTTGACAGTCAGTCTGGCTCCTACTGGCATTTGAGTTTGAAACTTCTGAGGGTGATCAGGCTCACAGTCCTGCTCAACTCCCACTCCACTCAACTCCCCATGCATTATAAACTTAAAATTAGTTTGGCTCAACTTTTTGCACCCAAAATATGTCAATTGTGCCTTTTAACATTTTGTGGTCTTCTATAATATGGTGTTATATGTGTCTTAAGTAACTCACTAGTATTCAATTAAAATAAAGTAACTTTTTCAATGTAATGTTTTATCATGTCATCAATCTATATAAGAGCACAGGTAAAAATGCATTTACATTATATTATGATTATTTGGATTCTTGTGTTGTTTTCTTATTATATTGTTAGCTAGTTGAGGGCAAAGAGCCTTTTCTCACACTTACTTTTATATATGTAATACCTATTTCAATGTCTGGTACTATTATCAGATCAATAAATATTTGTTAAATTCAGTTTTTCAATTGATATCTTTCCCCAAAATTCCTTGTGAGAGATTGATAGGTATGCAGAGATGTTTGGTTTGTAAATCATTGCAGAAACAATGCAGTATTTAGGCTTCATGGACACTGAAGAAATAGTTTATAGTTGATTGATACTTTTTAAAAAAAGAGGGCAGTTAATATTAGGATGGCTTAAAACAACATGAGGTACCATCTCACACCTGTCAGAATGGCTATCATAAACAAATCAACAAATGACAAGTGCTGGCGAGGATGTGGAGAAAAAGGAACCATCGTGCACTGCTGGTGGGAATGCAGACTTGTGCAGCCACTGTGGGGAACAGTATGGAGTTTCCTCAAAAAACTAAAAATGAAACTTCCATTTGACCCAGTAATCCCACTTCTAGGAATATCCCAAGAAAACAGAAACACCAATCAGAAAAGATATATGCACCCCTATGTTCATAGCAGTACAATTCATAATAGCTAAGATTTGGAAACAGCCTAATTGCCCATCAGCAGATGAGTGGATTAGAAAACTGTGGTACATGTACACAATGGAATACTACGCTGCTGTAAAAAAGAAGGAATTCTTACCATTTGCAACAGCATGGATGGAACTAAAGAGCATTTTGCTAAGTGAAATAAGCCAGTCAGAAAAGATAAATATCACATGATCTCATTCATTTGTGGAATATAACGAACATCATAAACTGATGAACAAAAATAGAACCAGAGACATAGAAGGATTGAACAGACTGTACAACCTATGAGGGAAGGGGAGGGTGAGGGGGTAAGAGATCAACCAAAGGTCTTGTATGCATGCATATGACCATAACCAATGGGCACAGACAGTGGGGGGTGGGGGTGGTGAGGGCTTGTGCTTAGGGAAGGGGGAGGCAGGGGAGAGGTCAATGAGGGGAAAAAGAAGACTCATGTAATACTTTAAACAAAGAATTTTAAAAAGCATACAAGAAAAATATTAGGATGGCTTGAATAACTGAGCATAATTCATACTCATGTTCTCATTTATGACTTTTATTTTTATTCCTGACATGGAATAAAAACTCAACATGGTTAATAATGATAGACTAATGTAATAAGCTCACTTACATATGTCAAGATATGTCAATACCAAGCACCCAGAGTTTGCATGGCAAAGTACTGGGATATGGAACTCTTAAATATTCTGTTCCTAGACAAATAGAATTTTCATTATTTGTGTCAATGTTCTTGGTAAATCCTAATTGCAATGAACCTGCCACCTTAGGATTTCTAAGGAAATCTGCTTCTCTGAAATTACTTCAGATTTTGTGATGGTTGTTAGGGGATAACAAACAAAATAAGCTTTCCTTTCCTTTTATTGCTTTAATCTACTTTGGTTGCCTAGTGATCTCTGATGAATTGAAAGTGGAAGATTTCTGAGGATCCCTTATGTTTTGCAGGTAGAATTCAGTGTTTGATCACTTGTCTCTTAGTTTAATTAAGATAGCATATTGCCCTAACCAGTTTGGCTCAGCGGATAGAACGTTGGCCTGCGGACTCAAGGGTCCCACGTTCGATTCCAGTCAAGGGCATGTACCTTGGTTGCGGGCACATCCCCAGTGGGGAGTGTACAGGAGGCAGCTGATCGATGTTTCTCTCTCATTGATGTTTCTAACTCTCTATCCCTCTCCCTTCCTCTCTGTAAAAAATCAATAAAATATATTAAAAAAAAGATAGCATATTAATTTAATGAGTTTAAACATATGGGTTTAATTGCCAAATATTCTGCACTAAGCTCTGAATTTAGAAAAATAAATGTTTTAATAGAAGTAGCAAAACCACTAGACACAGAAATCAAAGACTTACATTTGAATTTTATTTCTTCCACTAGCTCACTATGTAATCTTGGGCAAGTTAATTAACCTTCTTAGGTTAGAATGAAAAAAATAGTATTAAATGTACCTGAATTAATTCTTAGAAATGTTGGAAAGATCTAATCCTATATAATAAAAAGGTAATATGCAAATCAACTGAATGGCGGAATGACCAGTCCCTATGAAACGCACTGACCACCAGGGGGCATAAGCTCAATGCAGCAGCTGCCCCCAATGGTCAGTGCGTTCCCACAGCGGGAGTGCAGCTCAGCCAGAAACCAGGCTGATGGCAGGGGAGCCGGCAAGTGCAGAGGAGGTGGCGAGAGCCTCTCCCGCCTCCATGGCAGCGCTCAGGATGTCCCACTGATGGCTTAGGCCTGCTCCTCGCAGTCGGACATCCCCTGAGGGCTCCTGGACTGTGAAAGGGCGCAGGCCAGGTTGAGGGGACCCCCCACCCCAGTGCACAAATGTCGTGCACTGGGCCACTAGTGTAATAATATATGTGAAATTAATTTTAATACATAAAACTTAATGAACACATTTAGCATAAGTTTTATTCAAGATTTGGATAGAATAAAATCTGTCACTTTTATTATAAAAGCAGTTAATCATAAAAGCTCTGTGTGAATACATTACTGATATTTTAGTTTAAAAATTATTAGGAACTTCCAGAATTTTGAATGAGTAATATTTCTATAAATATACTGTTCTGTGTATATTATTTTATTATTTATGATCAAGTATGACATAGCTATCAAAGATGGTCATAGCCTGTTCTTTTTTTTTATTGATTTGAGAGAAAGAGAGACAGAGAGTGAGAGAGAGAGACCGATATGAGAGAGAAATATCAACTGATTGTATACTGTATGTGCCCCAACCAGGGATAGAACCTGTAACCTTTTGGTGTATTGGATGATGCTCCAACCAACTGAGCCACACCTGGCTCAGAGCCTATTCTTGAGGCTAGGCTTAGGAAACAGATGACTGTGTTTTCGGGCTTTTAGCTTTGGGCTATGAGAAACATATATGCCAAATTTTTGGTGTTTTGGTGTTGATCTACTATATTTTATTGTATTTTTGGAGGGATTTTAATGCCATATAAAAGTACAAAGAATATCCAACTATCCATACACAGCAGCAATGACCAATGACCAATTTTTGGATTTATTTACAAGTCAAACACCACCCTGGTCAAGGACTAGAACTTTGCCTGCCACCCCAGAAACTCCTTCAGAATTCTCATTCCAGTCACCAAGCCCGTCTTTGTTTTGTTTTTTCAAATTTATCGAGTTGAATGATTACTATTATATTTATTTTCAAACCATCTTTTGTCTTATACATGCATTTTTTAACTTAGTTTTCATTCCCTATATTAGATTAAGTAATGTGCTATGCCCTTGTAATCCTAATCATATAATTATTTTCCCTGTGAATGCTGCCAAGAACAGTTCTCACTGCTTAGATTTGATTTTGATAATGTTTTAAATTAAAATTTTCCTTGAATTTGGCTAGATATAAGTATTTTTAAGTAAACCTTTAAAAATATTTTTTGAAATTTAGGCATTGCAAGTAAAGCCAATGAAGACTCGACTACAATAATAAAAATGTAATAGATTTTTACCAAAATTGGTTGAGATGAGGTCTCTGAATACAGATATCCTTTTGGCTGAACCATCTGGGTTTAATGTCTGAGTTCAGAGAATTACATCATTGACAGGAAGAAACAGGAAATAAATTTGAGTAACATCTGTTTTCTTCCTTGTCTGTTTGGATCTCAACTTTTATAGCTGTTTTCCCTTTTGTTTTATAAACTAAAATTTCCTGGTTCTCATAATTCATATAACCTCAGCAATACTGGATGGTGACATGAAGAGTCCCCTGGATTTCTTGGTCAGTTTATTTGACCATGAGTTCCGAATCCCAGGAATTATTATGACAGATGCACCAACAATATTAGATTCATCCTAAAGCCAGCGCATGATCAGCATGTTTAATAGTAAAGTAAATGTCTTTGTTCACCCAAAGTTTGTCCTGCTGTTGACTGTGCCAGAACAACACAAAACACAAAACTCAGAACTGTTAAATACAAAAAAAACCCCACAATATTTTAATATGATTTTAATTTATTCTTTTTGGTACATTTCTTGGTTAACAAAGATATTTTCATGTCCTCTGTAAGTGTCAATAGTTTTTGAATGTACTAGTATTATCAGGAGTAGAGTTGAAGATACAATTTGTGGGTTGAGAGATGGAGAGGAAGACATCAGCGATTGCATCTCCATTGGCTATCCTGCTCTGCTTTCTACCTATGCTTTAAAGTGCTGCTTGAGCATTCTTTTCCTCCTATTCCTGCCTGGTTCTTTACCTCTTCCTTTAACTAAAAAGCACATGGCTTTTCTTAGTGTTTAATTCTGTTTTCTTATATTTCCCCAAATTCATTTTTGTGTATTTCTCCTACTTCACACCTAGCACATAATGTGGCTGAAAACCTTACAAATGTTAGGGCAATGCTAGCACATAAAGGGTGCTTAAATCCTCATGGGGAGTGAAGACGAATTTAAGTAAAATAGTCTTAGTTGGCGAGATAGAAGTATATCAGAGTTTTGAAGTAAGATTTCATTAACATGCATTGGAATATCTGGGGTTTTCACTCACTGTAGCTTTAGGAGCTGAGAATAAAGAAAGCTGGAGGTCAGGGATGGATAGCTGGCTGGCCACTCCCTCAGGGTGCAAATGCAATGCTCTGTGGTCCTTACATACAGACCTAGAAGAGCTGCTGGACAAACTGAACTGGCATACATGTCTTTAATTAAAAAAAGTTTTATTGTTTTAATAAAAGTCCTTTGAATTTCAGTTAGCTATGGCATTGTTTGAGGGCACTAGTGCCAAGATTTTATGGTGTGGTCATATTCAAAATGCCACTTTCTGATGTTCTGTATTTCATGAAATGGAGAACAACCCATTTATCTGGGTATAAAACAAAAGTTCAGCAGGTAAAATCTACAAGGCCTTTTCTGCAACAGCCATGCACATTCACCATGAACTGTGTTGCCTTATTCAGTAATTTATTCATGTAGTCATTATATATTTAGAGGGTTATATGTCAGGCCCTAAGTTAGATAATAACATGTTGTAACTTACTGATTAAGGGAAAATCAGAACTTATAAGGCAGGCACAACAGCCTAGAGAAAGAGGGGCAACAATAAAAGTATTGGGAAGAATTAGTTATGATTTTCTTCTTTTTGTCTCATTCCCAAATTCTGTGAGATAAATATTGAGGACAATTGAAGAATTTATTTGTATCTTTCCTAGAATGATCAATCTTGAGCACTTCCAAAAAAGAAGCCATTATAACTGATACATTTTCCTTTTTTTATATTGCTTGAACCTAAGGAGAACTAGAAAAGAAACTTAATGTTCAAGTGTGCAGTAGGGGGCCCACCGATGCCTACAGGAAGAGAGATGTGCCTTAATATCAACAGTACCAGCTCCAAGTTTTGCCTGCCTTAGGAAAAGATCAGTGTTTAAGATAATAGGTTCAATAGCTGAGGGCTAGATGAGCTTCATCTCATATTAGTAGTGAGGATGTCAAAAATAAAATCCAAGTTAGACCATAGAACCTGGAGCGCCTGAGCCCCCCTACTTACTGTTTTTCTGAGGGACTTCTATTTGGCCTTCAGATCCCAGACAGAATGGCATAGATTTGGGCATAAATATGGAGTAGGGGTTGGAATGAATAGAGAGAGCAAGATGCTACTTGTGGTTAGAGGTGGGATTTCTTAGCACAGGAATGAGATGTGGATATAGCAACTCCTAGAAAAAGACTCATGGATAAAGAATCCTCAGACCTAAGGGTAAATGAGAGAGATCAATATCCAGGAAATGCCAATATGGGTATTTCTAAGTAACTCCTTATGAGCTTTCACTTCGGAGACCTGTAGTCAAAATCAATAAGAACTTTATATTTCCCTTTTACTTATAATCGCTATTGATATTATCCTATATACTTAAACATTTTATGTTTTTAAAATATATTTTTTATTGATTTCAGAGAGGAAGGGAGAATGAGAGAGAGATAGAAACATCAATGATGAGTGAAAATCATTGATCGGCTGATTCCGGCATGCCCCCTACCGGAGACGGAGCCCGCAACCCGGGCATGTGCCCTTGACCAGAATTAAACCCCGGACCCTTCAGTCCACAGGTTCCCTTCAGTCCTCAGGCCGATGCTCTATCCACTGAACCAAACCAGCTAGGGCATTATCCTATATTTAGTATACATATACGGCTGTACCAACATACTTAATTGTCTTAGGAAAATTGAAGAGACAGGGTGGCAACACAAAAGGAAGTCCTGCTCTCTCCACCTCCTTCAATGGAGAGAATGCATCATTCTGTTTAGAGGACTTAAGGTTCCTTTTGGTGGCAGAGCAGTTACCACCGACGAGGAAGAAAAGAACTGCTGAAACTGAGGAGTGATGTTAATCCTTTATTATTTCCTAAGTTCTTTTATTAGAATGTGACTGGTATTTGAAATGGGGAGAGAGTAATTATCTAGACAATAAATCAGAAAATTTAAGAAATAATTAAGTCACATACTGGATAATTCAGAATCATTCCTTAAAATTATTATTGTTAACATTATAAACTGAAACAATAGGGACATTTTCAAATAGGATTACAAAGGGCATCATTTTAATAAGAAAAAATAAATCTTTAGAACATAGATAGTTAAGTACTAGCATAAGCTTTTTTTGTTCTCTCTGGATGCTTTAAAAATATCTTACATGTGTGGCATGGTTTATGATTGAACATAAAATCTAGAAATGAAATTGAGAGGAGGTTGTTAAGGTCTTGTCCTGCTATGTGATTAGATTTTTGTTTTAGAAAGCTCACTCTGATGTTAATGGAGTTAGGGACAATAGCCTGCTAGCAAAATTCTATATGGCACTATATAAATTATATATGGTACTATATAACTTTAAATTGTATGTCTAAGGCACTAATAGTGGGAATGGAGAAAGTGGATTTTAGCAGAAAAATGTGACATGATCGTAAGAGTCTGGGGTGATTCTCAAATTTCTGGCTTGGATGGCTATATGGCTGATAGTTCCAGCCACTGATAAAAGAAAAACAGAAAGAGGAGTAGATATTAAGGAGAAGACTCTATTTTGGATTAAGGTGCCTAAAGAAATATTCAAAAGGAAATGTTTAATAGGTAAAATGGTTATATGAATCCAGTTGCCTCATATACCACAGAATTAGAACCACTCCTATTTGCTGCTGTGACTTTAGGCAACTCATTTGGTTAGATTATCATGAAGAAATAAACTCCATGATTTTTAATCCCCTGGCTCTGCATGGGGAGGAGCAGTTGAGGAGTGACCCCCTGAGACCAGGCGGGAGGGCAACCTGCACCTGTTTTCATTAGCTGCTCCCCCCTGGGCTTTCAGGCTACCGATGCTTCTGCTCTCGGTCCACTTTTACTGCTGATATCGATGAGCGACACAGACTATGATTGTCTCAAGAGATTCTGGGAGATAAGCAAGAACATAGTTCAAATATTCTATCCTAGCTGCTCCTTCCACTTTGCCACAGACTTTTCCACTATTCTTACCACTCCTGAGGTTGACCCTCCCCACCCCGCCCCCCACACACATGCACAGACGCACACATGCACACATGCACACTAGTTCAGGATAATTTTTGTTTCATTCTTTTAGTATTAGTTTCTCAAGGTCTTCTCATTTTTTAATGTTAGTTTCTTAGATCTAGGCTTCTTTCTTATTTGCATGGTTTCTTTTAGAGGAGGAGGAAACGAACAGCCCATGCTAGTTGCCCAGCTGTCAGGATTTTAGGGCATTATGAATCAGTAATGTCCATTTCATTTATAATTCTTCTGAGATAACAGTCACTATGATCTTTCTGAAGTTCATGCTGCTCATTATCCTTAATTCTATGCGGTATTTACCCCTCAGTCACAACTTTCCAGCTCTAATTCTGTATTGTCATGGCATCTAGAAATATAAATATATGTTCAATGCCAGCATTCTTGTTATCATTTGTTGAAAATCGATGACATTTAAATCAAAAGTACCACATGGACCCAAATATTTCCATTTAAATGAAGAGAAAGGTCAGCTTCTTTCCCAAGTGATCCTTAGTAAGTTGGCATTTACAGAGACGTTGTGGGTACATATTTATTAAGTGTCTTTTAAGAAATATATTTTTATCAAGTCTATTTCAATTTCAGAAGGTTTTCACGTAACATGTTGGGACCTGTAGTGAAAAGAAGCTTTCTGCAAGTATGGTTTCTGCCTATTTTTATCTGTGCCATCAATGAGAAATAGAGCATAGAGGCTATTTATTACAAATTTATGTCTCTATTTCTTACTGTCATATGGCACAAAAACAATCTTTATGCCCCCACTTTCTTTATATTCAAGCAGCTAGCTTTTTATCACCTCCAGCACTAAAAAGTGAGGAGGATTGGCTTGCATTTCTTGAGCATTCCTGACACTTCTGTAAAACTTGACACATTAGTATATCTGTTTTCTTGTCTGCTAATAAAACCCTAGTTTGTGCTTTCTTTTTTTTCTCTCTCAAAGTAGACAGGCCAACTATCTTTATTATCTATTGCTGCACAACAAACCACCCCAAATATTTGTGACTTAAAACTATTTATTGTGCCTCACAAGTCTGTGTGTCAGCTGGATGCCTCTGCTGATCTGGCCAGGATTGGTCTTGGCTGGACTTCTCTATATACCTCTAGCCAGCGGCCAGTTCTGTCAGGGCCACAGGGTCACTGGACCATGTGCTTCCATCATTCAGCAGGCCAGCCCAGGCTTGTCTGCATGGGGGCAGCAAGTTTCACAGAAAGAGCTTGGAAGTGTGCGTGCCTCTTGGGGCCAAGCTCAGAATTGGCACAACATTTTCTCTCTTGGTCAGAGCACATCACAGGGCCAGCTCACATTCAAAGGGAAGTGAAAGAGCGGCCTCTTGATGGGAGATGCCACAAAGTTACGTTGGAAGAGGCATTTCTTGGGGCAAGCTCAGAATTGGCACATTTTCTCTCTTGGTCAGAGCACATCACAGGGCCAGCTCACATTCAAAGGGAAGTGAAAGAGCGGCCTCTTGATGGGAGATGCCACAAAGTTACGTTGGAAGAGGCATGGTCATCAGGGGGAAATACTGGCACCAATTTTCCAAACCACACCGACCTGTTGGATGTTATGGACAAGAAGGGAACTGGATGGCTGTGGTGCTCCGCTTCCTGACTTTTCCTCTTTTTGCCAGTGAATTAAATGATAATCAGAGAGGTTGTCTTCTAATAAAAACAGTGGTAGCATTTCACTCTTCAATGGTAGTATACAATTCTTGAAAGCAGTGTCTGATCCTAATTTTTTTCTTCTTCCTGAAGCACCTCTTTCTGGATGCATACTATACGGATATATTGGTACAGGCATACATTTTTTTTATAGCAAACATCTATTCTGATTGTGTCGGTATCCATTTTGATAGGTCAGTGCTTATGCCACATGTAAGGTCAAAGATTTTGAATATTATCCCTGATTGAATTATAATTATGTATTTATACTCAGTTACTGATTAATTATTTAAACAACTCACTGAGAAATCTGGTATTCAGCTCTGCACTAAAGGCTCAGGATCTTGGTAAGGATAGTTAGCACCTCACTCATTTTTGCTAAGGAGTATGCACTGTTATTTCCATTTCAGCAAAAATAAGAATTGAATCGTATATGCTGAGTATAGTACTCTGGAAATTACATCTAGGCAACTCTGTATCTAGAATTATTTTTACAGGACCAAATTGTTTGACTCATAATACTGTGCATGCCAGACAATTTATATGGATGCATCAAGGCTTGGCACCAGGTAAATAAAAGCTCTTTCACCTATCCACAGAATTCAATTTAGCAGCAGCAAAAGGTTCAGCTACCTATATCCATCATTTTTAATGGTGTTCCTTGCGAAGTGCCTCATGGTAATTCTCTAACTGCTTCCTTGCCACAACTGATTGGAAAGCCATTATTTTATTTTAAATTAGTAGGTTAGGACTTGCACACTTTCTGAGAAAATAATTTTTACCCTGTAGAGCTATAGAAGATTTTTTAATTAAAATGGTCTCAAGTTTAGTATTGAAGAAACATAAACATGCTTATCTAACAAATGTAGGTTTAAAACGAAGCTACAGTTTGCGTTATTCTAGTGTTAACTTGAATATCTTTTGATTGTTTGCTTCTTGTGGAGTTTAGTTAAAGGAAAATTGTGTGTTTTCCTTAATATTACCCTAAAATTGTTGACCTGACTAGGGTTAATGAAACACGTGAATTTCCAAGGCATACCCTAACTTTTGTAAGCCACAGGGCTGGTTCTGCCTAAGCTAGTCAAGGAGGAAGAGTTTATATGTGGTATCCAGGCTCTCTTTTCTCCAACAGTACTCCAACCTTTCCCTCTCTTTTCCAACTTCCTCTGAAGGAATTATGGCCACAAGGTTTTTTTCCTCCTTCTTTCCCCTGTCTACACCTGCATACAGAAATTCACTGACCTGAAGCAGATATTAATATGCATTAGGACTGTTCCTTCCAATGGAAAATATATTTTATTCTGTATTCTGAATCATAATCTAATATCGGAGGTCCCTAACTGATGGCCTACTGCCATCATCTGGCCTCCAGATGCATTTTTAAAACATTTTGAGACCATTGCTTAAATTTAGAAGTGAGATTTCACAAGAAATTCCAGATTTCTGGTAGCTCTTGAGAAATTTGAAGATCTAGCAATCCTAGGCCTGCCTTTCTGGATGGCAACAGCTGGGTGAAGCTACAGTTGTCAGATAAAATACAGGATGCCCGGTTAAGTTAGAATCTCAGTAAAAAGCAAATAATGTTTTAATGTAAGTATGTCCAATGCAATATTTGGGACATACTTATATTAAAAAAATATCACTTGTTTATCTGAAATTCACTTGAAGATCTAGCAATCTTAGGCCTGCCTTCCTGGATGGCAACAGCTGGGTGAAGCTACAGTTGTCAGATAAAATACAGGATGCCCGGTTAAGTTAGAATCTCAGTAAAAAGCAAATAATGTTTTAATGTAAGTATGTCCAATGCAATATTTGGGACATACTTATATTAAAAAAATATCACTTGTTTATCTGAAATTCACATTTAACTAGTCCTCCTGTATGTTTGTGGTAAATCTGACACGCCTATGGGAGGGTGAGCAGTGATTTCTCACCTGAGATGGGACACAGTCTGCTGCAGACGCACTGAGTCCACTTCACTTCTTTATGTGGCCTAGATGACCTGTAAGCCTTTGAGGATTTTGGAACTGCCTTAAACTAAGGAACTAAGTCTCAATAGCATTTCACTCTTCAATCCTACAAACCGAGTATGACTATTTTAGCCAAAATCATCCAACATCCTGTTAGGTGTGAGGGTCCTTGGGTTTCTTTTCTTTTTTTTTTTAATTTACTTTTTTATTTTTTTATTGATTAAGTTATTACATATGTGTCCTTATCTCCACATTACCCCCCACCCCCCCACTCATGCCCTCACCCCCCTGTTGTCTGTGTCCATTGG
>NW_005363247.1:8655654-8667225 GCF_000412655.1 Myotis brandtii
ATTGAAGAGACTGTCTTGACTCCATTGTATGTTCATGCCTTCTTTGTCGAATATTAATTGAGCATAATGGCTTGGGGTCGATTTCTGGTTCTCTATTCTATTCCATTGGTTTATATGTCTGTTCTTGTGCCAGGTCCTTGGGTTTCTGCTTATCTTTTCAAAGGTCTCAGCAGTGGCCACTAGATTGGGGCCGTGGCCTCTGTTTGTTCTGAGCATCTCCCAACCTTTTCAATGGTTATCCTACCAGGATAAAACAACAATGAAAGGTCCTGATTTTAGACCAGTGAGATGCCTTTAAATTTTAAGAGTTTCCTTTTAAGCCAATAATTATGCCTCTGTGAATAGATTCTAGACTTAGGAAAATGTTTTATGGAAAAAACATATTTATACTACTAATATTCATAATTGTTAAAATTTATCATCAATCAAAATATTTAGCAATACCAAAGAGTAAAATAAATTGTGCTACATTTTCCTAGGGACCTAGTTTGTCCCTATCCATCCTTATGTGAAGTGTTTAGAATCACATGGAAAATGCCAGAGTTGAGCAAAAAGAAATCCCAATGGGGAATTGTATATAGAGTATTATCATAACATCTAAAGAACAACATGCATAAAATGAAGAACAACTGTATAGAAATAAATGAAAATGATATATGGCTGGTTGTCTATGGATACTGGAGTAATGGGGCATATTTTTCTCTTCTATTTTTTTCCCTCTGCACTTTTCTATTTTGTTCTAATTTTTCTATAATGAGTATATATTATATTTATTTCTGCAATCATATTTTGAATTTCTAGGAATTGTTTGATTTTTTATATCTGTAATAAGATGCTAAAATTGGATTGTTCTGTGTCAGTTTTGTCTGAGTCTGATGACAGTAGAAATCAGATGCCATGGTAAATTTATAAGGTAGACCACCGAGAAGGTTTTGCAAATAGTAGGTGGGCAAGCATTTGTTAAATAATTCTTAAATCTCTTACATATATTGTGGGTTTATATAGTTGAAGAAAGAGTTTAGGAGAGAGTTTGTGGAGAGGATATTTTGGAAAAATTCTCTCTCCCACCCTTGAAAAGGGGTCAAAGCTTTCTGCCCACCACCTTAAACCTGGTGAGAAGACTATTTAATGAGTTTTATATACTGTATGTGTTTTGCAGTTGGATGAACTCAGGGGACTAATGTCCAACTCCCACATGGGAATATCTACAAGCAAAAGTGAGCTGGTTTACTAACTCAGTGGTGGGGCAAAGGACAGATGGCTGTATAAGTGACCTGCATTTTCAGTTTGTCAGGGTAGACCAGGAATGTTTTCTGTGGACAGATAAGGCCCGCACACCGGAGAGGACCAGCAGGGAGTGATATTAAATCCTTCCTAATAAGGCCTTCTTGAGAGGTAAACAAGCCTCGGGACAGAGACATATCACCAAGGATTTCCTGTGTGTGCAGGAGGAGAAAGCTATGCACCAGCAAATATTGTATTAGTGTATGTGGGAGAGAGGTTCCAAATGAACCCACAAGTGTGGCTCAGCAACCAGCAAATATTGTATTAAGGGGACTTGTGAGAGAGAGGTTCCAAATGAACCCACAAGTGTGGCTCAGCAGTTGAGCGTTGACCTATGAACCAGCAGGTCGTGGTTTGATTCCTGGTCAGGGCATATGCCTGGGTTGTGGGCTTGATCCCCAGTAGGAGGTATGCAGGAGGCAGACAATCAATGATTCTCTCTCATCATTAATGTTTCTATCTCTGTCTCCCTCTGTGTTCCTCTCTGAAATCAATAAGAATATACTTTTTTTAAAAAAGAACCCACAGTATGTCCATTAAAGATCAGGCTTTGTACATTGGCCAAATCCAGAGAGCACTTGACAGTTTCAGACAAGCCTGTGACACTTTCAGACAAGCCAGAACTTTTCAGTGTCCCCTAATTCCACTCCTTTCTATTTTCCAGCTCTGGAGGGCTCAGAAACTGGAGTCAGCTAATCACATGGAGGAAGAATTAGGGATAAAAAAAAGACAGTGATGGTCACTTTTCTAGGAGAAGGTTGTATAGCCATTCCTTTGATTCATGTTGGAATACTTGCATATTGCATGGGACTAGGCATTTTAAAGTACAGAAGCAAGTCCTGAGTCCTGGGGTGAGGATATTTGGTTGGATACCTTGAGAATATTGAATCCCAAGATTCTTGTGAATCTTATGGGCCAATATAAAATCCTCTTTCCCCTTTGAGAGGAGAATGGCTTCCCAATGTCTGAATATCATGGACAAACTTTACCTGAGGTTAATTTTTCACAAAATAATTATTTTCTTCCTCTAAACTGTTCTTGAATCCTTTTATTGCTTCTGAACCAATAACTGTGGAGCAAATATTATCAGGGAAGTATTGGCTCAGCAGAAAAGTAATGACATGGGTAGAGAAGTATTGTTCCTGCTACATAATGAGATTAATTATTAAAAGATCAGCAGACCTGGTTGAAAAGAGCCAGGATAATATATCTGAGACTAGATTTTAGCAGTATTGGAGCCCAGGTATTGCAGAATATAGAAAAGGTTAACATCTATTGAAATGGGGGTACTCTCCCATGATTCAGGACTCAAAGAAAAGATAATTGGAG
The DNA here is from genome assembly GCF_000412655.1 of Myotis brandtii. Taxonomy (NCBI): domain Eukaryota; kingdom Metazoa; phylum Chordata; class Mammalia; order Chiroptera; family Vespertilionidae; genus Myotis; species Myotis brandtii. Next base: position 8,658,268 of record NW_005363247.1, read on the forward strand.
CCTATCTCTAATTACTGACATTGCTTTTTGAAGTTTGGAAACAACAATGGCTTAGAATAAATAGGATAGTGTTGTGTAACTGCCTTAGTACAGTGTTGATAAAGTGGTCAGAAATCTCGGAGAATAGAAATATTGTAATCAATGAACAATGTTAGAGAACACACAGTTGATTATGTGCTTTGGCAGATCCTACATGATACAAAGCAATACAATACATCAGTGAAAGAGACACATGCATTGTTCAGAAGCTAGTAGTGGACTGCTATGGATCTGGGCCTCCTGCTGTCAATGGTGATGATAGGAATACCAGATAGCAGAGCTAAGGTGATGGCACTCAACAGTAAGAACAAAGGTGAATGACAGTATAAGGGAACATGGACAGAATGACAATCAGATAACCTCATTGATAGAAACTTACACATTTGACTAGTAGTAGATCATAATGATCCTAAGTTTGAGAATGTTATTAAACATCTTGCAATGCCCAGGGCAGTCCCCCACAGCAAAGAACTGTCCAGCTCAAAATTTCAGTTCTATTTCCAAGGTTGGGAATTGATGCTCAATCTACTATTTTTTAAAAAAAAATAATTTTTAATGATTTCAGAGAGTAAGGGAGAGGGAAAGAGAATCATTGATCAGCTGCCTCCTGCACACACCCCATTGGGGACTGAGCCTGCAACACAGGCATGTGCCCTGAGCTAGAATCAAACCATAACTTTCTGGTATAGGTCAATGCTCAACTGCCGAGTCACTGCAACTGGGCTTAATCTACTTTTAATACTGCAACCAAGTATTAAGGATTTTACCCTCACTTTCAAACGAATAAATTAGGCCACAACAATTGTTCGGATGATGAGAGAAGACTCTGGTATCAGAGACAAAGGAATTTATTTCTTACATGCCAGCAAACAGAATGAGCATCAACATATCTGCATCAAATTTTCTTGCCCTCAACTTTATAAGAGTGACACAATGGTCCTAGGTAAATGCTACCTGCACGGTGGGTTTACCTCACAGCTGAGAAACCCAGGTACCCAGTACTTTTAGAACAAACTGCACATGTTGTAGCAAGAAGCAAACAAACCAACACCTCTTCTCTTTTGAGATGCGAGCAGTCATACACTACATATAACGTGGTCCTCTTGACTACGTATTTGCCTATGTGACTCATTATCTGGGAATGGGTAAGCCTTGCAATCTGGTACACTTACAAGAACATGTAGGGATGCAGAGAGACCATGATGAACTGCCTTTATTCCACTGTTTTTACAATATGAAGTTCAGTCTATTTCATGAAGCATCACAAGACCCTTTGTAACCTGCCTTCTAACTCAAACTCCACTTCTTAATTCAAACTTCAAATATTAGTAAAAATGACTTAAAGTTGTCATTTTACCTACCTTATGCATTTTATTCCCCTTTTTATTCATTGTTTTTCATTTAGATAACTTATCCTTATCTGTTCAGGAATTCTCTCCTCTAGGAAGCATTTTCTGAACTTTCTGATTGAATTAAACATTTCTCTTCTGACTCTGATAGTAGTCAGAATATTTTCATCATTTGTCCTTGGATTTAAACTCTTGGAGCCAGGAGTCCTGTTTTATGTGTATTCCTGGCATTCAACACAGGGGTGAGCCCGACATCTGGCTGAGCAGCGCTCCCCATGTGGGAGCACACTGACCACCAGGGGGCAGCTCCTGTGCTGAGTGTCTGCCCCCTGGTGGTCAGTGCGCATCATAGCGACCAGTTGTTCTGCTATTCAGTCGATTTGCATATTAACCTGTTATTATATAGGATAAGTACTACTACTACACTCAACTGAATTTATGGTACCTTCTTACTACATTAATTCACTCCCCTCCAGTGTTCTCTGATTTTTATATATACTTCTACCAACACACACACACACACACACACACACACACACACACCCCTATAGGATGCATTTTGAGCATGTCTAGCTGGGACTCATGTCTCCTAATCTTGAGCTACCTTCCTATTCCTATATTTACAAGGGAGATATGCAGAGAACAAAGCAAACAATTTCACATTCTGGGATACCAGCAGGGCCTGTGCCTCCCTGACCTAAATTAAACCACGTGGATTGCCTGGCCTTGCTCTCCAAGCCTACACCTGTCTCCTGGAGCATTGCACGGCCATGGAGTGCGAAGCTGTGGGACTCCACTTGATTTTCTTTCTCTCATATAGTATTTCTGCCAGTTTCTCTCTTGCTACAGTGGAGGCTGCCATCACTAAAGAGTGATGATGAAACAAATGAATACTGGGGAGTTATTTTATCAAGGCTTTATTTTCTTTCTGCTTTCAAGTTGATGTGTTCATTGCCTACAATTCTTTAAGAATTGCAAAATGGCACATTAATTCCCTGTGCTTATTGCCCCATTAATTGAAAGTGCCATGCAAGCACTGGAATTTTTAAATTGCTTTTAGTTTTTAATTTCGAGTTTGACTTAGCAAAAACTAATAAGAAAATAGAACCTTATAAGCTCTTAACAAATTAATATGTCCCCTGTGGGTACGCAATAAGTTCAGATGTGCCAAAATGATTATAGAGTCGATTGAGATTGTATTCTTTCTGATTTTGGTTAGTACTGTAACTGATATAATGAGAGTGCCATGTTACTCTTTTCTTAGCAATTTACTTTTCTTAAAAGTCCACCTAAACTAATGGTGGTGAATGATACCATATGGGGTGAGTGTATTCACATTTTAATTCAACCATGAAACAGCTCAGCCAGATGTGCATTGTGCACCTTTCAAATCTACACCCCCCTCTGCCCTTCAACCAATGAGAATGACATTTTTAAATGAATTGTGAGCTAACATTCAAGATCCAGATTTTGTCTCTTTTAAAGCTGCAATATAGGTCATGGCTTTGAAAAACTGGACCAATGTTTTACCAAAAGAAAATTCTAATAAAAATGTATGCAGGTACATTTTTTTCAAAGTACAAAACTTTTACTCTGCTCCCAATAAGGCAAAACTATAGCCATAACTGTCAGGACAAAATTTAGTTGCATTGTTCAATTGAACAGATGTTCAATTTCATAATGAGAAGAATCCTCTCTATATAATATGGAAGATCAATTAGATTAGATAATTCCTAAAAATTGAAAGACACAAGTTGTATTTCTATAAGTAAATTTAGATATTACTGGAAACTTGGATTAAACATTTGGCTGTTCTTAGTCCAAAACTGAATTAAAATGATACTGGCTGTGCTTGTGAAAGTAGCCAAATTAAACCCGATACTTAATTCTCATCACTATTATCCATTCATGCAAGTGCCTTCTTCCTACAATATTTATTTGCCATAAGGCAATAACAGAAATAATAGTATACCTATTTAAGTATATCTGAAATATCTGCTCAATATTTATACATCCAAAAATTTCATACTAATAGAACTACCTCTATTTGTCAGATTCTTGTTAACATATATAATTGTTGTGAGGTAAGGAATAGCACTTCCCTTTTATTAATCATCAAACAGGTTAAGAGGTTTAAGGCTCCATATAAAGTCCTGTAACTAATATATAGCAGATACAGCTCAAATCAGTTGAGTTATTTTATTATTTTTTGATTTTTTTATTGTAGTAAACTATACATAACACATTTACTAATTTAACTATTTTAGGTGTAGAGTTTTGTGGCATTAATTGTATTAACCTTGTTAAGCAACCATCACCCATCTCCAGAACTTTTTCAATGGAGTAGTTGCCTATTCTATATTGTCTTTCTTATCTTGATCATTCATTCATTTATTTTTGATGCTACAATATTGAATCATAATGGACATTGTCCCTGGGCTCATGGAGCTTCATTTTCCTGGAATTGATTCAAATCATTACACAAATATTGGTTAGCTCCTTATTTGTAAGATAGTGTAAGACATTCTGCAAGACCCTGGACATTCAGAGTTTTGTAGATAGATATTAATCACAGAAATAATATAAATAATTGTGAACTTTACACAGGGATGAGTACTATGAAGCAAGAAGAGGTACACTGGGACTAAAAAACTTTAAAATAAAAGTATTTGATTTAGCAGGGAGGTAGGTGTAGCTTCTCTTTTGAAGTAATTGTAGAGCTGAGGGCTGAAGGAAAAGCGTGAGAGGCAGGAGGGTGTGGGTAGAAGAGCTTTACAAAGGAGCTACATGTGTAAAAGTAAAAGGAAGGAGGACAGAACAGTCTAAGGACCTGAGAGAAAGCCATTGTTTTTAGAGTTCAGAGAAGAAATTTTCAGTGATATGAGCAGGTTGGTGGTTAAACCACAAGGTATATTGAGAACCATGTTAAAGAGTTAGTCCTTAAAAGGCAAGGGGAAACCCTTAAAGTATTTTGAGCATGGGAGTATTTGCATTTCGGAAAAAAGTTATACTTGCTACTTGTGCAGAACAGATTGCATGGAAGGTAGTCCAAGGGAATGTTGGAAGACTTGTTAGTAGGCTCTTGTAGCTCAGGTGAGAGTAATGATGGCTTGGATTTTGGTAGAGATAGAAAAAATGGAAAGAAGTAGAATGGAAAGAATTAATTAATTCCTAGGAAGTAATGATATGTTCAATGAATGTGTTCATACTGTCCATTTGAGGTTCTTTTGAGCAGGAAGTAAAAAAAAAATCATCCTGCCCAATACCTCAGTTGGTTGGAGCATTGTCCAGATACCCAGGGTTGCAGGTTCAATCCCCCTCAGGGCACATGTGGGAATCAACTAGTGAATGCGTGGATGGGTGGATAGCTAAATCAATGTGTCTCTTTCCCTCCCTCCTTTCCTCTCTTTAAAAAAAAATGAATCAATAAAAATTTTTTTTAAAGTAATTCTTTTTATAATATTCAGTATAATTACACTTAGGATTTTAATAGCTTTCTCTGGTTATAAAAACACTAGAGCAGTGGTTCTCAACCTTCTGGCCCTTTAAATACAGTTCCTCATGTTGTGACCCAACCATAAAATTATTTTCATTGCTACGTCATAACTGTAATGTTGCTACTGTTATGAATCGTAATGTAAATATCTGATATGCAAGATGGTCTTAGGGGACCCCTGTGAAAGGGTTGTTCGACAGCCAAAGGGGTCGCGACCCACAGGTTGAGAACCGCCTCACTAGAGGCACAGTGTACAAAATTCGTGCACAGGATGGGGGTCCCTCAGCCCGGCCTGCACCCTCTTCAATCCGGGATCCCTGATCCCTGTGGGATCAGGCCTAAACTGGCAATTGGACATCCCTCTCGCAATCCAGGACCGCTGGCTCCTAACTGCTTGCCTGCCTGCCAGCCTGATCACCCCCCAACTGCCCTCCTCTGCAGCCTAATTGCCCCCTAACTGCCCTCCCCTGCTGGCCTGATTGCCCCCTAACTCCTCTCCCTGTCGGCCTGATCGCCCCTGACTGCCTCTGCCTCAGCCCCCACCACAGTGGCTTTGTCTGGAAGAACGTCCGGAAGATGTCCAGTCTAATTAGCATATTACCCTTTTATTAGTATAGATAGGCTTGTGAAGATCCTGAAAACTTGTTATACTTATTAAAATTTATCTCCAACTATTCTCATATGTAAGTGCTCTACTGTAAGCAATATCTGGCTGTGCTGTGTTTTCCTAATTCCATTCTCTTTTCCATGAGCTGTACTTTACACAGAATTCCCTTTCTCTCCTTTTATACACTCATCTTATATACAATTTTTATTTTAAATTCTGTTAGGCCTTTTCCTCCTCCCCCATCAATAATTCTCCCTGCCTTTTAATTTTTATATGAGTTTACTTATTCTCATTGTATTTCCATCTTGGTTTTATTAATTATTTTATCACGTACCAATTAGATTGCAGTTTTATGAAGGCAGGGTCTATGCCTTTTTTGTGACCTTATTTGCATATTATGATATGATATGACATGATATGATATGATATGATATGATATAGCAGGAGCAGGACACATATTTGTGGGTAGATAGACCATGTTGAAACAATTTCAGACAGGAAATTTATTCTTATTTCTGAATCTTTCCAGAAGTGCATTGGAGTTTAACTACCCCTGCTGTTAAGAAATTTCTCTTTAGGTTTAACCGGTTTTCTTTGTATGTGCCCCCAAATCAAGATGAACAGATACATTAAATTTGGCTATTTTAAAATTAATTTACAACTATAAATGTTTACTTTTTCAAGATCTGATCGATTGTGAACAAGATCAGCATTTTATATTTATATTGGATTTTCTCCCTCATATAGTCTTATTTCCTTAATCATTTGCACATTTAATAAGAAAATTGACTGTTATTACATATAAAAGCTTCATAAAACAGAATTCACCTTATGACCCTTTCTTATTGTGATTTAATGGTTTGTACAGTATAAATTAATATAATTATGTTGGAACATAACAGAGACAAACAAATCATATGATCTCATAATGTATACAGTGATTTGGGACCTGAGAATACATTTTAAATTTATTTATATTTTGGGGGATACCTCCCAAAGACTCTATTATGTTAAATTGAAAAACATTTCCATGAAAATGTTTATAGTGTTTCAGCATAACAGGAACATTTACTACTAGAGATTTTCGGGCTAGACAAATTTAATTATGCTAGCCAAGAGGCAAACTGATTAAGGAAAGAACTCCTTGCCATTCACTTTACACTTGCCACCTTCATTTCAAATGCAGTAACTATTTTCTGGATCAATCACAGGTGTTTGGAAATAAGTGAAAAGAGACTATTTTTGTAACACTACAATATGATGAAGTGCATCATGGACTAGCACAATAGGAATGATATCAAACATATCTATTTTGTAAAAGGAGTTATCTTGAAACAACATTTTCTGAAATAATTTGCTTAATAGTGATGTGTCAGTCTCTAATCAGCAAACAGAACTGTCAACCTTATTTTGAAAATGTATCATTTTCAATCCAAATATTTGTAACAAATATAAGCTAAATATTTTTGTTTTTTAGATTTTATTAGGATTAGTAATTAGTTTCACTGTGTACCAATTTCTGTGGCTCAAACAAAACTTGCAGGATAAGGTAGAAAGCTCATAAAATTCAGAATAAGATATTTAGGAATAAATATCATTAGTGTGGGCTAATTAATCTCTCTGAATCTTGGTTTACAACCACAGTGTAGCTTTCAACATTAAATATAAAAATATCTATTTATAAATAGAATAGCACATGTAATAATTGATGCTTAAGAAGTGTTAGAATCCTTTCCCCCTAACAACTTATATTTCCAATCCATTAAGTAATTTTCTAATTGTCACCTCAGTAACCTGCATGGCTCAGTTTTAGCATCATTAAGCAAATCCAAACAAACAAACCCTACTACATAGAAAAGGTAATTGCAACATGATACCGATTTAACTATCTCTGAAATTACTCTAAATTTAATGAAGGTCATGAATCACAAAAATATTTCCAAATGTTATTCTTTTTTATCTCCTTTTTTGCTCAAAGCCTAAGGTTCTGAAAAGCCTCCTATTTTCAGAATCTTTTACCCTTTCTCTAAAAGAAATACCTGAACCTCAACTCATGAAGATTCATGTCTTCATTTTCCTCCTGCCTCTTCAGTCTTGTTTCTTTCCACTCATTCCTTTAAGTCCTTATATGAAATTTGGAAGAATTAGCTGGTAAAAGTACATTTTCTTGAGGGATAGAGGAAAGTTAAAGGAGGAAAGAACAAAGAGAGAATAGAACACTTGCATTTTAACACATCATTTTTCGCCCTTGTCACAAGTGAATAAGACTACATATTTTTTTATTGTTTTAGGCAACAAAGTTTGGTCTTGAGTTATCAACTTTGCCTTGAACCTCAAAATAGATTTTTCTTATGATTTAAATCAGAATACAAAACTAAAGATGACTCTTATTTCCCAGACATTAAAACAAATTGTTTTTAAGTTTTTTCTTTTTTTTATTCAAATCACGATTTTATTTTTTTTTCATTTTTTTCCCTTTATTTAATAAGATATTACAAATGTGTCCTTATCCCCCCAATGTCCCCTCATCCCCCCAATCCTGCCCTCACCCTCACCCCCTGTTGTCCACATCCATCACTTATGCTTATATGCATGCATACAAGTCCTTTGGTTGATCATTTACTCCAGGTATATGTTGGGACTGAGTCATTTCTTGGAGATTCAAAGTCAATTAAGATAGAAGTTTTATCCTTAATGCAAGTGATAATAATTCCATGTTTTTCAAGTTACTGATAGAGCATTAACTCTATGAGAAGTTATAATTCCTAGATGAGTCATGATGATGCATACTAAATTCTATTAACTTGTGCTACATTCTTATGAGAAACACAAAATTAGAGGGTTGAAAAAAATGCCCCACTCTCCCCCCAAAAAAATCCAACTACATTTTGTTGTATTTCTGTTGAGAATTAAGATGTTGGGAAGGGAAGATGAGGCATAGGTAAACACTGGAAATTGCTGCCTCTCACAACCACTTCAAAAATGCAAATAAAAGACAAAACAGACATCATCCAGACCACAGGAAGGCTGGCTGAGTGGAAATTCTACAACTAGAAGGAAAGAGAAAAGCACACTGAGACTCAGAGGAGGTGCAGTGTGGAAGTAAAGTGCAGAGGTATGAAGGCTCACACGGAAAGGGCTGGCAACTGAGGACACGGTTGTCTTTTTCAATCGGGAGGGAGTCTCAAGCTCCTGACTGCTCTGAACTCCAGTTCCGGGTGAGTCTCTGGGGACCCAGACTCAGACAGGAGAAACTGGACTGTCTGGCATCGGTCAGAACTCGAGGGCGGCTTTCTCTCAGAGGTGCTTGCAGTGATTACTGGGACACTGAGAAGCGGGGCCTCTTAGGGCAGGGCTGAGGATCAGCCATAGCTGTTTGCTCCGTCCTGTTGATTCCCTGAGACCCTGCCCCACCCACGCTGCACGCAGAGGCTTTTGCATATGAAAGGCCTGGCCCTTTGCAATCT
>NW_005363247.1:8667281-8673946 GCF_000412655.1 Myotis brandtii
GGCAGCTTTCTCTCCGAGGTTTACAGCCGTTGCTGGGGTTCTGAGAAGCAGAGCCTCTGGGAACGGGACTGAGAGGGGCTATAACCGCTCCCTCCGCCCGCCCTGCCCTGTTGATCCCGCCCCGCCCAAGCCCTGCGCAGAGCCATTTGCCGGATCGCCTCAGGCAAAGGCTAGATTAGCACCTCCCCGGAGGACAGAAGTTTTCCCACAGCTGATTCTCACAGCCAGTCGGCCTGGTGGTCAAATCCCTCTAGTATTAACTACAACAATCAAGGCTTAACTAGAACAAGGCTGCGCACAAAGACCACTAGGGGGTGTACCAAGAAAGCGTAAAAAATGCGGAGACAAAGAAACAGGACAAAACTATCAAGGGAGGATATTGAGTTCAGAACCACACTTTTGAGGTCTCTCAAGAGGCTTCTAGAGTCTGTCGATAAACTTGATGAGATGTACAGGAAATCTAATGAGACCCTCGATGGTGTGATAAAGGACCATCTAGAAAGTAAGCATACACTGACTGAAATAAAGAATATTATACAGACTCCCAACAGCAGACCAGAGGGTCGCAAGAATCAAGTCAAAGATTCGAAATGCGAAGAAGCGAGAAACACCCAACCGGAAAAGCAAAATGAAAAAAGAATCCGAAAATATGAAGATAGTGTAAGGAGCCTCTGGGACAGCTTCAAGCGTACCAACATCCGAATTATAGGGGTGCCAGAAGATGAGAGAGAGCAAGATATTGAAAACCTATTTGAAGAAATAATGACAGAAAACTTCCCCTACCTGGTGAAAGAAATAGACTTACAAGTCCAGGAAGCGCAGAGAACCCCAAACAAAAGGAATCCAAAGAGGACCACACCAAGACACATCATAATTAAAATGCCAAGAGCAAAAGACAAAGAGAGAATCTTAAAAGCAGCAAGAGAAAAAAAGTCAGTTACCTATAAGGGAGTACCCATACGACTGTCAGCTGATTTCTCAACAGAAACTTTGCAGGCCAGAAGGGAGTGGCAAGAAATATTCAAAGTGATGAATAGCAAGAACCTACAACCAAGATTACTTTATCCAGCAAAGCTATCATTCAGAATTGAAGGTCAGATAAAGAGCTTCACAGATAAGGAAAAGCTAAAGGAGTTCATCACCACCAAACCAGTATTATATGAAATGCTGAAAGGTATCCTTTAAGAAGAGGAAGAAGAAGAAAAAGGTAAAGATACAAATTATGAACAACAAATACACATCTATCAACAAGTGAATCTAAAAATCAAGTGAATAAATAATCTGATGAACAGAATAAACTGGTGAATATAATAGAATCAGGGGCATAGAAAGGGAGTGGACTGACTGTTCTCGGAGGGGAAAGGGGTGTGGGGGGGTGCGGGAAGAGGCTGGACAAAAATAGTACACCTATGAATGAGGACAGTGGGGAGGGTAAGGGCAGAGGGTGGGGTAGGAACCGGGTAGAGGGGAGCTATGGAGGGAAAAAGAGGAACAACTTTAATAATCTGAACAATAAAGATTTAATTAAAAAATCAAAGAAACGTGGAGGGGAGCTATGGGGAAAAAGAGGAACAACTGTAATAATCTGAACAATAAAGATGAAAAAAAAAGATGTTGGGAAGGGACATAGTTGTCAGGGAGAAATAGTATTTGAGAAGGATGATCTAAAGGGCAAGAATAATCTAAGCTGGGTATCTGGAAAAAGAATAAAGACATGGTTAGTTGCTTTTAGGAGGTAGGAGCCAAAGCACTGTTTTCTTGAGGGACAAACATATACTTTTCTTGTTCAGACATGGCTCTACATGAATTAGAATTTATCTAAGAGAAAAAGGGAATTTAGAAAGGGGGAAATAATGAATAGGAGATTTAAATATAAAAATATTAGTAGTTAATTTTAAGAGCTCCTCATTCATTACTTTACCCAATAATTATGCCAGACATTGTGTCAGATTCTAAGAATCTATATGTATAAAAGCCCAGCAACTGGAATGGCGGAATGACCAGAACGACCAGTGGCTATAACACGCACTGTGGCAGCCAACCAGCCTGACCTGGGACCTGGGTGGCCCAGCCCCTGATCGGCCCCCAACCGCCTGCAGCCCCTCTCCCGATTGGCCCCCAACACCCTGATCGGGTGCAGGGCCAGCCGGCCAACTGCCCACGGCCCCTTCCCCCTGCTGGCCTGGGTTGGCTGGACCCCACCTGTGCACGAATTTGTGCACCCGACCTCTAGTATGACAATAAAAAAATAGAACTCTCTCTCTGATTAATGAGAACTTGCAGTCTAGACATAAAAAAATTATGGCCCTGACCGGCTTGGCTCAGTGGATAGAGTGTCGGCCTGCGGACTGAAGGGTCCCAGGTTCGATTCCGGTCAAGTGCATGTACCTGGGTTGCGGGCACATCCCCAGTAGGGGGCGTGCAGGAGGCAGCTGATTGATGTTTCTCTCTCATCGATGTTTCTAACCCTCTATTCCTCTCCCTTCCTCTCTGTAAAAAAATCAATAAAATATATTTTTTAAAAATTATGTACTTTTGTTATTTCTCTAAGTGTTTAATGTTCACAAATTTTCTATGATAGGCAAGCGCTTGTGAAATATTCAGTGAGTAAACCTGAGTGTCACTCAATAATTGTTTGCTGAATAAAAGACATAGTCTCTGATCTTAAGAAACAAACAAAAACCTCATAGGAACCCCCATCTATTGAACCCTTTCTATGGGCCAAGCAGTGCTACGTGCCTTACGTTGATTTTTTTTTAATGGAATCTTTTTTATAATTCTATGAAATAAGTGCTCTTACTATAGATGAGGAAACTAGTTTTCAGAAGTTAAGAAAGTTGGCCCTGAGATCCTATAGCGACTAAGTGGCAGATGTAAAATTTGAAAGGAATAGTCAGATTCCAGAGCGCTCTCAACCACTACATTACACTGGATTCTACTGCCTGTCTGATATGGTTGGCAGGTTCCCAGGATTTGAATGTCTTAATGAAAGTTTTCTTACAATGATTTATGCCAGACTAAGTCATCAGTCATTAAATGGAATAGAGAAAGTCTTACTTACTGAGTTGGCATTTTTGTCTCAATCAAAAATCATGAACCTGCCTGTCATACTTCCTATGATAAGTTATGTTTCAGGAATAAGACGAATTCTCAATGAAAAAATAAGTTTAGTTGTTTTGTTTTTTAAAAATAGCGTATCAATTATTTTTCAATAATTAGGTGAACAAATTCTACTCAGTATTCTGTCTATTAAATTGATACAATATTTGGGGCATCTTTTGTTTGTCAGGTACAATTTTAGGTATTAAAAATGCCACAGTAAAAAGAGTATCCATGTTCTCATGGAACTATATTCTGGGCAGCCAATAAGTGGAAATCCAAAATTTTCTGTGTGCAAAAAAATAGTCCAAAAAATCTTGCCTTTAGTATAGAGTTACAAAGTAATCATAGTTCTCCTTTAACACCAGAATCTCTATCCAAAGGGCTAAAACACAGATTAGAAAAACAAAATTTAATTATGAGGATAATGAGATAGAAAAAAAATGTTTATGGTAAAGCTTCATTAGAAAATAAAAGCTTATCTTTGTCCTATTGAAAGATATACATAAAATGGAGGCATTTTTAGATAATATTTTTTGTTTATTTTGAAAATGAATATGCCCATAAGAAATAATTCAAACAATAACTAAACAAAAAATTAAAAGCAAGTCATTTTTCCACAACTGGCCCAAGTTTCCCAGAGGTAATCCTTACAACTATTGTTCTAGAAATGTTTGACACAAATGCAAACAAATAAATATGCACATATGTGATTTGAACACATTCAGATGCACACTTAGACAATATTTTGTACCTTGAGTTACTTATTCATATATCTTGGAGATAGTTCCATTTCTGCACTTAGAAATGTACTTCTTTCTTTTTGTTTTGCTTTGTTATGATTTTGTTTGAGCAGGTAACAGGGCCAATGCCACAAAATTTAAACAGCACAAAATTATAAGGTTTACAGTTGCCTTATCTCCAGCCACACAGTCCTATTCATTAGTAACAAACATATGACCAATTACTTGTATATATTTCCATATTTCAATTTAGTTATAAACATATATAATATCAACTTCCTCCACACACTGAAGATTATATAATAAACAAACTGATTTCCACTTTAAAAATAAAACAAATTAGTGTTTCTGGCAGAAGTGGGTCATCAGGTAGTTCCATTGTTAATTTTTTGAGGAAACTTTATATTCTTTTCCAAGTGGCTGCACCAATCTACATCCCTACCAACAATGCACACGGCTTCCCTTTTCTCCACATCCTGGCCAACACTTGTTGTTGACTTATTGATGATAGCCATTCTGATAGGTGGGAGGTGATATCTCATTGTGGTTTTAATTTGTGTTTCTCTGATGATGAATGATTTTGAGCATCTTTTCATATATCTATTGGCCATCTCTGTGTCCTCTGTGAGGAAGTGTCTATTCAGGTCCTTTGCCCATTTTTAATTGGGTTGTTTTCTTGGTGTTGAGTTGTGTAAGTTCTTTATAAACCTTGGAAATTAATCCCTTGTCAGTTGTATCATTGGCAAATAAATTCTCCCATTCAGTGGGTTGTCTTCTAGTTTTGTTGATGATGTCCTTTGTTGTGCAAAAGTGCTTTAGTTTGATGTAGTCCCATTTGTTTATTTTCTCCATTGTTTCTATTGCCCTAGGGATATATCAGATATTGCTACAAGAAATGTCTGAGAATTTACTGCCTATGTTTTGTTCTAGGGTTTTTATATCACGACTTATATCTAAGTGTTGAATCCATTTTGAGTTTATTCTTCTGTATGGTGTAAGAAGGTGGTCTGGTTTCATATTTTTGCATGTATCTGTCCAGTTTTCCCAACGCCATGTATTGAATAGACTGCCTTACCCCACTATATGTTCTTGCCTACTTTGTCAAATATTAAATGCCCTTAAAAGTGTGGTTTTATTTCTGGGCTCTCTATTATGTTACACTCTATAACATATAATGTACATACTGCACTGTGTGCTCACCACCCAAAGTAAAGTCTCTTTCTGCTATCATCTGTTACCCCTTTGCCCTCCTCCACCTTCCCCAGCCATCTTTCCCTCTGGCAATCACCATACTGTTGTCTGTGTTTATGTTCTGTTTTTTCTTTTCTTCTTCTTAATCCCTTCACCTTCTCACCCAGCCCCCAGACCTGCCTCCCCTTCTATTTACTGATGTCAGCCCAATTAACTAATGTCACACCAATAAATTCAATAAAAAAATAAAGCAAGTTATTTTGGAGATGATTCCATTTTAGCATATATAGAGCTGCTTAATATTTTTTTTCACAGCTGTATGATATGCCATGGTATAGTAGTACCATAAATAATTTACTCAGTTTTCTTTGAGGGAAAATTTTATTTCCCATATTTTATTATTATACACAAGGCTACAGTGCATACTTTAAAATGTATAACAGAAAATATGTTGGGTATATATTAGGATTTACTCCTAGAAATTGAATTGCTGGAAGAAAGCCTTATGCAAATTCAGTTTTTATAGATGATATCAAATTGCAATCTCCACAGTTGCTGTACAAGTTTGTGTTTCTACCAGCAAAGTATAATGATGCTTCTTTCTCCACACCCTTTATATCATAATCTAAAAAAATTTTCTTCCTTTCTGACCTAATTGATTTTTAAAAAATGTTTCCTCACTGTGGCTTTAATTTGTATTTTTTTTTTTATGACTGAGGTTGAATATCTTTTTACATATCTTTTCAAGTAGGCCAGCTTGTTTTCCATTTCTCTGAACTCCTTCCTATGCTTTTCCCATGTTTCATTAGGCTGTTAGTCTTTTTTTAAATTGATTTGGTGGAAATATTATATACTGAGGTAATTTACTGAGTGACCACAGACATTATACTAATATATATATATTTTTTTCCCAAGTGTGTCATGTGTTTTTTTGACTTTGCTTACTGTATTTTTTTTCAGTCACATAATTCTTTATGCACTAAATTTTCTAACCTTTATTTTATGACTTCTGCTTGAGATTTGGGTTATTTAATAATTTGAAATTTAACTTGTAATAAAGTATGATATAGGAATCCATTTTCCCCCAGATAGTTAGCCATAGTACAATCAATATTTGCAGAATAATTAACATTAATAGAAATTTGAAGTGCCAACTTTGTCATATTCTAAATTTCCTGATGTATTTTGTGCTATCTCTGGATTTCTGTTTTATTCTTTTGAAATTTCAGTTCTTGCATGAGTTAATACCATACTGAATCATTCTTGCTGAATAATATTTAATATTTGGGAAAGCGAGACTCCTTATTGCGTTTTCAGGTTTTCTTGGCTCTTCTTATATGTATACTAGAGGCCCGGTGCACAAAAATTAGTGCACTGGGGGGGGGGGTCCCTCAGCCCGGCCTGTGCCCTCTCGCAGTCTGGGACCCCTCGGGAGATAACGACCTGCTGGCTTAGGCCTGCTCCCGGGTGGCAGAGGGCAGGCCCAATCCCTAAGTGCAGCCCCTGGTCAGGCTCAGAGCAGGGCCGATTGGGGAGTTGGGGCGCCGCCCCGTCATGCACAGAGCAGGGCGGATCGGGAGGTTGCAATGCCACCCTCAGTCACGCTCAGGGTAGGGCCGATTGGGGGATTGG
>NW_005363247.1:8674969-8700261 GCF_000412655.1 Myotis brandtii
TTTCTTTTTTTTTTTTAATTCTGGGCCAGCTTTAGCTCTGAGGCCTTGCTGCTGAAAACATTGATACAATGTTGCGGTCTGAGCCCTGCTGAATGGAAGCCGGTTTCTGGGGTTTTGTTTAGCTTCTTATTTGCAACATAGTACATAGTTGCTTAGAGTTGCAGCTGAGAGGCCGGCAAGTGAGGCGGGGAACGTTGGAGTCCGCAGCAAGCAAGCCTCATGCTCGCTTCAGTGCCTGGCTGCTGGCCGCCATCTTGGCTGACAGTTAATTTGCATATACTCACTGAGTAGCCAATGAAAAGGGTAGCGGTCGTACGCTAATTACCATGTTTCTCTTTTATTAGTGTAGATTTTCCAGAACTACTTTTTATTTTATTTTCCCATTACCACTTATCCCCTCCCTGCCCTTTAAATGGATTCATGTAGTTAAAAAAAATCATAGTTAAAAAAATCATAGATAGATATAGACATTAATGCAGACATAATATATACTGACAGTTGGGTGTATTGTGTTATATTTATTGATTAACTTGGAAGCATTTACAGTGTTCTGATTTTAACTATTTCTGCCCAAGAATAAAGTATGCCTTTCATTTTTAAATTTGCATTTATGTTCAAGAAATGCTTTAAAAGTTTTTGTAATAGCTATTTTTAAATAAAACAAAATTCTTATTTATTCTGAGATATTTCATCTTTTTGGTGTCATTTTAGACAGTTTTTTCGTCATATAAGTGTAGTGATAATAATAATATTGATTCTCTTGACTTATCAAATAAATCCAATAACATTGTAAGTAATAATAATCTATCATGTCCTGTTTTCCTTTTCTGGCTTAAGGTTGTCAACAGAGACTTTAGAAAATGTCTTATATGTTAGTTCAGGTCTGGGTATTATTAATTTTTGTTTTAGTTGCATTATGGTCAAAAGATATTATTTGTATTACTTTTATTTTGAAATTTATGGAAAGTTTCATGGGGCTTAATATATAGCCATTTTTTACAAATGATCTTGGGGAAGCTGAAAAGAAGGTATAATCCTTGTCTTAAAATTTAATTTATTTAATACCAGAGGCTCATTGCACAAAATTCATGCACGGGGCTGGGTGGTGGGTCCCCTCAGCCCGGCCTGCACCCTCTCCAATCCAGGATCCCCCTTGCAATCTGGAACCATTGGCTCCTAACCACTCACCTGCCTGCCTACCTGATGGCCCTAACTGCTCTCCCCTGCCAGCCTGATCCCCCTAACTGCTCTCCCCTGCTGGCCTGATTGCCCTAACTGCCTAACTGCTCTCCCCTGCTGGCCTAATCCCCCTAAGTGCCTACCTGCTCTCCCTTCCTCTCCGTGCCCTTCAGACCCCTGGTGCCAGGGTTCTTGTTCCAGCATTAAGAAGGGTTCAGCAATCTGGAGAAGGCTGTACATAGATTAAATAGGAGTCCAGAGATGAAGCATAATTTCAAAAGGCATTGGGGGTCAGAGAAGCCTAGCTGAAGGAGCTAAGATCTAAGTTCTAAGTTCAAAGGTCTAAGGTCTAAGGTCTCAGGTCTCCTGGTCCCAAATTGTGTTTTTATTAACACAATTGTCCTGAGGCGAGGCGGAGATACATACTTCAAAGGGTATACAGGAGCATTGTCAGAATGGGGGAATTAGCCTACGGCTGTTCAGGTGTTTGGCTAGTAGGAGGCAATAACATGTAGATTAAGATGCCCTGAGGTGTCTGGCAGCAAACAATCAATTTAATGTATCTTATTCAGGTCTGGGGAAATGCCCTTGCCACTAGAGATGATTCAGCCCTGCTGAACATGCTGGAATTGGTTTCCGGCACCCTGCGCAGGCGTGCTGAGAGCTCTTTGCCGCGGCCCAGCCTCCGTCCTGATTGGTCATTTTGTGACAGTGTCCCGGCCAAATTTCATATTCCTCTATTATTATTATAGATGCTGTTTAGGCCTTTACATAACTGCTTATTTTTTTTTCATATAATCTGTCACATGCTGAAAAAATACTACATTTTCATTATTTCTTCTTTTATTTACTGATGTACTTCTGTAAGAATATTGATGCTATGTTATTTGGTGCATAGATATTTTCTAATATATTTTTATTTATTTCAGAGAGGAAGGGAGAGGGAGAGATAGAATGATGAGAAAGAATCATTGATCAGCTGCCTCCTGCACGCCCCACACTGGGGATCCAGCCTGCAACCAGAGCATGTGCCCTGACTGAGAAGCAAACCGTGACCTCCTGGTTTATAGGTTGATGCTCAACCACTGAGCCACACAAGCCGGGCTGGTGCATAGATATTTTTAAATTCTAGGACTCACTATTGGTGGTACTTTTAAGCAATATAAACTGCCTTTTTGGGTCTCTTTTAAATGCTCCTTTTCTTTGAATTCAATTTTTCGTCCCAAAAGAATGATGAAATCACGTGCCTTGTTTTTGTAATTATCTCTGCTGTGTTTTTATTTTTATCATTTTTGCATCTATGTTTATAAGTCCTTTGTGATAACTCTGAGAATTTTTTTTAGGGATGCATTTTTTTTCTATTTGTACTTATATAAGTATTTCTAGCCCCAGATACATATTTTATGAGTCTATTGCTTCTTTTTGAGTTTTTCACTCTAAGGAATATATTTTTGTCTGTGGGATCTTTTATATTTCTCCAAATATTTTGTTCTAATGATTACTTTTATAATATACCTTTACATAATGGCAACTCAAAGGATAGTCTGTTAACTAGAGCTTGTCTGAAAACTGTTGGCTAATGATCCATACTGAGATGCGAACAGAAATTGTGAGTATGTTTTTAGAAACTTTATAGGACTTGATGTTGATCTTACATCCAAGTATTTGATCATTTTACAAGCATTGATGAACAGGACTGTACAGACAGTTTGGATGTTGTTGTGTCCATATAACAAATCACAGGTAGCAAGACATGTGTATTTGCTGGTTTCCTTAAGACCATGATATAATGTACAATGTCTTAAGGTTAATTTGTCACCAAGAACAGGTATATAAATAAATGACAGAAGAGCAAGAGCAATAGAGCAAGTGGAAATACTGCAGATCAGGTCTATGTTTGTATTTTCTATTCTGAGCTTAAGGGGATGTTTTCTGCAGCTGACATATCGCTGATATATAGGATTTCATTAGGCAGAGGAGTAAAAGTGCTTAGCCAAATGAAACACTATCCAAAAAGACTCATTTTATGAAAGAAGCATAATGTGTTGAAGGGACATGCTTTAGTGTGACTAGCATGGTGAGAGAAAGTGGCAACATGACATTAATTTTTGGGGAAAGAAAAATTTTAATCCTCAGAAAGCCAATTTGCCAAATGACCAATTTGTCAAAAAGTAATTTACTGAACATCAATATTTACCCAATAATCAAGTCACTATTTTTCAAAAATTCAGCAGAGTTTATAGCAATTTATGTTGTATAATGACTTCTATAAACATTGAGGACATTTTTACATTTTAGTCTTACTTTTACTTTAATTTATTACTGCTGGTTTGCTGAGGCTGCCAAAGTTTAATGTATTCATTTTGTTTTCTGCACTTTGGGCCTTTGACATTAGAAAATAAAAATATCTTACATACTTCTAATTTTAGCATCTTCATATTTTGAATATCAAGGATTTTTCTCTCAAATTGCAAAAAATTTCTCTTTGAATAAATTTCCAACCCAATCTTTTCTTAAATATATTTTAGTTTGTATATGTTTTGAATTAGTTGATTAAATGAGTAGCTTACATTTATTTTGAAAATGTAATGCATGATAAGTCTGAAATGAAAATACACTCAATAGATATACTTCCTCTCAGCTGCACTGAGAATCCATGGCAAATTGATGTTGGAGAAACTAAAATAAATTAAAATACAGCTAAAACTTTGAGAAAAAGTCTTAAAAGACAACTTCATTCCATTAAGACAAATTCATAACACTCTACATATAATTAATGGAAGCACATTATAAATTTGGGGAGAGGTGTGTGTGTTTGTGTTTGTGTGTGCACACACACGTGCGCACTTCTACACATTAAGTTAATCAATAATTATTTTCATTTTCACTATTTAAAAGATGCATTTTTCCATTTCACACAAAATTTAAAACAACCATCTTTTGTTTGCATATTGTGAACTGCATGATTGTCATGTATGTACCAGATGCTATTTTACCTTTGCTTTAAAAACGAGTTCCAAGATTAATTTTGCTTTCCAATTTCACTTAGGTTCATTGGGACACCTTAGTCATTTATTTTTAAAAGGTTAACGCTCCAGTGTTAGCATTCAGATATCCAGAATGACATCAATATGCCCCAAAGATAAAAACCACTAACCCGTGATCCAGTAAACTGAAACATCATCAACAAAAAAGCAATCCTGTCGTTCCTTTCTCACCCAGTCTCTGTTCTTCCTTTGGAAATGTTTGCTTTTGGTGAATCCACTGCCTGAACTCTTGCTGATGGCAAGAACCATGGGAACTACTGATTATAAATTAGAAATAAGGCTCTCTTCTAAAACAGGAAATGGTTCCTATGATCATGAGTTACTATGGTCTTTAGATCCCATCCAGTCACTTTTTTTTTCCCATTGATTTCTTCTCCAAGTCACTCACTGAGGCTTAATATTTTTTTCCCTTTCTCCCCCCCGCCCCAAATTTATCCCTTTTCTGGACTGATGCCTTTATGTAGCCTCTTGATGTATACCAGGCACAAGTAGGCCTTTTCTTGACTGTTCTTGGAATCTTGTTTCTGTGGCTAACAAAGGAGGTGTTCTCATTGATGGACACTTGGGTCCTGCTGTCCTTTGTACCTCCTGTCCTTTTCGGACAGGACTCCTGGTCAGCCCATGATGTTCTACCCCTCTAACCATAAGGCAAACTTATTTACTACTACTCTATGAAACTTCTCCTCCTACTCACCATCTCCACTTAGAAAAAATAAATGTAAATACTTTTATGATTGCACAAAGGAAGGTATAGAAGGATATTGTGAGTTGACATTTCATTGTGTATTTCATGTCTTTTTACATGTATACTTTTAGAAAGTATTTTATTAGTTTTAGCTTAAGCTCATAACATCTTTATTAAAATATTTAAAACGATAGGTATTTTACAAGTATTATATTCTGCCCTTCTGAGTGCTCCTGGGTGCAAATTTATAACATAATCATTTATTGACAACCTGTACTTGACCAGAACAACTCCTTAATTTCGAGATTTCTCTACCAGATCTTCCTTCCTGTCTAGATAAGTCCAGATATGTGTGCATGCATATATTACATATAGATTTTTGTCTTTAGTATTTATATTAGATCAATTGATGTACTTGAAATAATGTATTGATTAAGAAATCTTTCCCTTTAAGGTCCAGGCTCTCTTCCCCCACTCTCCGTTGTGTAAGTGATGTGATAAAGAGCCTCTAGTGTTTTGCCTGCCATTCATTTCACTCCCAGTCAGATGTTCCCTTTCAGCATCTATTTGTTTTCTTTTTGTTTACATTTGTTGACTTTGCTATAATGTTTCCTGAAGACCATGTACAGTAACAGCTCAGCCTTTTTTTTTATTTTCCAGTAGTTATAAATATTGTTTCTTTAATTAAATCTCCACAAACTAGGAATTATCAAGTTACTTGCAGTTACTGGATTTGTGTTTCTTGCCTACCCAGAACTCATATTTTTGAATCGCAGAGCAGGCTGCATCTCTCTGCATTTTCCTCCTTAACTATATTTTACTTTACAAAACCAATATAAAATATGAAGACATCTATAATCCTAGCATAATATATTTGAATTCCCTTTTAATATAGAAAGATGTGGATTTATAAATTAGTTTTATATTTGTTTTTATTTCTTTATTATAATGATTATTTTCCTCAAGGGATCTGCTGGTATCAAAGCCCTAAATAAAATCTTTTTACTCACATTTCAAATTGCCTATAAATTTGTAATGCCTTATGTCCTATTTTAGAGTCTCTCACTTTTATACAAAATTTTGCACATTCATTTCTCACATCCCACTCTCTGTGCTAAGTTCATGCTCCCTTTGGTCATGTGTATATATTTGTGGGTTTTTTAAATTAGAATTTACTAGACAGGATAAGCTGTAAAGCTAATATACATATTTTTAGATATTGATACATTCAATATAAAAGCCTTATCAGTTGTATTAGTCATTTATCAAGTGTGGATGCATTTGATTGTTAAATTTCTCTACATAAATTCTTCTTAAATTTTATTGCACTTCAATATTACTGTGACAATCCATTTTATTTTCCATATTATTTGAAACTATATTAAAACAGTTCATATAATGATTAGATAGTCTTTTAACTTTTTTTAGGTATTTCTTTTTTTTAATATATCTTTATTGTTGAAACTATTACAGATATCCCCTTTTTTCCCCATTTAACCCCTCCACCCTTCCACCCTGCACCTGTCCCCACCCCCCAGGCCTTCACCACATTATTGCCTGTGTCCATGGGTTATGCATATATGCATATACATACATGTGAATGTCCAGTTGTTCCAGCGCCATTTGTTGAAAAAGGCTGTCCTTTTTCCATTAGATTGCCGTGTATCTTTGCCAAAGATTTTTTTGACTATTTTTACAGATCTTTTTAGGGGCTCTCTACACTCTTCCATTGATATATTTGTCTATTCTACCACCAACACCACACTGTTACTGTAGCTTTATAGTAAGTCTTAAAGTTAGGTCATGTCAATCTTCTGACTTTATTCTTCTTTAGTATTGAGTTGGCTGGATCTTTGTATTTCATATAAATTTCACATCCATTGAGATTTTAATTGCAAAGATGGAGTTATTAGATGGAGATAATTAGAAGTATTATTTGGGTTAGTTTTAAAAGTACTTTTAAAAATGTTTGTTATTTTTTATAGTCTTGTAAATTTTCCCTATATGCCTATAAATATTTTAAATAGCACTACTGCATATTATACATCAGATAATTAAAATATGTATCCTAGATTGTGTAATTATACTGCAATTGATTCTGCTGTCTCCCATGCATGATAGTTTTTTTTCTTTGTATGTGTTTTGTTATTTTGGATCATGGACTCATAATCATCAGGTTTTAAATGTGGGAAAAATATTAGACCTCGACTGAGCATTTATCCCTTTAGAGAGAATTTATTTTTGAAAGGACAGAGGTACATAGGAGTATATAACCAATCTGGGTCACATAAAGTTAAATTTTGAACTTTAGTTAGGGGCTTTTCATGTGATTTTTCTGGATCACAAAGGTAACATATATTCAAATTTAAATCCATATGATGGAAGGCCTATAGTTCAAAATTCTCAGATAATTTTTTTATCATTCAAATGTCAGTCCAAGAGGACTAGATTTTTATTTTAATTTGGTGGCAGGATAGTTTTATCTCTCACTGTCATAGGCCAGGTTCACTAAATGCAGAATGTGAGATGGAGATCCCTATTAATGTGATTTATTGGGAAAGTTCTCTCCGAGCAGTGGAGTGAAGGAAGAGAATAGGGCAGGTGGATTCATCCTGGAATTTTCTGGTTTAGTGACTTTTCATTATAGGGTAGCTACTCATGGAAACATTCTCACACTTTGTACCCATTCTCATAGTTCCATCCACATACTTCTATAATTTGCGATATTGTTCATTTCAGGCTCTTGATCAACCATATAAGGCATTTCACTGCCTAAGGATCTGAGCATACCTTTGGCCACTTTTTCTACACAGAGTGGATGACCGGAATCACTGTCCACAACAGCTTTTCAGAAGGATTTCCTGTCACTGTGATTTGTCAGGCTATTCCTGAATGAGGTAGTTGAGCAGCAGCTCACACAAAACCGATCCATCTTAAAACTAATATTGGGCTTTTTCTTCCTGTCAGCTCATCACAGAGAAGCCCCCTTAGGGCCATACATATGAGCTGAATGAAAGGCATCAGTGAAAGAGTGGTAAGGGATATGGGAGGTCCTGCCTGCTCTTTTTGCAATTTACTTGTGGTCTCTGGATCTGCTTAATCACAATTCTAAATATCACTTTTTGTATCATGATAGATTGTTGCACAGCGGCTCTGCCTCCCTCATTTTGTGACATGGTGGGTATCTGAATCTTGTCCAGGTTGCTGTAACAAAAAGATTATGACTCCCTGAAAGTTCAGATGCTGGTTAGCATTTTTAAATGAACATATGTACATTTTTAATTAACATGTGTACATTGTTTGTTTAGACAATGCTATGGCATACTTAATATACTACAATAGAATATAGACATACCTGTTTTCCCCATCATCTTTGTCATATTTTACTGATCATAAGAAAGTCACAGGTCTTGCATGCATTCAAGGAGAGGGAATTACACAAAGGGATGGACATTAGGAGTTGGGGATCATGGGGGCCACCTTAGAGTCTGTCTCCGACAGTCCCTGTTGTGGAATCCGAAGACCTTATATGCATATATGTATAACCCATGGATACAATAATAATTTGGTGAAGGCCTGAGGTGGGTGGGAGCCTGGTGGAACAGGCGGTTGGGGGGAAAATGGAGGACATCTGTAATACTCTCAACAATAAAGATAAAATTTAAAAAAGACCCAAGACAAATATCCATTATGTGGCTGGTATGGAATAAACTTTTTAAATTAAAAATATATTTTTATTGATTTTGTATAGAGAAAGGAATGGAGAGAGAGAAACACCTATACGAGGGCTGCCCCCCACACCCTCACCACCAGAGATCATAAATACATAAATCTTTAAAATATCAGTGTGCCTGCAAAAGAGGTGGAATGATAACACCCAAGAGAAAAGAAGGATGGAAGAGAGACAGAACAAGGGCAGAGATTAATTCATTTTAAAGATGTTTGTTGAGTATCCACTTTATGTCAGGCACTGTGCTAGGCTTGGTATATAAAGAATACTATGCCTCATTTCTCAGGGGGTTAACATTTGATTATTTCAGAAGTGAAGCAACACCTTACATTAAATGTGCACACATAAGTGGTCATGTTTCTTTATCCCCCACAATGCTGTTAAGTCAGTGTATGGTTTTAGTCATATCATCTTTGAATCCAAGAAATATGGCATGAAGCTTTTCCGTTAATCCTTTAGTGATAATATTATAAGATATGTATATCTTTTAAATTCTTTATTGTTTAAAGTATTACATGTGTCTCCTTTTTCCCCCATTGACCTCAACCTGGCCACTCCCACCTTCCAGCACATGCTCCCACCCTCCTAGTGTCTGTGTCCATTGATTATACTTATATGCATGCATGCAAGTCCTTTGGTTGATCTCTTACCACCCACCCCCCCACCCTCCCCTGCCTTCCCTCTGAGGTTTTAAGGTCTGTTCAATGCTTCTCTGTCTCTACTTTTGTTCATCATTTTATGTTGTTCATTATATTCCACAAATGAATGACATCATGTGATATTTATCTTTCTCTGACTGGCTTATTTCGCTTAGCATAATGTTCTCCATGTCTATCCATGCTGTTGCGAATGGTAAGAGTTTTTTTTACAGCAGCGTAGTATTCCATTGTGTAGATGTACCACAGTTTTTTAATCCACTCATCTGCTGATAGGCACTTAGGCTATTTCCAAATCTTAGCTATTGTAAATTGTGCTGCTATGAACCTAGGGGTGCATATATCCTTTTTGATTGTAAACATAACTTTTATATGGACTGAGAATACAAATAATTTGTATACTTACTTTGTTGAGATATTTGCTTTATTGCAGTGGTCTGAAACCAAAGCCACAATATCTCTAAGGTATGCCTGTATATATGTAGGGAAGCTCATAATAGGAATTAATATCATTATTCAGTTTTTTTTGGTTCTACCCTATCCATTTCACAACTTGAACAGGTTCTTTCGTTTCTAACTTTGATTCTTTTAATATGTGCTAGGGCTCTACTACATATCCTATATATTAAAATCCTAATATGCAAATTGTCCCCTCAACCGGGAGTTTGACCGCTTGCTATAATGTGCGCTGACCACCAGGGGGTGGCGTGGAACATGGCAGGTGTCGGTGATGCGGCGCTGGCAGCAGGCAGCAGTGGAGGTCCTGCCAGCTCCGATGGGCCCTGACGAGAGTGGGACCATGGCGGGATGGTGGAGCAGGTGAGCGGGCAGTGCCAGGCTAAGGCAGGTGCAAGCGGGGCCCAATTGCCCCACCAATCACCCTGCAGATGGTGACCAGCATTGGCGGCAGGGGGAAGGCTGCCTCCCAGGTCCCAGGCACTGAGGGAGCCAGGCGGAGGCCCAATGACTCAGGCGGAGTGGGGGTACATGGGGGCTCAGGGGCCCAGGTGCTGCCCAGGGCCCAGAGGTCAGCTGGGACCTACCCTTCCACACCAGTCACTCTGCTTCGATCACTGGTCAGACCTAGGGACCGCACCCCATGCACACATTTCATGCACCAGGCCTCAAGTATATACATATAATAGCTATGAACATGAAGTAATTTAAAAAATGCCAAAATTGGATTTTATTTCAGTTTTCTTCTCAAATAAAAATTTCCTAGATACAGAAAAACATGAAAAAAAGTGATCCCATTATAGTTTTCTCTGACTTTAAATGTTTTACAATACACAATCATTCAAATATTTGAACAGATTATGATAACTATATATTTGATGCATTGAACAGATGTTTTGCTCTTTCCATTTCCAATAATTACAATCATGTCATTGGGTCCTAGATAATTATTTTAAATTTAAACAAGTATGTTTATATTTGTATGGGAGATTATTGCATTTAATGCATATAAATCATAGAAATGCATAGAAAAATCATAATTTAAAACTAGTGGGAAGAACATTTGAAGGGAATAGTTTAGAAAAAAAACACTAAAAAGTAAAAAGATTTTTGATTTGAGTTTGAAAAAGTGATAAATCTTGTTGGAACTACAGAAGACTACCAAAGTGATACTTGCAAACAATTATGTCTTGGATAATTCACCTTCCTTTTGCAATCTGGGTTCTCTGTTATGAAGGACTCTTGGTTTACATGGCTAATAGCTGTTATCTTATGAAATGTGGTTCAGGCTCCTGAGGATGCTTGTGAAATGTGTTATTACAGTTATGAATCATCCTAGTTACTGCCAATATCTTTTCATCTTCAGGAGTTATAGGGAAATGACTCAATTAAGCTAGCCTAATTGATGTAGCACATGGGTGAGGATGCATCATTATGAGCAACTGTTATTGAATTTTGTCTTTCTTTGTTATCTTTTCTTTTTTGAGAGCGTACTTACCTAGTATATGGAGGTCTTTCATGCAAATTATTTCTTTTTCTGAGAAGTTGACAGCATTGGCCTTAGGTCGGTGGTTCTCAACCTTCCTAATGCCACAACCCTTTAATACAGTTCCTCATGTTGTGGTGACCCCCAACCATAAAATTATTTTCGTTGCTACTTCATAACTGTAATTTTGCTACTGTTATGAATCGTAATGTAAATATCTTATATGCAGGATGTATTTAGGCGACCCCCGTGAAAGGGTCGTTTGACCCCCAAATGGGTCGCGACCCACAGGTTGAGAACCGTTGCCTTAGGTATTGAAACATTTAAACATGCCCAATTCTGTAAGTAGGCTTACTGGTACAGCTAAGAACTAGTTTTCTCCATCAACATTTCCATAGGTTGCACATAACACTCATAATAAACTATTCCTAGGAGTCACTAAGACACACTTTGCTTCCAGAGATCTAGTTAGTTTTTAATTATTCTTCATTACTCTAATATTTCTTCTGATATCTAGGTACTAACTAGATATCAATTAAATCTTTCTAACATTTAGGGTTTGGCAAAATTATTTACCTGTCACTCAAAACTGCAATATTCTTTTCTTACATATATATATTTGTAAATATTTTCTACAGTTTTCTAAATTTTAAACCATTCATCTCATTCTACTATAGTTCATGTGATGAACAAGCAACACAATTATTACTGGTCTATTAATTGAGAAATTCTATATACATATAAATCCATTTATATAAGATGGATGAATCTAGTATTTTCATATCAAGCAATTATCAAGATTATATTATTAATAGAGGCCCGCTGCATGAAAATTCGTGCACGGGGGGCGGGTCCCTCAGCCCAGTCTGCCCCCTCTCACAGTTCGGGAGCTCTCAGGGGATGTCCTACTGATGGCTTAGGCCTGCTCCTGGCTGGGGGGGCGGGAGGAGAGTGGGCCTAAGCTCCAGTCTGGCCTCCCTCTGCAGGAGGCGACCAGGCTGATCAGGGGAAGGCGCCGCCCCTCATCACCCCGCTGCTACTGCCACTGCCGGCCATGGTGGCTGTGAGGCCTGAGCCCTGGACCTTGCAGTCATCGGGCTCACGGCTGCCTGAGCCCCAGGCCTCGCAGCTGCTGTGGCTTTGTCCGGATGGACGTCAGGAAGATGTCTGCCCTAATTAGCCTATTACCCTTTTATTAGTATAGATAACCATTCCAAGATGAAGGCAGAAGTAATTTATTTATTTGTATTTTCATGTAGTCATTTTACAGACATTATAAAACAATTACTATGTACTTGCACTATAATATGATGTTGCCTCTTTTGGGGGATTTTATACTGTTTAATGCATGTTTTTATTTCTGAAGGATTCCATAATGGACTTCTACGTGTTATGTAATCTTTTTTTTTTTTTAATCCTCAAAGCTTGGTTTAGGTTTAAGGTGAATTTAGTAATCAGTATGTACAATTGAGTATTAGTCTGGTAAAGAGAAGATGGCACTCGTTTACCTCAAAAGAGATAAATATATAATTTGTAATTTGGTTGGTAGGTTCAGTGACAGAGAAAACCATAGGGCATTTATGGGAGGACATAGAAAGAGTAGCCAAGACACAGAGGGGTCAATGAAGAGAACTCCTAGTAAGAGATACCATTGTATTTTCAGGGATAATTAAGGCCAAGTGGGAGGAGGAAATGGTGATGGACGTTGAGGGGGAATGGCTTGTTCAGGAACTGTAGGTAAGCAGGGTGACGTGCAGAGTTTGAGGAGAGGGCAGGCTGGCTCCCCAGGAGGCCCAGGGTCACTTCAGGGCAGGTGTTGTATGTTAAGCCAAATATCCCTGTTTAAGCCTCTGAGAGTGTGTGACTAGTGACAAGGTATTTTCCTCTCTGAGCCTCAGTTTCCTTATATGAAAATATGGTTAATAATGCTGACTAATAATATGGTACTTGTGAGAATAGAATGATTTTATATATCGCTCTCATAAGACTGTGATTAACATAGTAAGTACTGGATAGATGCCAACTTAAGTATTGAAGACTTTAAAGCCAAAAAAATGTCACCGTATATAAAATTATCATCCAGAGCACATATCTTTTCTATGATATGTTTTCTGTTTCCTTTATTATTGTAGGATTTTCCTGGTTTTCTAAGTAAAGGCTTGCAGGAAATTCATTAAAAATTGTTTAATTAAAATTTTAGACCACTTAATTAATATCACCCCACTTTTCCCTTTAAGAATAATTTATTATTTTTTTCAGAGTCTATATTTGGACAGCTACTATACATGCGGCTTGATCAGCTCAATGTTCTGCATAACTCTAACAGAAACCAGAGGCTCCCTGGCTGTGCCTGTTTCCTGAAGAGAACCATTTGTGCCAAGCTTCTGTGGCAAAGGTCAGTACTTAATAGATACTGTGGTGCACTTAATAACCCTATGAAATCCTGGATGTTAAACCACAGCTTGGAATCACAGCCCGTTTTTTCACATGTGTTCTTTTGCACACAGCTTTAGATGCAGAAACAGATTTCCTAATCATTTTCACTTCTTTCCTTTCAAATATATCTAATGTTAAAAAATATATATATATGTTTTTGAGTTATCTCCACAGTGCCACCATCATTTCTTTCATTTACACACTCTTAGAAGGTAAAATTAGGAAGTGAGTAATTGCAAGTAAATGGTTTTCTGGAATAGCAAATACAACTGTTAGTGCTTTTCAAAATTATGTGGGAATAAAGATAATGCAGACCTGCTTAGGGAGCAGCAAAGTCTTCTCTCCCCTTCTGTTTCTTTTCTCTTTCTTTCTCTCTATATGAAATCATTCTTGTAGAGATAACTCTGTTATTAATTTCCATTAGTGTGTTGGATGTTTTCCAAGTCATTTAACATATAAAATTATAACTGAATAACTGAAAAGAGTATCAATATTAAAATATTCCACTTAATAAAGACATATTTGGAACTTTCATATAGCATGTTTACCCATAAATTGGGAGTTGTATATTGAGACGAATATACATATATGCTAATTAGGGCAATAAGAAGATTTTTATGAATATAAAGATTCTCTTTCCTTATTCATCTGTCTTGCTACCTCCTATATTTAAGTGCAGAATGCAAGAGTGCTCTCTGTCCATAACATTGGCCTTTGAGTTGAGACTGTAGAGAACATGGCTAGTCCAGTGTAACTGCTGGAGGTGCTCTGCTGGTTACATACCTATTGATTGGATAGATTGCACTTGACTGGCATCTACATGAAATCTGATTACAGTTTTAAAATAAAAAAGGGAAATGATCTATCCAAGTGGCATTTCAATACTGGCCTTAAACTGTGGCACAGAAAAGAGCAACTAGCTCCACCTCCAAGTGGACACTAAGAACCAGGAAGGTGAGGGTGCTCACCATTGTTGCTGGAGTGGGGTCCCCTGCCTCAGATGGAAGGAAGGAGCATTCCCAGACTCGGCCAAGTCCAACTGGTCTTTCCTTATTTCCTTATCTCCTTGATGGTCACCATGACTTTCAACTTTGAAAATATTTATAAAAGTAGTGTGTGCATTTTCATAAAGACAGTGGGTTGCTTCTCACTCTGCCTGTTCCAATAGCCTATCAAAAGGTTCTTTTTCAGCTTTAAGGAAGAAGGTGACAAAATTCAAGCACCTTTCAGCTGCACAGCTAATCATTTTTCAATTTCCTCTTGTTATGTTCATCATTTTATAATACACTCTTAGAGAAGACTTTCATTTAATAGGATGTTGGGCCAGTGCTCTGTATTTGACTTAGAATAATTTCATCTTTCTAGTTAAGTTATTTTTAGTCAAAGAAATAAAAAGTTTATATTGTTGCCCTTCCAACATCAGGAACATACACTAACTCACGAATGTATTACTAAGAACTAGAAAAAAAGTATATATTCTGTAATGGAGGATAGAACTTGATTTAGGAGGGCAAACGTTATGCCTGGCTTTCGGGGAGCTCTCAGGCCACAGTGGACTGCCAGAGGATTACCACATCTTTCAAGATGGGCCAGATTCCGTATCCCTGCCACTCTAAGTCACTGGCTGGGGCCCACAGGAAGTGAAGCCTTTGTTCGGATATAGCAGTATATTCAGAGTATAACAGTTGGGATGCCAATCAGTGACTCTCACTGTAGCAGATTTCCATGTGTTACTTGTCACAGTTGCTAAACATGCTCCCATCAAATGTGGAAATTATTTTCCTTCTGCATCAATTTGTGCTGGGCCTATGAGCTGTTTTGGCCAGTAGAATGCAATTTAAGTGACTGTGTGTAACTTCTGCAACTGAGCCTTGGTTCTGCAGTGTTTTCCTTTACTGCTTGTAATGCTCTCTTTTGGAAATGAGATGCCATATAAGAAGTCTGAATACCCTGAGATAACCATGAAGAAGCCCACTTTAGCCACATAAAGAAAAAATGTCTACATGGAAGAGCATGGTGGCACCAAACATGTGAACTAAGCCTTTTTGGATCTTCTTACCCAGCCCAGAAACCAGTGAATGCAACCAAAAGATTGACCCCTGCCAACACTGCATGGAACAGAAGAACTGCCCAGCCAAGCCCTACTCATGAGCAAAAACAGTGGTTGTGGTTTTAAACCACTAAATTTTAGGTGCATTTTTTTTCTGTATAAATGAACCTGCCTTAGCATCCCTGCCATACTCAGTTACCATCTATGAGCAGTCTGCAGGAGGTATATCCTTTGCACAAATATCATGGTGGACTCAGAGTGAAACAGCTGAGTATGTCAATCAGTCACACGCAATCAACTGAAACAGAAGTCAGTGTCTTCTGCACTAACAAAAACTTTAAATTTGTATTATTGGCTTAGTAACCAAATATAGGTTATGGCCTACAAGGAGGAGAGGAGTCTGTTGCTGGAGGTTAGAGAAAATTCAGCTTTCTTCATTTGTTGGTGAAATGTTTGACAACACTATACCTCTGGTATCCTGGAAGATAGGAATATATCCAATTCACTCACGGTTCTAGCTACAGTAATTTTCAGGCAGAATATTTTAAATGTTAAATGACTTTGTTTAAGTGCCTATTTTAAAGTAAGGTGAGAAAAATCAGCAAAATTAGCTGTTTCATTTTTAAGCTGAATTTAAAGATACTATTTCTAACCTAGGACTTGCCAAGTTAGAAAATAAAACTGGCTCCTGTCCCCAGCTCCTCCAGCTGGCTCCAAGTCCCCAAAGTAAGAAATGGACACAGAGCCAAGATCAAATCCAGGTGTACCTGTAAAATGTGGCCTTTGAGTCAATATTAAGTCAAGAGTCTTTCTGGAAGACCCTTTGTTAAAACTTCAGAAAATTTGAAATGGTAGTGCCTTGAACTCACAGCTTGATAAATGGCTTCTAAGAATCTTAAGTGATTTGTCACTTGACACCCTGATTCACAACCCAAAGTATATGGTAGCATGTTTTGAAGACACTTGTGGATGTGACTTTTTGTCAACTGGAGGACATTAGAATTTGATATATAGGAAAAGCACATTTCTTTTATAGGAACCATACAGCTCTGAACTGAAAGGGACAAGAAATTTCAAAATGAAAAGAGGCCTCTGGGCCCTCAAACTTCTATGGGCAAGAAGCAAACAGAGAAAACCACTCAACTCCAGACATGGACAATATCTTATGAACATAAAGCAGCGAATAGAGCCAAGCTATAAGGGGAAGCACTCCCTGGGGGCAGAGATGGATTATAATCAATGTACATTCCTTGTCCCCAGTGCAATGGGATCTAGTGACATATGCTCAGTGGATTTAAAATTTGCTATGATGAGTGATTGCTGTATGCCTCCTAATTCCCCCAGCCTCCTATCTTTTTTGAATGAGAGAACCCCTATTGCAGTTATTCTGTCTCTGTTTCCCTATTACATGTTGGGTGAGGTTGGGAGAAGACAACCTTTTTGTTTTTTATTCACGTATATATGGAAATTGAGATGCTGCACCCAATGAACTATACTTGAAAAAACTTGTTCTCATCAACACTCAACTTAGATGAAAAAATCCTGATCCTCAAGCCTCGGCCTGGGCCTGATGTTATAAAATAAAATTTTGGGAAGAGGGGTGAGTGTATTTTGCCTGAGGGAAGGAACTATGGAGAGAGGCAGAATGTGTGTTGTCAAAATTTGTCACAAAAATGCTTCTCATCCCATGTGCTCGTTCTCAATGTGATATTTCTTTGACCTCATTAATTTTGGAGGCCATTAACTTGGATGACACTGGCCCCTATTTGACCAATAGAATCTATATATATAAAAAGCTAATATGCAAAGTGTCTCCTCGGGAGTTCAACCAGGAGACTGGGAGTTCGATCACTCGCTATTATGTGCGCTGACCACCAGGGGGTGTCAGGGAACGAAGGAA
Organism: Myotis brandtii; assembly: GCF_000412655.1. Taxonomy (NCBI): domain Eukaryota; kingdom Metazoa; phylum Chordata; class Mammalia; order Chiroptera; family Vespertilionidae; genus Myotis; species Myotis brandtii. Next base: position 8,692,595 of record NW_005363247.1, read on the forward strand.
GTCCCTGTCCGGCAGCCGGAAGGCCCTGATTGACCCTGATCACTGGCCAGGCCTAGGGACCCTACCCATGCACGGATTTTGTGCACTGAACCTTTAATGTAGCATAATTGACTTTAGTCTCGGCCTCAAAAAGTCTGTAGCTTGTGTCTTCACCACCTGGAAGCCAGTAACACTGTAAGAAGATCCACTGTCCTAAAAGCACTATCTGTGAAGAAGCCCAGACTAGCCCAGAATAAAGAAAGCAGCCATGTGGAGGAGCGCGGAGACACCAGCAATGTGAGTGAAGCTTTCTGAGACCTTCTAGTACAGCCCAGACTCCAGTTCATTGCAGCTGACTGAATGCCCCTTGTGCAGCCGCAGAACTTCAGTGCCCTAAATCCTGACTCATATGTTCATGAGCAGGTAAAATAGTTGTTTAAAACCACTATAGGAGAAGTTGATCACTAAAGCAATAGATTTAATGGAATCTGACTTTAATTTAATAAATGTATAATTATTTAATGTTCTGGTGGGAGGAGTTAACGAGTATCTAATTTGTATTCTAGAACAAGAAGTTCATTCATCTACATTCTAATCAACATTTATTTGTTCATTTTCTTTTTTTTATTTGTTCATTTTCTTATTACTTCAACAAAGGATTTTATTTCATAAAGTGTCATAATAGGGCTTGAGTATATTCTGTAGGAGCTTACATTGCATGCAGTGTGTAGTTTGGTCACAGAGAATGTAGCTCTTAACTCTGCTGTGGGTATGTGGACATGGTTTCACAGGGAAGGGAGCATGTGAGTACCTAGCATTTAACACTCAGACTGCATAGTGTGCTTAAGTAGGCATATGAAATACATTCGTTCATTGTATGTTTAATGAAAAGTCTTGGGTCTTGTATCAATTTCTTCAAATTGACAGAAAAGGTGAGATGGATTTTCATACCTAGAGAAAAGCAGTAGGAACAGTTTGAAAGAATCAATAGTAGCAGGAAGTCTTTTAGCATGTGGAAATACTGGATTTGTGGAGTGATAAAGCCACTCATTTGACTTGAAAAATTCACAGAAATGGTGTTACAATAGTATATATAATTTTTAAGGATATATACATAACATACTTTTTTGTTGATACTAGGAAGATCCTGAACATTCTTAAATATAGTAGTGATAAAATATTAGAAGAATATATGAAGGTATTATATTGACTTGGCAACTGTTAGGACGTAAAAGATGAAGAATAGAGGAAACCAAAGATAATGTCCGTATTTTTAGCTCAGGGACTGATATTTAGAAGTGAAAGCAGGTGGCAACAAATTGCTAAGAATTACAAAAAATCTGAATCAGAGCTTTCCAGTTATAGCTGTTCATATGTAATTAGCATGGAAATTGTGGCAAAGGATCCTTCTGTGGGTCAGATACTCCTCTACTCCATAGTAGTGATCACATGACCTAGAATGTGAAATTGAGCTGCCACTTAGTCTGATTCATTAAACAACATCCTAAATATAGACACTGAAGTAGTAACATGAAATCTTTTCAAATGGCTGTTAATGGAGATTAAAACACCCATTATCTGGTAACTTACCCATATATTATTTTTTTTTCTGATAAAAGTAGATTATTCCGACCATACATAGCTTGTGATTGCATTTAAAGGAGCTCACTGAAAGAACTCATGTCTAGTGAAAATGTGAATTCTTTTAGCCTCAATCTCAAGAAAATAAGAAAAAAATGGTTAAGTGATACTTTAAATCAAAACTAATTTATTAATTAAATTTTATGAACAATTTTGAATTACTAAAAAGGAATACCATTGGATTCACAATTTTAATAATAATTCTAACCTGTTCTGCATTTCTAGATCTTTATGCCATATATTATTTCATCACGTAAAAACATTTTGAATTTTTAACTTTTTCTCCCAGCTTTCTACTCCAGCAGGTGTTTCTTGAGTATGCATGTTTCACCTATTGTCTACTTATATATACTTTCTTTCAATAAGAGATAGAAATATTATTCATTGTTGTGAATGAATAAGAGATAAATGGACTTCTAGTTTTCCTGGGCCTTGAAATCCTAGATACAAAATAAATTCTTTCTCAACTGCAAAATAATCTTTCATTTCTCTCCTGCTCATTCCACTCTGCCTTCTAATGAAACTAAGTTCATTAAAGTGTCAATGGATGATATTTCTCCCTGAGGGTACTGCATTTTAAAATCTTTTGAACAAATATCTCAAATATTGACAGTTTTGCAAGATTTTAAAGCTTGAAATTCAGGAAGTATGGAAGAAATGAGAAGTTGCCAACTTGAAATTTCATCAAGTTAGGTGACTAGGGAAAGGGATTTGGTAAATAGGAAATATGTTTGGGAAAGAAGGGTCATCCCAGGTTTTAGAAATCACATCATACTGAACTATCTACTTTTCCAGTTTATAAGGTCACCATTTGACCAATTATTCACATTTCCTGTGTTTATGTTATCTCAGCCCAGACCAACTAAAATTTAACTATGAAACATAGACTAGTGGAGATATCAATTATGAAGAAAAATCAGACAGGGAAAATACCTTTACTGAGAGTCAGTGGGAGTTTTAGTACTTCTGTCTTATGAAGCGATATTATTGGGAAAAGGAGGCAGTTGATAGTGAAACCTGTAAATGAGGGACATACTATTAGATGTGGCAAAAGGAAAGTAAATGCACAATATGGATTTAAAATAGTGACGTACACTGAGGGAAATAAAATGGGAACTGGCAATGTTTTATCATTGTGCGGTTAAAACAAATCTCCCAAAAGTCCTACACATACAATTCCAATATTAAATGTCATTAGCAATTTATCGTGAGCATATAAACACAAATGAGATTAGAAGTAATATTTCTAGAAGGTACTTTAGCTCTATAGCTGCATGGACATAGAAGCCTTGATCAAATTAACATGACCTATTGTAATTAAAACTCAGCCAAGCTAGGACACTAAAGACAATTTATGGAATTGGACCCTATAAAAGCTGCATAACCTGATGAATCATTTCCCCAATCTCTGCTATGGTTCCTGGCTTTCTTATATTTCTAGTGATAAAAGCACCTAATGAAACAGTTCTAAGGAGGAAGTATGTTTATCAAACTTTACTAATTGCATTATCCTCTGACCATCTAATAGCTCTATTGATGAGACCCTAAGGGAAGACTGTCCACTATCAAAGTAGATTATTAAAGACTGCCATAAAAGACTCCAATTAATCTCAACTTAAAAGGAGTCTTTTTCGCCTCTATAAAAAGTTGGCAGTGAAAAAAGTTATTCTTTTATTTTTATCCAGGAGAAACTTGGACATCAAGCTGTAAAAAAGTTGAAAATTATCTTTACCACTACTTTCCTAATTTATACCCCTTTGGGTATAAATTCCATTGGTTGTGCCAATAGTTGTGATTAGTGTAAAATAAAAGCTACATGTCTGGATTTATTTTTAACTATTCAATTTTGTAAAGGTAAATTGTAGCACACATATAATGTTATTTCAATAAGCCTCACACCATTTGTACACACTATTTTCTGCTTCTTCCCTCCTCACTGTTATTTGTAGATTCAGATAGAAGCAAATTAAACTAAATATAAGATTTTTAAAACTATAATGTATTTTTAAATTCAGGTTTACTTATGTATGTTTTACATGCAATAAAATTTACCTTTTTAGGTGTGCAGTTCTGTGAGTTTTGATAGCCAAAAATAGTTGTGTAGCCACCACCACGATCAAACTATAGAATATCAAAATGGATATTTGTTTTAAAAGGTTCTCAGAGAAGTGGTGAGTTGAGGAATTACTGAAGTGGTAAAATAAAGCAAGTTGATTAGAGTAAAAAAGTCCATGAGAAAATAAGGCTGAACTAGAGGGAGGACAAAAGAAATGATTAAGAGAGAAAAGAAAAGAAAAGCTGAATGAAGAGTCAAATAAAGGAGGTGGGCTGCAAAAATGGCATGAAGGAGAGTAGGTGGTCTCCTTACCATCCCTTTTGTTTCTCCCTGTCTCCTCTGTTTATTTTTCTCTCTTAAGGAGTCCTACATGGCAGTATACTGCTTTAGGTCGTCTATATTTTGATTGTTTAATACAATTAATATATGGATCAGTAATTTTCAAACTTTAGTATGATTCATAATTCTCTGTGGAGCATTTAAAGATATGTGAGTATTGTATATAGTATGTTATATTTCTCCAAGACAAGAACAACAAAAGCAAAAACAAACAAATATGACTACATAAAACTAAAAAGCTTTTGAACAGCAAAGAAAACCATCCACAAAAGAAAAACAACTTCCTGAATGGAATATATTAGCAAATGATATATCCAATAAGGACCTAATATCCGAAATAAGAACTCATACAGCCCTGGCTGGTGTGGCTCAGTTGGTTGAGCATTGTCCCATTCACCAAAAGATCACTGGTTCAGTTCCTGGTCAGGGCACATGTCCAGGTTGTGGGTTCAGTCCCCAGTCAGGATGGGTATGGGAAGCAACCAGTAGATGTTTCTCTCTCACATTGATGTCTCTTTCTCTCTCTCTCTCTCTCTCTCTCTCTCTCTCTCTCTCTCTCTCCCCCCCCCTCCTTTCCTCTCTCTCTGAAAAGAAAAATCAATAAAAACATATTTTTTTAAAAGCCTCATACAAACTGATGGTTGCCCAAGGAAGAGAGGTGGGGGATGGGTGAAAGGTGGAGGGAAATAGGAAGTACAAAGTTCAGTTATAAAATAATTAAGTCATGGGGATGTAATGTACAGCATAGGGAATATAGTCAATATGTTAATAACTTTGTACGGTGACAGATGGTTACTAGACTTATAGTGGTGATCACAGCATAAGGTATATAAATTTCAAATTACTATGTTGTACAGCTGAAACTAATAATATAATATTATTGTTAATATATATATATATATTATGATTAGATCCAACTCCCAAAGATCATGATTCAGTAATTATGTGAGTCTCCTTCGAAAGTTTGAAAAAACACTGTAATTAGATGTTGGAAAACAGAGTAACATATTTTAGTAGCAAGAATACTTAAAGATACAAAATATGTCATGAAATGATTACATAGTGAGCTCTATTCCTCTAAGATGCTATGATGTAACCTTGCACAGAGAAGACCCCTCTGTGACCCAGCTATTACTCCTAACCCGACACAAAGGAGGATGAAGAATGAGTGTAATTACTGGCTGCAGAAATGGGAGAATTTCCAATTAGTTAGTGCTTTCTGATATCCTTTCTTTTATATTAGAATATCCTTTTCTCCATTCCTATCTCACTCTTTAAATATACCTCCTCATGCAGAAAAGGGCTGGTAGTTTTTTATATTCAAACAGGAACTCATTCATTCTAGTTTATTAAATCCCTTATTAGCAATTCCCAGCTCTTTAACTTAACTAAAAACTCTAAAATATTTAAACTTTTATTAAAACAGGGACCAAAATAGCAGTTTGCCAAATGAATATATGTATTATCTGGTAAGCAATATATTAAAAATAATTTGAATAAGGTGCCAATATTTTTAAATGAAGATATTTTACGGAAAAGATGTGAAGTTTCTCCTTGGTCAAATGTCTGTAATGTAAAATACTTTAGGGCATGATGCTGCATAGCTGCATGTGAGTTTGATTTTCAGGAAGGTCAGCCAAAGCTAGTGAATTGCAGGAAGATTCATGAACCTGAGAAAGCTGTTGTAAGCCTCTTTTTGCTTTCTGTCAAAAATGGATTTTTATCAGTGAAATTTGGATCTTTTTATTTAGCTTTAATGAATGGTAGAATTGGGTTACAGCAGTGAAATTAAAGGTATTCAGCAGGATATGTGCATTGGCAGCTCATATATGCATTTAAATTTTGCAAAGATTTTTATGAGTGGTATCTGGCCTATATCCTCCAACCCGTTGGGATGGTACTCCAAGTCGGTCTCTAATTTCTCCTATGTATAGCCATTGGTTTAGGAGCTTTTAGGATTGCACCATGCCAACAAGGGGCACATAACACTACCTCCAGACTATTTCAGTTTTAGCTCTGAGTAAACCCTTCAGAAGTTCGTGGCCGGAGCATCTAAAAGGCCAGAGTATGACTTCTATGAAGAACATGTTGTATTAGTTTTTTGGGTTTTTTGTTGTTGTTGTTGATTTTTGCTTGCTGGCAACTCAGTGTTTGTCTAAAAAATATCTGTGCAGCAGGTTTTGATCTGAAAGATGCTTTCCTTATAACGTGGTAGTGAATTTGTGGGTGAGAAGCTCAGCTTCATGAGCCCAGACTTCTTTAGCAGCCACTGCTATTTAGAAAAAACTAAGAGTTGAGCCTGTCCAACTGAATTAGACCCATTTGCAGCACTCCTCTCAAAAAGTAAGAAGGTTTGGCAACTCTGGACCCAGTTATTTTTCAGGAGACAGTCAGAAAGCCCTGAGAAGCAGCTGCATTCTTTACTGAGTCATGTAATCTCTACTTCCCACAATAATCACCACTTGCTGGTGCCTTCATCCCAGGCTGGCACTCTGAGGGACATTTCCCGATTGGCCCCATGGGCATTAAGAACCCATGATCCCTAGGTGAAGGAATTTCAGATCTTGTCAAACAGGTGTGGGAGCAGATTTAAACTTAGGCCACTTCTCTTGATGTTCAAAATCATGTATATGAATAGCTCTGAAGAGAAACTTGCATTTATTCATTTTGGTTCTTAGAATGAATTAGAAAGGCATTCAGGATTACTGAACTATCCCCATGTTCTTCCTTTCTCTTTCATTTCCTATTAGCTTAATCTTTCCCATCTTCTGCCCCAATATCACAAATGAGGAATCCAGAGTCCTTGTCTTCTATCTCCCAGAGTTGAATGCTAGCTAGTGGGAGCCATCCATAGTCCAGTGCCCCATGACTTTTAGCAGGCCATAAACTAAGGCACCAACATGCAGAATGAGTAAGTAGATGCTTCCTCTAAGGAGTGTATGGGGGAAGGGGCATCAACGAGAATACAGGAGCCCAGGACACAAACTACAGTTGGTGGGAAACAAAAATGTGAGTCTGTGACCCTATGTGTGGTGCGTGTGTGTGTGTGTGTGTGTGTGTGTTAATGATGGCAAAGATTAAAGAGTATGCTAAAAATGGGGTCAGAAAAATTTTGAAGTTTATTGAATTATCAAAATGAGAAAACTAGGCATGCCTTTACTACACAAAGTTAATATTCATCTCTGCCTTTTGAGTAAGGGGCCTCCTGAGCATTCTTAAATTCCGTTAGGGCCATGATTATAAGCCATTATAATATAAGCATATGCTTAATTGTTATAATATTGATGTAAACAGAAATATCTTCCTTTATTGCCATTCTTATAGTTAGTTGCTTATTTAACAGTCATGAACAAATCTTCATGAGCAATCCTGTATAATAAAGAGGTAATATGCAAATTAACCCTCACACCCTCACAAGATGGCTGCCTATGACCAGGCCGGCAGGGGGGTTAGTGAGGGATGACCAAATGACTGAACAGCAGGCTCTGTAGGGCGACCAGGCTGGCTGGGCGGCCATGAGGGGCAACCAGGCCGGCAGGGGGGCAGTTGGGAGCGACCAGGCTGGCAGGGGGGGCAGTTAGGGGTGACCAGGCCAGCAGAGGGGGGCAATTTGGGGTGACCAGGCTGGTGGGGGGGCAGTTATGGGTGACCC
>NW_005363247.1:8700615-8704635 GCF_000412655.1 Myotis brandtii
GTGGGCAGTTAGGGGCAACCAGGCAGGCAGGCATGTGAGTGATTAGGAGCCAGCAGTCCAGGATTGTGAGAGGCATGTCCGACTGCCAGTTTAGGCCCTATCCCTGGGATTGGGCCTAAACCGGCAGCTGTCAGACATCCCCCGAGGGAACCTGGATTGGAGAGAGTGCAGGCTGGGCTGTGGGGACCTCCGCCCCCCCATGCACAAATTTCATGCACTGAGCCTCTAGTTATTTATATAAAAACATATAAGATTCATGGCAGTAGAAGTTTTATTTGGTTTGTTCACAACATCTGCATTCCTTCTTGGCACATAATATGTTGAATATGATGGGTTTCTTAAATGAGTGAATGATTTTGTGTTTGTGTGTATGTGTGTGTGTGAGAGAGAGAGAGAGAGAGAGCAAGAGAGAGAGAGAGAGAGAGAGAGAGAGAGAGAGGAAACTGGACTGTCTGGAAATATACTAATCTCTATGATTAAACCTTTGCTGCATTATTGAGTAAAATTATGGAATAAAAGGTATTCCAATTACCATGTACACATTTTTATATAAAAATTCAAACTATTCAGGATTTGCACACAATAATAATATTAAATAAAAAATGTTATTCATCAATATATATTTTAGGTCATAAAATAGAAGTACCAAATCGTTACAGAGAGTACTTTACACTCAGTCACTGCTTGGTGATAAACACGCTTTCTGAGTTAGATCTTAGAAACTAAAGCTCTTCTTCCCTTCCCCAAACAAAATAAAGCAGCCAGTGGCCTAATCTTGAAATGATTTTCATCTCTCCATCAAGGAGGTTTTGAATATGAGATAGTAATTACTTGAGCTCTTCCAGTGAAAGATGTTAATTGGTACAAAATGCAATCATTACCTACCAAGTACTCTTGCAAATTAGTGTTGTATGGAATTCAAATCCTAATCACTTGATTGACATATAAGTCAGAAATCCAGCCCTGAGGAATCTAAAGTTATAATTTGTAGTATTTTTCATATTGATTATCCTGTGTTAATACCTCAAAATATTGGGAGAAAAATATATTTATTTTGACCAATTTTCCAGGGTGCTGCTACCTAAGCATGTAGAGAAGTATAACACAGAGAACAAAGAAAAAGGAAACATGCAGAAGACTGGATGTGAGTGAGGCCTGGTGGGGAACCTGCTTTACTATGACTTCCTAATGCGCAGAGAGGGGTTTCCTCCTCCCATAGTCCTTGGGCTCCACTCCGTGTCTAGGACCCCACCTCCTCTTAAAAGGATTATGAGTGTCCTGGGCCATTGAAAAGCCAAGTAGTTCAGAATAATTCAAATGGAGTTGGAAAATGCTCAAGGCAGATATACTAATAGTAGACACTGATCCGCCAACTAGGAAGTTCTCCCATGCAGCAGCCATAAGCAAGCCAGAATGGCTCTTTGCTCTTAAGGACAGAAGGTGCACACTCAGGGGCACCTGGAGTTGTGGTGCTGTTTCAGCTTTCCTGAGATTCTGACAGACAGCTGATGGCGCAGGACTGGGTGGAGGCAGGGCACTCTCCTGGCCATGTGGTCCTTTCTAGCTGCTTATCTATTTTTTTTACTAGCCTATGTCATTTACCTCCCCCATTTTCCCTCTTTTCTTTAACCTGTGAAATGTTATCTCAGGGGATACATGACCAGGACTTCTTTTGCTTTTCCCACCCAATGTTTTTGACAGTGATTTTTTTAGGGCTTGGGATTTTGAAAATCACAAAGACCAGTCTCATTAGTGATGTTCTGAGTTAGCTTAAGTTGTGCCTATGCAGGGGTTAGTAATCACTGTGGATTTATAAAGAAATTCTACTTACCCGATTTTGAAAAATGTAGTGTTAAATAAAGGTCATTTATTGTCAATACATTAATATTCTATTATAGTAACTATCATTAAAATGTAATTAAATTTTTAGTTTATTATAAGAACATGCAATATAATTAGCCATAGTATAATTAATTTTGTAATATTGTTTTGCACTTTAAATCATGTTTGTTTACAAGTATCATGTATCAACTGTAGGTTTGTTACTTTTATAAAAATTGCTATTATCTATTTTCTTCCTAGTCCTTAATATTGGCTTATGTGTGAAAAAAAGGGAGAGGTATTTCTACAGAAAGGAAAATACAAAACTATTCAAAAAATACAAAGACTAAGCACATCCCTGCAATAAAAAGAGTGAGTAGATAATAAAGAATAGCAGATGAATGAAGAGAGGGAAAGGGAAATAGACAAATGGATGGATACAAAAGCATAGAAAAAGTCAGAGACCAAGTGATTCTAAGATAAGTTAGAAATAAGGACATACAGAGGAAAGGAGACAGGAGACACACAGACACTGGTTTAGCTCAGTACTTGATGTATGTAAGAAACTCAGCACATGTTTATTAAATGAGAGAATGAAAGAAATAGAGGCAGAGAAAAGTAACTTCATGTACTAAAAGTATCCATATTACGACCTTCATATTTTTCTCTGAAGACTTAAATCCTGAGGTGATTTTACAAATATTGTTTAAAAAGAAATACCTTTCAGTGTTTGAAGTACAGTCTGACTCATCCTATATAGTAAAAGCCTAATATGCAAATTGTCCCCTCCACCAGAGTTTGACCAGGGGGCGGGGCCAGTCTGCAACTGCCTGTGACCCCTCCCCCTGGCTGGTCCCACCCCCAACTGGCCCCCCCACCCCAATTGGGGGTGGGGCCGGCCCATCAACCTCCCCCAGCCCCTCCCCTTGGCAGACCTAACCCAGTCAGCCCCCATCGGGGTGGGTTGGCCAGACCCCACCTGTACATGAATTTGTTCACCAGGCCTCTAGTATAAAATAAAAGACTGTGTTTGTTTAACTATAGTGGTGTTGGCAATCTCTACTGTTGGAAGCAAAAAAATGTGTAATTTAATACCAAAAATAATTTTAAAAAATTTAAAAAGCACATCATGAAGCAGTGTCTATAATTATACATATTCAGATAAATCATCATGCCAATGGACTTACCTTTATTATAATTTTCATATACAATATTAAAATTACTATTGATTTTCTCTGGGACATAAGATTATTGGGTAAGGCATAAGAAATTACTATTGATTTTCTCTGGGACATAAGATTATTGGGTAAGGCATAAGAAATTACTATTGATTTTCTCTGGGACATAAGATTATTGGGTAAGGCATAAGAAATTACTATTGATTTTCTCTGGGACATAAGATTATTGGGTAAGGCATAAGAAATTACTATTGATTTTCTCTGGGACATAAGATTATTGGGTAAGGCATAAGAAATTACTATTGATTTTCTCTGGGACATAAGATTATTGGGTAAGGCATAAGAAATTACTATTGATTTTCTCTGGGACATAAGATTATTGGGTAAGGCATAAGAAATTACTATTGATTTTCTCTGGGACATAAGATTATTGGGTAAGGCATAAGAAATTACTATTGATTTTCTCTGGGACATAAGATTATTTTCTACAACTAGAGAGGTGAAGAAAGCTCATTGAGACCGGTAATAGGTGTGGAGGCGCGGAAAGTGCTGGCACCTGGATGTGCTGTTCTTTAAACGGGGAGGGAGATACAAGCTCCTGCTTGCCCTAAATTCCAGTTACAGGTGAGACTCTGGGGGACCCAGACACATACGGGGAGAAACTGGACTGTCTGGCATTGGGACAGCAACGTGAGGGCAGCTTACTCTTAGAGGTGCTCGAAGCAATCATTGTTCCTGCAGGGATGTGTGGGAGGTGGAGAACCATGGACTTCTGGAAAGCCATTGCTGTTTGCTCTGCCCTGGTGATTCCCAGAGACCCCGCCCCTCCCAATTTACAACCCTACCCAAGCTGTGCGCATTAGCTTTTGCATATGAATGGCCTGTCCTTTCGCCTAAAACAAACTGCAGCTGAGTCAGAGAGCCCCAGAGATTCCAAAAGAAGGCCCAATACCTGGTAGCAGCAGCGGCCTTGCATCACAGCTGGGCCTCGTCTGGGCACTTCCAAACTCCATACAAAGAG
>NW_005363247.1:8706421-8763452 GCF_000412655.1 Myotis brandtii
GGAGGCAACTGATCAATGATTCTCTCTCATCATTGATGTTTCTATCTCTCTCTCCCTCTCCCTTTCTTCCTAAAATCAGATAAAAATATATTTTAAAAACAACAAAGAGTGGTGGTACAACTATGCATGAGAGCAAGTGCAAACACACAGGGCTAGGGAGAAAGATTAGAAAAATAAAAATATTTAATTTATTAAAATTGTAGGATTTGAGTTTTCCTGCTTTTATTTCTGACTGACATATTTTGCCCATAAAAAGTGAATAGTTATTGATGAGTATTCACAAATATTACTTTCTGTGAGGGAATTTTCTCTGAGGGACATTTTGCTATATGTTCCTTTGAAAAACTCTGAAGTAAATTTATTACGTGAAATAAACCTTTCAATTCTGAAACTCATACTTTTTCATTAGATGAGTAAATGACTATGTTTTGTTTAATACTGGTAAGATCTGACACTTACCTGAAGTGTATTTTTTTCCCAGTGAATTTGTGAAGGAGATAAGGTCAGGTATTTTAAAAACCTTATTCTTCCTTGGATCATAATTTGGTTGTTAAGGTCATCACCCTGTTAAGGATGATAGGTTCTTCAGAGGTGAAAAGGAAAATTAGTTTAAGACAGGTCATCAATATTTCTTATGCAAATTATGAGACTGTATAATTTCTACTGCAATTATTAGTAACTAGTTAATCTAACCTTTGGAATCAATTAAGCTCACTGAGGTGGAGATAATTTTTTTTAAAAAATCAACCTTATTTTTTTTCCCCTAAAAGTGATCCAATAAAATTGGATAAATTAATGCTTACAATTATCCAGTTATACAATTTCCATTTCTTAGACATAAGACAAAACATCTCCACATCTAAAAAAAGCTCATATTGTAGTAGTGATATTAACAGATAGAATTAACGCTAGGTCCTAATGGAACCTAGCAAATATATTTAAAAATAATTAACTTCTCCAAAATTGTTCTTGACTAAGCAGTTGTCATTAACTGCACCTTCATTCATCAGTGCCACCAACTTCCCTCTCTGGTTTTCTGTATCATGTCATTTCTTGAGATCTCTAGATCACTAGACTCAATGAGAACCTGAGAGCCTCAGAGTCCTGCATAAACATACCCCAAGATGAGAGTTGGAGAGGGTGATCTTGACTTCACCCTATTTAATTTTATTTATCTTAATTATTAAGTTTCATTAAATTTTACTATGTTTTTAGAATTTTAAGACTAAGGATATTTGATCTTGAGTGTTAAACAAGTTAAGCTGATTCTAGTAAAAATGGGAAGCAATAGAGATGTGAAAAACTAAGAGGATAATGAAACTTAACATTAATTGAGATAGAGCACAATTATTAAAAAAAACCAGAATACTCTGTATTTGACATATGATTATTTGACTGTGGATAACAGTTTCTCAGATTTTAGTTACTGGTCAGAGATTATTTTTTTATTTCATTCTGTGTTGTTGTTGTTTTTTCTCCATGGTATTCTTATAGTTAATGGCCATCTGTAACAAAAATGAATGATTTTCTACTTTTGTATTATTAGTAGATTTTAAAAATATATCTGGAAGAGTTACTTTTAACTATACAGGATTTATAATTTTTTATTGTATTTTCTTTAATTACTTATACTTTTTTTTAGTTGTCAATATTCTACTTGGCTAAAGATATTTGAAAGGATGAATATGAGAAAGTTTACTTGGAGGATGACATTTCTCACTGAAATGTGAATAAAAGTAGGAACTGTTGATAATATTTAATCTGGCAGATATAAAACAAAAGATTTTCTTTGGCAAGTACACTCTGATCTACAATTGCAAGTCAGTTATTTAATAAGAGTTAGTCAGATGTTTACTGTTATCTTGCTACAGAAATGCATGAACTAGGCATTTATATTTTTTATATAAATATTGAAGTCTTTAAAATATACCCTACTCTCCAAATGTTCTCTCTGAAAATTTAATATTATGAGGTACATTCTTTAAAGTTTGGCTTTTTGTTGTAGGAAATAATGTGCATTTTATAGAAGATATTGATATATCATATTATTTTTAACATGCCAATCAACCTTTTTGAACGTTGTCATGATGCTGGAGAATTAGTTTTCAATACATACTAATAGAGATTAAAAACATTTATGTCTAAAGTCTACCCCTACAACTCTTATTTAATGGTTCATGACTGGGGTCCAGAAATGTCTATTTTTAAGAAGTTCTATGAGTAATTACACAGATGGGTTTGGGGAATACTGATGTACATAATGTCAATGGTTCAAAATTTTTGGGAATCATTTACTTATTATTATTTTCTATTAATTAAGTAGTCATTATATGTGTGTGTGTGTGTGCATAGCTTTATATAACATTATATATGTAACTTCCTGTAACATTTTATATATATAACTAGAGGCCCGGTGCACAAAAATTTGTGCACTCGGGGGGGGGGGGGGGGGGCCCCCCGGGGGGGGGGGGGGCGGGAGCCACATCTGCCAGAAGGAGTTGTCCTTGGGCCCTCCATCCTCTCCCCGGGCAGGATAGTGGCTGAGCTGGTAGGATAGCACTAGGGGTGTGCAGTCCAGCTCACATCTGACCTTGGGGATGATGTAGCCTCTGAACACTGTGTCCTGGGTTGCTTCGTGATTCAGGTTGGAGGGCAGGAGATTGGTGAACCGCTGAATCTCATGCACCACGGCGTCCATGTAGGGCATCTCTAGCTTGTCCTTGATGGAAGGGATTCGGTTTGGCCCAATCACCCTGTCAATTTCTTCATGGAGTTTCTCTGCCAAGATATGAATGGAAAGGTGTAAAGGACTGACTCTAGGCTGGCTCAACAGCCAGCGAGCCAGCCAGCCAGCCAGCCAGCCATCTAGGGAGCCCTCCAGGCCAAGAGTGCTTCAGGCTGCCAGGAGCCGGGGATTGTTGGACAACCCCTCCACCCATGTCAGCGAGAGCTAGGCTCGTCAGCTTCTGGTCTACAGCATGTTTTGGCATCCACTCTTTTTTTAGTTATTATTGAGGTAACATTGGTTTGTAGCATTATATATACAAGTTTCAGGTGTACAATGTTAAAATTCAACATCTGTATGTACTACATTGTGCTCATCACCACCCATCACCATACAATTAACCCCTAACCCAGGGGATATTAACACCTTATCATGTATGTGACTTGCCAATATCTTTTCCCATTCTGTAGGTTGCCTTTCATTTTGTACTGTGCAGAAGCTTTTTAGTTTGATGTTCTATTTATTTTCACTTTTGTTTCCCTTCCCTTTGGAGTTAAATCCATAAAAACATCCCTAAGACTGATATCAAAGAGCTTAGTACATGCTTTCTTCTTCATTTGTTATGGCTTCAGGTCTTAGGCTCAGATCTTCAATCCATTTTGACTTAATTTTTGTGTATGGTGTAATGTAGTGATCTAGTTTCATTCTTTTGCATGTGGCTATACACTTTTCCTAACACTACTTAACTATACAGATCTCGTCCTTTTCCATCTCCTCTATGTTTTTTGTTGCCACAAACTATCCCATTTTATGCTGTGAGCTTGTTGCCAAATTGAAATAGCTATAGTTATTTTTAATGCGTTTCCCCCTTTAACCGTCATGCTGTAATTTAGTGTTAAACACCCCACTCTGAAATAGCTTTGCAATTTTCTGATTCCATCTGTCTCTTCTCACCTTACTTGAAGTTGTGTGTAGTTTCATCTCAGGGAGAAGAGCTCTTTACATTTCTTATAATGCAGGTCTAGTGGTGGTGAGCTCCTCAGCTTTTGTTGGTCCGGGAAGGCCTTTATCGCCTTCATATCTGAAGAATACCTGTGCTGGATAGAATCTTCCTGGCTGGCAGTGTTTATTTTTCAGTATTTTGAATATGTAATTTTACTCACTTCTGGCCTGTGGAGTTCTGCTGAGATATCTGCAGATAGCCTAATGGAGGTACCTTTGTAGGTTACTATCTCAGGTGGACATCCTCTGAGGGGTCCCAGACTGCAAGAGGGCATAGGCTGGGCTGAGGGACCCCGAGTACACAAATTTTTGTGCACTGGGCCCCTAGTCTATAATAAAAGTGTAACATGCTAATTAGACCGAATGTCCTCTTGGACATCCTTCAGGATGACCTTGTGGACGAAGCCGGGGCTGTGAGGGAAGATCGGGTCCTGGGTGCCTGCCGGCAGCCGGAGAGAAGCCCAGGTCCCAGGTGACAGAGGGAAGCCTGGGTCCCGGGTGCCAGAGAGAAGCTGGTGCTAGCAGTCAGGGGAAGGAAGGCCTACTTTTGCACTAATTTCGTGCATCGGTCCTCTAGTATATAATTATAATTGTGGATCAGAGTGCCACTGTATTAGTTTCCTGTGGCTGCTGCAACAAATTATCACACCCTTGGTGGCTAAAACAACAGAAACAGATTCTCTCACATTTTTGGAACCAGGATTTTGAAATCAAGGTGTTAGCAGGGCTATGCTTCCTCTGAAGCAGCGGTTCTCAACCTGTGGGTTGAGACCCCTTTGGCGGTCAAACGACCCTTTCACAGGGGTCACCTAAGACCATCCTGCATATCAGATATTTACATTACAATTCATAACAGTAGCAACATTACAGTTATGAAGTAGCAACGAAGATAATGTTATGATTGGGGGTCACAACATGAGGAACTGTTTTAAAGGGCCAGAAGTTTGAAAACCACTGCTCTAAAGGCTCTAGCAGGGTGTCATTTGCTTCTACCAGCTTCCGTAGCTTTTGGTATTCCTTGGCTTGAGGCTGCATAACTTCAATCTCTGTCTCTGTCTTCACCTGGCCTTCTACTCTGTGTCTCAGGGCTTCACAGTCCCTCACCTTTCTTCTGTCAGGTCACTAGTGATTGGATTTAGGGCCCATCATAAATTTAGCACAATTTTATCTTGAGATCCTTAACTTAATTATATTTGCAAATACCCTATTTCCAAATATGGTAACATTTACAGGGCCAGGATTTGGACATATCTCTGGAGGGAATACCATTTAATCCACTACAACCATATACTGCATATGGTTATTTTCATTTTAAGACAGCTTTCATCGGTCATTTGAGCAATCCCACAGCTTTTTCAGTTATTAAACAATAATAGTGACCTAGTCCCTTAAATAGTATCTGACTTACAAATCACTTATGTATATCTCATCCAATTCCTAAAAAATATCCAGAATTATTAACATTATTTATACCTGCTCCTGCACAAGACCATATACAATGGGGCAAGTGAAATTTGGTGAAAATAGCCAGTGTGTATTTGCAGGATACTGGTGCATGGAAATAATGGATTTCTTCTTGATACTAAGCTATCATGTGATCTTTTTTATAACTGCAGATAACTGGAAAGGCCAGACATTTATTAAAGCAGTAAACAGTGGTCATGTAAGAAATATGTAAGAAAACTCATTTGTGAAGTCATTAGTGGAGAATCTTATCATTTCCTCCCTGCTTACACTATTCATTTTAGAGATAATACCATGTCCTGGTCATAGATAATTGAATCATAGGAATATAACTGAGATTTTCTGGTTTAATCAGATTATGGCTCCAAGAAATTTGAAGGTAACCTACAGTACGAATCAGTAGCATGGTGTTAGGTACTGGGACTTTAAAATCATTGTGATATCAAGCCTGACTAGATGACCTGGAAACACAAAGCCACTTGCATAGGGATGGGGAATCAACTTGAATTCTTTGCTGAGGAAGCTGGTGAATGGAACCCCAAACACAAGCATATGCACATGAGCAGGCATAAGATCCCATGTGATGTGAGAGTGGCTGTCTAATAGTGCTTCAGTTCCTGAGATTTCACAGGACCTCCTACCATTGGGCCTCTAGATGTTCCTAAATCATTGCCCTAAATCTGGTTAGAGTTGGTTTCTGTTCAGCAACCAAACTATTCCTAAGATCAAGTTTGACAACCAAATTACAAACCTCAAGAAGTTCAAAATAGCTGAAAAACTAATGCTTTTAAAATTGGGAAACAATAATATAAATAAAAATGAGTGTACCATCTTGACATGACTGTGGTTATTTGAAGTAAATGGTGAATATCATTACCAATAGTTAAGTCCTGCCTGACTATGTTAATAGATACAAATTTTATCCAAAGCATAAAGTTGAAAGTGAATAGATGCTCACAATTAGCATAAAGTGATTGAAAACAGCTTGCCCATCAAATGCTGAAGCCTTCCTCTGTACATATTTACACTATATGGTTTCTTTTCATATTATTTTTTGCCAATAGCAAAAATGTAAATTTTCTATTCCATCTATGTCAAATAATCACAGCTCCTTAGTTTTATAATAACAGTAATAGTGATATAGTAAAATTATAATAGTAAGAATCATTTATTATTGAGAGCTTACTAAATGCCAGCTCCTAAAAATACACTATATCAGTAATACTCAAAAGAGTTATCTGATAAGTAATACTGCCCACACTTACAAGATGAAGAAACAGAGATAAGGAGATTTGAAATATTAGCCCATAGATTCAAAACTAAAGCATGACAGAGTTGGGATATTGACCTAGGGCTGTGTGATTACAAATCCCATACTATGTTGCCTCACCACTATCATTGATATTTCATAACAATTCACTTCAGTATCTTTCTGTGATTTTATTGAAGTATTAAGAATAAAATGAAGAAAGCATTCAACTAGCTTCATGAAACAAAGAGAGCAAAACGGCAGGGAGAGATTTTAGAAAATATCAGCTCCCACTCTATACCTTTTATACAGTACTAATCAAACAGATTGTATTAAGTAAGCTGAAATTTTGCTTTTTAATAACAAAGTACAGTGTTTATTTAGGAATGGAATAGTCACTATTGGTTTGAATTGGACACTGTCATGTAAACTGAAAGCTTCTCTCATAGAGATGTGGGAACTGCTATAAAGGAAGGGAAGCAGAACGCAGTGAGTTCTTGCCCCATACATGACCTTGAGCATACCTAATAATCTTTGAGGGTCTCAGTTCTTTGGGTGTAAAACAAGGATAATTAATTTTACCAACCTTGCCTAGGTTCTGTGAAGATTAATGAGTTAATCATGTCCAGAGCACATTCTGTAATTCTTTAATGACAAGTACATGAAAAATGTTCAGTACATTATTGAGACTAAGAAAGAAGGCTGTTTGCTGTGCATGCTATTTAATGGGCTGCCATAGGAGTTAGCACTAAATTATTTCCTTTTTAATATTTCTGATGGGAATCAACTCCTCCTAATGACAAGAGCCTGCAAGGATGTTTGTGAGGTGGCTGGAAGGGAGCATGCCACTCAAAGTAAAAACTGTTTCTACAGTCAAAGTGTCCAGGTTCTCTGATCTTGGCTCTGCATTAACTAGCAACTAACACCAGGAAGTTCCTTTACCTTCCAAAGCCTTGGATCCTATAGCTGTAAAATAGGAACAATAACATCTCTTTCAGGTGGCACTTATGCCAATACAAATATTTAGCATGCACTCACTAATTAACATATATTAGGTGAGTTTTGGATGGAAGGGACACAGAGAGGGATAGGAAAGAGCCCTTACCCTAAAAAAAGGTTACATTTAAAAATACAAAAAATAAGGGGAAAATAAACAAAGGAGCTAGCTTGTGATGATAACAAAGATTGAAAGGGAGAAAAAAATAAGGCAAGGGAATGGGGTATTATGTGAGGTAGAGGTATAATTTACAGGTGGTCAGCGGGCCTGAATAATGCCAAGAAATAGGCCATATGGGGACTTGAGGATGGAGTGTTCTAGACAGAGGGGACAACAGGGAAAGGCTCTGAGGCAGGCAGGAGCTGGCATATTTGTAGAAAAGCAAGAAGGCCAGTGTGATTGGAGCAGAGCTTGTGTGAGGGAGATTGTGGGAGATGAGGGGAGTGTGGCAGCTCAGAGCCTTCTGCTCCTGACAAAGAGTTTCCATTTTATTCTAAGTATTGTGAGAACCCACTGGAAAGTTGTAGCACAGGAATGAAGTTTTATAAAGACTTTTCTGGCTGCTGTTGAGAACAGATACACAGGAACACAAATGGGAATGCAGACTATTGAAGTGATCCAGAGAGATGCACTAATGAATTGAAGTGGGTGGAGGTAATAGGTAGCTGAAGGCTAGAGGTGTATTTTGAAGTTCGAGTAGACAGTTTGTTCCAATGGATTATAGGAGGGGAGTGACAGAAAAAGAGAAATTAAAAATGATGCTTAGGTTTTGTTCCTGAGCCTAAGACATAATTATAGCTTAAAATAAATACATGCAAAAGTTTACCAAGGTGATAAAAAATGGGAAGTCATGCAAAATCCTCAGTAACAAGAAAGCAAGTAAAATGAAGATTCATATTGGTAAAAATGTAAATATTGGAATGCTTGTGGGGATCCTGCAAAGCAACTTTGAGTTCTTCCAAGCACATGTGTACACCACAGCAAGCAGTTGTGTGAACAGATTAAGGGATGGAGATGCTGATTATGTAATATGAAAAACACTTCAGCCATATAACACTTTCTCATAATTTGTATCTTGAATTGTTGAAGTTGAAACTTCAAAACAAATAAAGGAACATATTGGTGAAGACAAGTTAGAGAGAAATTTGAATGCAAAACAAAGCAGGTCTCAATGTGATAATTTGGTATACAAAATGTGGTTTATTTTGGTAGATATCACATAGACATCTGCTGACCAGGAGAATATGCTCAGCTTTCAGTCCTTTTCCAGGTCTAGTACAAAGGGCCACAGATAATAATTTATATGGTAGGAAAAGAAAAGGTCAAAATATCATAAATAAACAACATAATTAGATTTGATCACAAGTGTATGAAAGAATTAATATAGTGAGAAAAATATATATTTGCAATTTGCAATGTAATTTGAAAACAAATTCAAGAGAGAGAAGTATACAAAGAAGAAAAATCACTACTGCTGAAAGATGATTTCTAATAGATAAGAATGCTAGTCTCTCTCTTCACATAATGCATCTGAAACATGAAACATGTCCCTCTGCTGTTGGGAGAGCATGGAATTAGGGAAGGTATAGCTCATCTGGAAAAAGTTTAAGAGAAACCAAAAATGGTGCACAGAATGCAAAGGGGAAATGTTCACTGAAAATCTGTTTCTGATTCAAAAATTTTCCATATGTTGTACGGATGAACCAGAATTATAAATCCAATCATTCAATACATTTCAAGACAATTAAAACAATGTGGAAATTAAACACAGGCATAGAAGTAGGTGATGAATAGTAATCCTGCAACACATGTAAGCAGACAGAACAGGTGAATTTGCTACAGTATGGGAATACATTTGCTTACAGTATGAACATCCAAGAGTTTTGCCTCAATACATTCATTGTATTTTTCTTGACAAATGATTTACTAGTATCTCATAATTTAATATGCTACTATGGGTAAAGAGATATACAGATAATTTACATCTTTTATGGAATTAATATTCCTCTACAACTTGTGAATGGTAACAGTATTTGAAAATAACAATACAAATTATATATGAGCAATTAAAAATTATTATTTCTTTTTCCTAAAAGTTTATAAACTTTTTAGAACAAAAAGTTCATTAAATGTTACTTTGTGATAGAAAAATTAGAGTACTCCACACTATAAATTAAAAAATGAGGTTACATGGTGGATAACAATCACAAATTTTGGCTCCCAATTTGGCCTTTTACTTCTTATTTAAGAATATACAAGTGGAGGAGGGTATAGGGCAGATAAATGGTGATGTATGGAGACATGACTTGGGGTGGTAAACACACAATACAGTGTACAGATGATGTGTTGTAGAATTGTGCTTCTGAAAGCTGTATAATTTTATTAACTAGTGTACCTCAATAAATTCAATAATAAGGGGGGAAAGAATATAGAATTAGTGAAAAATCTCAAGTGAGTGGCATAGGAGTAATGCTCTGGAATATCAGAAAAATATGCATTTATTAACTGATATATATTTCTGGAAACATTATCATTTATTTTTATTAAATAGTTTTTTTCACAGACTATTTCTTAGAGACAAAATAGCTATAAATTATTGTGTTTTAGTCAAGGACCCATATACTCTGCTCAAGATCCATTTTATCAATCTAAGTGATCCTGATAAAAGGAAATGAAAGTTTAGTATGTGCCTAAGATATAAAAATGTTTTTGCTTGTATCAGCTGTGCAGATATTTTAATTTTTATTCAACTCAGAGAATGTTTCTAATTCTTTCCATTGAGAACATTTTATAACAATAAAAAATATGTACAAAAATAAAATTTAATATATTCTATCCTGGAAACAGTCCTGGTTCAGCCTGGTGACTATATACATAAATAATTTATGTGAAGGGAATGGAATAAACTAATGAGGAGAATGTTTTTTTGAAGATATTGTTTGAGGCAAAAGGGGAGCAAAAAGTGGGGATGAGGGTCAGAAGAGAATAGAAGTGGAAGGAAGAACATGTAATCCCAACCTGGACTCAGGGAATTGTTCAGAGTGTGCCACAGAGAGAGGAATTTTCTCTATGTCTCTAAAGGTTGTATGACTCAGAGCAGTGAACTGGAGGGAATGTAGCACAATCTTGACACCCTGGGCTGTATAAATAGATTTTGCTCTGAGTAAACACGGGGAAAGTATGCCCTGGAAAAGGCAGTGTTATTTTGGGGAATTCATCGTGAGCAAGAAGACCATGATGAGGTACAAGAGAGGGTGAGTCCTGTTATGAAAGAAGTAGCATCAGTGGGATAGAATACCATTGAGGCATTAGTATCATATGAATTAGTTATTTAGCACCCACCAAGTGCCAGACAGTAAACTAAGGACAGGAGATAAAGCAATCAACATGACATTAAAGTTCTGCTCTCAAACAGAGGAGAAGGAATAAACCTGAATCAGTATGCAAACACACATATATGTATGTACTAGTATAGCTGTGAGAACATAAAGGGGACAAGTAGTCTAAATTAAAGGGGGTCAAGGATGGTTGGTTGAATTTCTATTATCAAATAGCTAGAGTGTGAGTAGGATTTGCCTGAGAAAATAGAGAATATTCCAGATAAAGGGAACATTTTATACAAACAATTACTGTTAAGAATGAGTATAGAGAATTTAAGAAACTAGAAGTCGGACTGGAAAGATATAATGTGTTGCTGGTGGAAGGGTAAAGTAGTTAAAGTCAAGAACAGAGAAGTAGTCAGGTTCAGGATCATAAAGCTATACCAACCATAATAAAGGGATTGTCCTTATCTAAAGAGGAATTAGAAGCCATTGAATGGTTTTAATACGGAGGAATGATTTAGTGAGATTAATATTTTAAAAAGGCAATTCTGAATGTAGTTTTGAGAATGTTTGGGGAAGAAGTTAGGGCAAGGAACCAGAAGGCAAGCTGCTTTAATAATAGTACAGGAGAAAAATGATAATCAGTGAAAGCTCACATCAGAGGAAGAGTCTCATTAAGACTATACTACCTATCTCTATGGCCATCAGATGCTGGGAGCCACTGCTGCCATGATCTGTGCTGGAATGAATTATAAACCATACCCCTTTCTTTGGGCTGCTCACTTTATATTCAAAGGGCTTTGGCTTTAGCCCATTTCTGAAACCTATTTCTTCAGCCTTCCTATTGACAGTGATGTCAGGGAGATACAGAGAAAAGAATGGATTTGAGATATAGCAAATAGAATGAGCATAGCTTAGTGGCTGGATGTTAGGGATGAAGGAGGAATGAATTAAAGAAAAGACTCAGGTTTGGTGTGGACAGCTTCATCATTTTGGAACATTTCAGTGCGCTAGGATTAGAAAGACCAAGGAAACATGTATTGGGTTTGGGACAGTACAGTAGAACTTGATCAGCCAATTGGATACTACCACCCAAGCCTCTGAAGCTGGAATTTTAGATTATTTCACAGTGTCAAATCCTGGAAGAAATAAGCTCCATAAGAATTGAAAAATGTACTCCTTTTTTAGAATAGCTTTTCCCAATGTCCACACATTTTGAACTGGATAATTCTTTGTTTTCAGGGTTGTTGCCCTGTCCATTGTAGTACGTTTAACAGCATCCCTAGCCTCTACCCACTAGGTGCCAATGGCATCCCTCAGTTGTGACAACTGAAATGTCTTCAGATGTTTCCAAATGTCCCATTGGGATGGTAAAATTATCCCTGGATATTTTGTGAGCTTGGCAAGTTTAGTGTTAGTGGAGTGATTGAGATAGAAGCGAGACAGCAGTGAGTGGAGGGAGAAGGTGGAGGAGAGGGCTGCCTGGTAGTTATTATAAATTATGTTTCCAAACTGTTTTGCTGGGAAGTAGAGCTGAACTCTACAATGATAGCTGTAAGGAAGAAACATGAGCATGCTTAAATGCTAATGAGAAGAAGCCAATAGAGGAAGTAAAAGATGGAGAGAGGATAATTAATATATGAAGGTCTCTGAAAAGATGGGAGAGATCAGTCACAAATATTACTCAACTCAGCTTTAAGAACTGGTGTTGGCTCAACTGTGATTTTTTAGTAATTTGTAATGCAGGTGCCCAGAAATCAAAGATAAACATTTAGAAATTTTTATGGTAATTTGACAAGTATTTCATACTTAAATCTAATCACAAAAATTCTGGTTTGCATTTTATGTCTATGTTATATTTTATTTTTTCAGTTATTTATTGTTGAATATTTAACAATATATATGTAGGCTCATGCTTATTGGCAATAAGAAAAATTTTATCCTTTAAAGATCCTTTGAGAAACACTGCTCTTGAGCATAGAGTGATTTTACAAATTATTCTAAGTCAAAAGAAGGAGAAAAGGATAGTACAGGACAAAGGAAGTGTTGCTACTGGCTTTTGTTTTCTCTGCAAAGTCTTCCAAAATGTCATCTGCAGGAAGTGAGGTGAACAGTGGCTGAGTCAATGGTCTGGGGGAGTGGAGTTTGGGAACAAATGCTATGAGGTACCACAGAGCACCCTGACCAGAGGGACCTAGAAAACATGCTTGGTCATTGAGGGGTCATTGGAGGTCAGACCCATGTATTTGTAGTGCTGCCAATCAAGATGCCCAGGAAGACTTCCAGAAATAGTCAGAAGAAATGTTTTAGGAGTTAATATCATATGTGAGCACCTGGGGGATAATAAAACCATAAAAACCCATAAAATTGGTGCGTGAATGCTAACATTGGTTCATAATAGGCTGGTAAAGAAGGGGGAAATTTTTAGATTATTTTTAACATGCTTATATAAATATATTACATACCATGATCAGTGGTGGGTGCTCAAATGCTTTATTTTATTAAACCTTGTGAAATTGGCATGTTAGACACAAGTGAAAACTGATGTTTGAGAGATTAAGTATGCTTGCAGTCATATGGTGAACTATAAGTAAAACTAGGGCCAGATTCCGGGTTTATGATTTCCTATCTTGGACTTTTTAAATGTATACAAGCATTTTAAAAAGTCACACAAAATTCCCACATGTTGTGACAAAATAAAGGCACAAGTTCTTTTCGATGAGAGGTTCTGCAATGTCTGTGAGTTTTCTCAAAATTATTTTTTCAGATTGCTCATTTTGCTTAGTGTTTCAAATACAAAAGACACCTGGAAATCAGCTCTCGGGTATAATGCTCATTGTCTTCTAAGAATGCTGCTTTACAATAGATTTGGCTGCCATTCTTCTGGTATACAGTTAGGAGCATATAATGAGTATAATAACAACTTACATTCATAGACTGTTTCAGTTTCCTATTTTCACACACTTTATCTTGTATGAGCCTCATCACAACCCAGGGAATAAGTATATTTACTGATGTTTTGTCTTATTCATGACTGTCATATTGATATTAGTCAGACATATTTCTCTTACTCATATGGTTGATTAGCTATGAAAAGCTTTAATCAGACAAACAGAAAGATGCAAAGCTAAGACAGGTTTAAGTGTTATTTATAATTCTAAATTGTTTCTTTTATTTGGTTAAACATTAAAAGTTACTTTATGCCTCTTCAAGAATCAGCATTATCTACACTAATAAAAGAGGAAGATGAAAATTGACCATACCTTCGCAACACCCACCAGCCAATCAGGAGTGAGTATGCAAATTAACCCAACAAAGATGGTGGGTTAATTTGCATATGCAGGCACCGAGTGGCTGGGGGCGGGGCAGGACGCAGGCGTTTGCACCACACCAGTCGCTCTGGGCCTCTGAGCAATGTGGGAAGGCAGAAAGGCAGCTCTGGGCCAGAGCAACGGTGGAAAGGTGGCTCTAGCTGGAGCGAAGGCAGTGCCGGCAGCCAGGGGAAGGAAGGCCCATTCTTTTTATTTTATTTTAATTTAATTTAATTTTATTTTATTTTATTGTTTAAAGTATTACAGATAGTAGTACATATGTCTCCTTTTTTTTCCTCCCCCAGGAAGGCCCATTCTTGCACGAATCTTCGTGCATCGGGCCTCTAGTTTAATACATATTCTTTTTAAAAAAAAATATTTTATTGATTTTTTACAGAGAGGAAGGGAGAGAGATAGAGAGCCAGAAACATCAATGAAAGAGAAAAAGATTGATCAGCTGCCTCCTGCACATCTCCCACTGGGGATGTACCCGCAACCCAGGTACATGCCCTTGACCGGAATCGAACCTGGGACCCTTCAGTCCACAGGCTGATGCTCTATCCACTGAGCCAAACCGGTTTCAGCAATACATATTCTTTATAGCTACTCAGAGCTCTCAGATCATTTATATAGTAGTAACTGGATATTTTAAAGTGGAAAAACATTTCAAGGTACTCTTTGTAAGTTTAGAACACTAATTATTTTAATAAAATATTGAAAAATCTAAGAAAAAGATATTTTGGAATTTTGTTTCTCATTATATAGGACATATTTGTCCAAAGTTTTAAAGATGACAACATTATTATTATTTAAAAGATTTCTTTTCAAGATTAGTCACAGTATACAAAGATTTCTAATTTACATTAATTCATAGACAACTGCTATCTTTTTAAATTTTATTTTATAGAGGGAGGGAGGGAGAAAGAGAGAGAGAGGAAGAGAGAGAGAGAGAAAAAAAACACTGATGTGAGAGAGATACATTGATCAGTTGCCTTCTATACACATCCCAACCTGGGATCAAACCTGTAACCTAAGTATGTGCCCTGACTGTAAATTGAACCCACAACCGTCCAGTGCACAGGACAATGCTCCAACCAGCTGAGCCACACTGGCCAGGGCAAAAATTGGTATCTTGCCCTAACTGGTTTGGCTCAGAGGATAGAGCGTCAGCCTGCAGAGAGTCCCAGGTTGATTCTGGTTAAGGGCACATGCCCAGGTTGTGGGCTCGATCCCCCGTAGCGGGTGTGCAGGAGGTAGCCCATCCATGATGTTTCTCTCTCATTTATGTTTCTATCTCTCTATCGCTCTCCATTCCCCCCTCTCTCTAAAAATCAATAAAAACATATTTTAAGAATACAGAATTGTGAATATTTGAGAAGTATATAGTTAAGAAAAATCACTGCCTTATTCTCTTTTTAAATTTATTTATAAAAATATTTAAAAAGGAACAGTCCTAAATACTTTTTAAAAACTTATGAGCCCTCCTTTAAGTATCTAGTTACTGTAAAAATTTAAACAATGCAATGATTATTTAGGGGCAAAATTGATTCTATTGCTATTCTGTTACTTACTGTTCTAGCTCTAAAAGAGAAGATGTTTGACTCGTATATGAATTATTTTAATAGTGTTCATTAGGTTTTTATCTGTGGTTTGTCAATGTGGTTCTGCAGATATATTCAGCCATCTGTTCTTTGGACCTGTACTTCATGTGACTTATAAAGGTGTATTAATTTTATTATATCAGTTATTAATGCAATCAGAAATTTGTTTGTGCTGGGTGTGTTCCAAAAAAGATAGGCTTCATCAATAAAAACCATCAATTCTCTTTCTAACTAATCTTTTTATTTTTATATCATTTCTCCTATTTATTTAACAGTCACAGATTTTGAAAAAAGCAGTGTTACAGAAGAGTTTTTGGTTTCTAGACTTTAAAATTCATTTTCCTCAGAGCGTCCATGAGTAATACTCAGAAACATCCATTGCCAATGTTTTTATGAATTTGCTTTTTCTGGCAAAAGGAGTAATATAACTTTATATCTTTCCTATCACTTTCACATCCATCTCTGAAATGGCACATTGTGGAACCTTTATGGAAACTGCTGAAACATGGAGTCCAGGGTACAGACTTCTTTTCATGGGTCCTTGTCCAATGAAGTTTGAAAAATAAACTCATGGACAAAAAGGCTTCTTTAATAAAAAATGAGTATGTTTATTGGAAGCATATATAAACTCCATCTCCCCAGGGTATCCCCAGGGGAGGGATTCCCCCAAATAGGAAAAAGCCTTCTCTCTCTCTCTCTCTCTCTCTCTCTCTCTCTCTCTCTCTCTCAAAAAATAAAATAAAAATCTAAATCCAAAAATCTGAAAATCTGTAATCTAAAAAAATCTCTCATGTGTCCCTTCCTCTCTAGTTGATATATGTCTCTAGTTGATATATGCTGTAGTTCTTTGTTTGAACCTGACCTTTTCTAATCAAACCCTTCTTAATTTACCCGCCCCCATGCTTTCCTCATTGGTTATTTTGTTATATAGTATCAGTTTCAAAGGCCAAAGCCCATATGGTGTCCCCTCTTTCTCTCCCCTTATCTTGCAACATTCCTCTATTCTCTGTGAAAATATGTTTCCCTCTTGCCATTATCCTGTGACTTTTCTTTATCCTCTGTGAATGTATGTCTCCCTCCCCCCTTATCCTGCGGCCTTTCTCTATCCTCTGTACAAGTAAGATAAGCATTTTGGCATCTCCAAGCTGCTCAGGTCAAGGCTGCTTTTGATCTACCTTATAATGGCTTTAATGGCTCAGGCCAGAGATACCTCTGTCCTTCACATATGCATTCCTCCCCACGGACCCTCTTTATTCCCTAAACCTGCCTATTTTGTCCCTAGAATTCTTTTCAATACTATGCATTTCTGACTGGAAATTTTAAATGTATGACATGTGATATTTATTACAAAGGCAGTTTTCTCAAGATCTCAGTTCTGCTGACTGGCAAATGAGGCACCATCAGCAACAGCATCATCCCTCTCAGCAAGTGGGCTGCTGCCTGGATAGGTGACATTAATTCTGTCTTTTGGAAATTCACGTCCAGCACTGAGAATAATCCTAGGTCAGGCATGTTTCTAGTGTAGCCCAAATGTCTCAGTGTTCCCCAGCTCCTGAGGTTATTCTTTGCTTTAATGTTCTAAGGCGATGCCTTGAATCCCCAGCCACTTACTATGGGAAGTCTCTCCTAATATTTATGTGAGTTTCCAAGGAGCGCACCTCATCCTGGTCAGTCTGGCATGCCCTGATTCCTACCTGGTATTCTCTCTGCCCCTTAAGACGATTGTTCTGAATTCTTCCAACATAGCAGCCAGAATGCTTTTCAGACTCCTTCATTTCCCCAACATTTCACTAATGCAAATCTATTTTTCATGGAATGTACCATTTCTGATTGAAGGTTGGTTTGGGATTAACAGAGAGGGTTATAAGCAACAATATAAAATACTAGAGGCCCGGTGCACAACATTCATGCACTGGGAAGGAGGGTTCCCTTAGCCCTGCCTGCCCCCTCTCACAGTCCAGGACCCCTCAGGGGGTGTCTGCCTGCCAGCTGGGCCTAAGCCAGCAGGCAGACATTCCCCGAGGGGTTTTTAGCGCTGCTGTGGAGGTGGGAGAGGCTCTGGCCACCGCCGCTGCACTCGCCAGCTGTGAGCCTGGCTTCTGGCTGAGCAGTGCTCCCCCTGTGGGAGCGCACTGACCACCAGGGGCAGCTCCTGTGTTGAGCATCTGCCCCCTGGTGGTCAGTGCACATCATAGAGACTGGTTGTTCTGCCATTCGGTCAATTTGCATCTTAGGGTTTTATTATATAGGATAATATTACACATCACTGTCCTAAAAGGTCATCAAGCATTTCCGGCTGTGGGAAATTTCTGTTCTTAGGCTCTAACTCTTAACTTCCATTTTCTCGGATTTCTTTATATCTTTTTCTCCAGAAATCTCTCCTCCAAGCTCTTGAATCCCATTTCTTTCTTATGCAGAGTTGTCCACTTCTTAACTTCACCCATCCTAAGCTCACAATTTATTTTTACAATACCCCAAATTGATAGATGAAGGTGCTCTACTAAATAAATGATTGAGGTCTTCACCAGTGAAGAAGTAGGAAAGCTTTAATATTAATTTATTTCATTCATCAAATTCTGAAATTCTTAAGCAATGATCCTCATTCCAATCTCTACAAATTATAAAGATATGTTTTCTCTGTCCAGAGCAAGTCCTTGCCATTTTAGTATATAATGCATTCATTCATAAGATTGCAGAGGCCTTAGTATTGAGCAGATAGACTGTGTAGCTTTGAGAAATTTACTTAACTTCTCTGAGCTTCTGTTTCCTTCTGAGCACAACAAGAAAAGTATATAATTTTTAAGATCATTGAGAAATTAAAAATTTCTGAATGAATATAATATAAAAACTGAATGTAATGTAAAAAATCAGCACTATGACTGCCTTCCCTTCTTGGCAGAGATATCATTCAATAATTACAAATTCTCTGTTCTCTGCCTATACATTACATTTCTAACTTTCAAAATGCACTGGGTGTCCTCATTTACAGGACAAGTTGCAGACCTAGCCGCACTCATAGCTTGAGAAGTCTTCCGTGTCAGCTTTAGTTCGTGCTCCTTGACTACTTGGAGCCAGTTTGTAGTTTTTGTATGAAAAATACCCACTCTTGCTCTGCGATTTTAAATTTCTCTGAAAGAATTAAACCTTTTAAATGTATTCTCTCTATAAATAACTTCAATTTCCTTCCTCTTTCTTTCTCTTTATTACAGTTGAATTCCTACTTGTATCTCTTTGGCTTTGTGATTTTTAATAACTGTCAGATGTAAACTCGGGATTAATTAATTCCACCAGATGGCCCCTTAAGATTCATGAGTATTATATTTAAGGCATTAGCCCTGCACTTGAGACAATCCTGGTAGTAATATTTAGTGCTCTATCTCTGGTGCTGAGCCTCAGTTGCTCCCAATTTTAAGCCTGAGTTGGGATTTAGGATTGAATAGCTCATAATTATTTCCATTTGCCTCTGAGCAAGACCTGGTAAGCACACTTTGTCTTACTTTATACTCACATGGTATAGTTTTGCAATAATTCTACACTAATTGTTCTCAATTTTCCATGTTTAAAAATTAGGTATAATTTAAGGGCTCATATAGACTTATTTTTTTTAAAATGGAAGCATATGATTAATATATTCTAAAAGTTTCCTTGGATTATTATTTTATCAAATGCTCTGGTAAGCATAACCAATTTTTCAGAGGTAACCATTAACATGTAGTCACGACTAAAGACATTTCTGAGTAACTCAGAAATTATGGAGAGGTCAGGCTTCTGTGCCTGGGCATCTCCACAGGGGAGACTTGCCCTTTGGGTATAGGAGCCTTGACCTATCTCTGTGCCAGTAGTTCACGAGGATTAACATATTAAAACCCAGTGGTGTCAATCATCGAAACTAGTTATGCATAATGCTTCTCAATTCTGAGTGTAGAGATAACACATTCAGAGCTAGAAATTGGCCATAGTGATAGCTTGAAATAGGCAAATGCTATAGAGTAGGTATGTTTGTTTTTAATACCCCAGGTAGCCAGTTATTTTATCAGCATACCACAGACCCTAGCCAGTGGTTCTCAACCTTCTGGCCCTTGAAATACAGTTCCTCATGTTGTGACCCCCAACAATAACATTATTTTCGTTGCTACTTCATAACTGTAATGTTGCTACTATTATGAATCATAATGTAAATATCTGATATGCAGGATGGTCTTAGGTGACCCCTGTGAAAGGGTCGGTCGACCGCCAAAGGGGTCGCGATCCACAGGTTGAGAACCGCTGCCCTAGGCGATAGGCATGTGAGATTTCTAAGACTCCTTCCTTAGGAATATTTCATCTCTGCTTTTAGGCTGTGTCTGCAGTTACTTTCTGGTTCTTGCTGATGATGACAGAAACTCCAGAGATATATTTTAATTTCCAAACTTATCTGATGCACATAGAGCATTTTCAAAGAGGTGGCAAATTAAAGAGCATGGTTCCATATAGCCTAAAATTCCTTAAATATTAAAATGCTCATGGTTATAATTTAAATGAAAATAAGTTGTCACATACACATGATAGATAACACTAGTAAAGATTGATGAAGTCTGTGTACATTAGCACAGATCTGAGAAAGGAAAAGGTGCATCTAAAAGTTTTTTCATTTTCCTTGTTTTGACTCTTTGGTAGTAGTGAGAAAAATCTATGTGTCTCTCTGTGAGTGTAAACTTAGATCCCAGCATCCCTTGAGTTCCTGTCTCTGGCCACCAAATGGTAACTAGTTCACAGTTCTGAATCTACCAGCAAAAGTTCATAATGAATTGTATTTACCTAAACCCTTGTTCAACATGTGGACACCACAAACATATCAATAAATCGGTGCCCTTTCAAATGAATATTCTTGAAATATTTTCCCAATATCTTTTCAGATGGAGAAAGGGGGCACTGATGACAATTCAAAATTTTATGCACCACACATTAAAACAGAAGTCTATATATATATATTTTTTTTACCAGTTTAACATTAATCAGAAAGCCCATTGGTGACTTTTCTTTTTTTTTTTTTAACTTGGGTATGCTTTAGGAGCTTCCCATTATTGACCCAACATGTTTTATCAAAGTAGCCCTACCCATCAATTCAAGACAATCTTCCTGAGATGAATTACAATTCCACATTCTTCATCATTTTTATTTTCAGGTATATTTTATCATTCTGTTTAATTGTTGAAGAGAACAGATATTAAAATGAGATTGTCTAGCCTGGTGACTTTGGAAAGTTATCTAAACTTTATTGTGCCTCAGTTTCCCTATGCACAAAGTGGGGATCATATAAACAACACAGGCTTTCGGCAAATCTAATTATATAGTTATAAAATTATTACACTCACTACAGTGCTTATTAGCATATAACAAGCATACAATTCAAAATATGATAGTTACAAATTGGTGCCTATGTCAACTGCCCAGTTAATCTGTTTCAGCTGATGCTGATTTTCACCACATTCTGGTGCCGCAGCTCTGCTGTGTTCTTATGGCTTTTGTGGTATCTCTAGGGAAACCTAACTATGTATATTGCAAAACAAATCTTGAAAAATGTCATTTTCTTCTATCACATCTCTTCTCAATAGTTTTCTGTTGAGTCAGGAATAGTTTTCAAAAACCTTGGAGCCCTGACTGGTGTGACTCCTTTGGTTGGAGTATTGTTCTGTACACCAAAAAGGTCAGGGGTTCAATCCCTGTAGGGGTCAGGGCACATGCAGAAGGTGACCAATGAATGTTTCTCTCTCACATGGATGTTTCTCTCTCCCTTCCTCTCTCTAGGCATGTGCTTGGATGGGGATTATAAAAAGAGAACCTTTGGTATTTCTGGCAATTTCCTTTTTTAAATCTTCTATTTTTGCCAGAATTGTCTCTTTACTGTCTTTGTGAGTTTTCTCATGACCTTGTTCACTCACCATTGATCCCTCCTAACCATTTATGTAATCCTTAATATCTCTAAAAGTATAACTTAAATCTTATTTCCCTGAGACCATTTCTTAAAGAACATTTTCATTTATTTATTTAGCTTCAAAGCATATAATTGTATTCATCGACTTTTTAGCATCTGCCATTAATTCTCTTGCACTAGTACAATCTCCTTCAAATTAACTTTCTCCACTAGATAGTACATTTTTTGAGGGACAGACTTTATCTTAGTTTTTTTTTATCTCATTTATTACTTAGTGTAAGGTCCTGTACGTATGTTTTTTATTATGGAAAATTATACATAATATAAAACATTATCTTATCATGAAATATTCAGTATACATTAAAGTTTAAAGGCATATGCAGTGAGCACCCATATATCTAGCCTAGACTCTATAATTGATGGACATACTAATTTTCTATTACTGATAAAGTTTCATAACATTCTTTTTTTTTTGACTTGATTATTTTTTGAAAGGTTTTAAAATTAAGTGTAAAATTTGCCCTTATTTTAATGCAACAAATATTCATTGACTCCTCTACTTGCAGAGTACTAGGCTATATTCAGGTTGGGCATAGTTGTGCAATACACATGAGAAAATAATTTTTTTCTTTCCTCTTGCAATAATCATATAGTCTTTTTTGAGAAACAACTTTCAACTCTCTATGCCTGAAAGAAAGGGAACTTTCTACTTATGGTTTGTTTTTCAATAGTAGTTC
Source organism: Myotis brandtii (assembly GCF_000412655.1). Classification (NCBI taxonomy): domain Eukaryota; kingdom Metazoa; phylum Chordata; class Mammalia; order Chiroptera; family Vespertilionidae; genus Myotis; species Myotis brandtii. The sequence continues at coordinate 8,728,745 of NW_005363247.1, forward strand.
AAAGCAAGTAAAATGGGGGGAAATATTTACAAACCACATAACTGATAAAGGATTAATATAAAAATGTATAAGGAACTCATACAACTCAGTTTTGACACAATGTTAACATTTTTATTTTTAATTTTCTATGTTATCTTTCCTGCCAATGTAATACCCTGCCTACAGGAGCTAAAATATTTTCCATACCAAAAAAAATGACCAATAAAACACTGAAACTTGTACAAATGAAACTGACAGAAAAATCATGGGTAATTACCCAGGCCAATTTGACAGGGGGAAAGTATTAAAATGTTAACAAGATTAACAATAGATATGTGGAAAATGTGGGTACTCTCTGTCAGGCACAGATATCGATATGCTTTGTCTACAACTGTCAGGATTAACCGATTAGGCTAGTTAGCCTTTCATCAGAATGCTGGGAAGATGAATGTATGACTTTAATTAGATTATTCTGATGTTATAATGTCTCTAACCCAATATTTATTTAAAGTAATTCCAACACCAAAATAAGAACTAACCCAAAATATCAACCAGGATGTCTTTTTATACAAATTAAACAACTATTGATTTTAATTTCTGTACCATTTTTTAATAATTAATTTAAGAGCTATCTACACTAATAAGAGAGAAACATGCAAATAGGTGTCACTCCGCTACCCTTCCCATTGGCTAATCAGGGCAATATGCAAATTAACTGCCAACCAAGATGGTGGCCGGCAGCCAGGCGGCTTGAAGCGAACATGATGCTTGCTTGCTTCAGTGACGGAGGACTCCAACGTCCCCCGCCTGCCGCTGCCGGCCTCTGAGCTTGCAGTTTGAAACATTGTTACAAATATAGAAGCTAAACAAAACCCCAGAAACCTGCTTTCAGCCAGCCGGGATCTCAGAGCTGGAGTTGAAACAGTGTTTCGATTATAGAACCCAAACAAACCAGATACCTGCTTTCAGCAGCCGAGGCCTAAGAGCTGGAGCCAAGCCTCAGAGCTAAAGCTGGCCCAGAATAAAAAAAAAAGAAAAAAAGGAGCGGTTGGAAGCTTCAGTCACCCGCCAGCCGGAAAACAGCCCTCAGCCCCTCACCCAGACTTTCCAGGCACCCCAGTGGGGACCCCCACCCTGAAGGGGGTGTGACCAGCTGCAAACAGCCATCATCCCCTCATCCAGGCTGGTCAGGCACCCCAGTGAGGACCCCCACCCTGATCCAGGACACCCTTCAGGGCAAACCAGCCGGCCCCCACCCGTGCACCAGGCTTCTATCCTATATAGTAAAAGGGTAATATGCCTCCCAGCACCGGGATCAGCGGAGCCGCAAGGCCTCCCGGCACTGGGATCAGCGTGACAGGGGGGGGCGCCGCAACCTCCCCATCGACCCTGCCTTGAGTGTGACAGGGGGCGGTGCTCCAACCCCCCAATCGGCCCTACCCTGAGCATGACTGAGGGTGGCGTCACAACCTCCTGATCCGCCCTGCTCTGAGCCCGACCAGGGGCTGCACCTAGGGATTGGGCCTGCCCTCTGCCACCCAGAAGCAGGCCTAAGCCAGCCGGTTCATTATCTCCTGAGGGGTCCCAGACTGCGAGAGGGCACAGGCCGGGCTGAGGGCCCCCCCCCACCCCCTGAGTGCACAAATTTTTGTGCACCGGGCCTCTAGTATGAGTATAATTGCATGAATGGTAGAATAGTCATTCAGAATATCCTTGATAAACAAGGCTTTTATTAAGGCCTGCTTGTATGTTAGTCACCTGGCTGGGCTCTTATGGGAAATACAATAATTGTTCTTGACCTTGCATACCTCATACTCTAGTTGTGAGTTTCCTTTTATTTCAGTGGGAATGACTCTAGATAATAAATGAATTCTTAATTGTATAAAGGGACAGCCATCTCTCATTTGTGACATAATGAGAGAGGTAACTTGAAAAACTGAAATCCACAGATAGTCCTTAGTCTCCAAACTGCTTACATTCTGTTTTAACCTTTTCCATGTCTTTTATTTTCCTTAAAAATATTTTTTAAAATACTAAAAATGAACTGATTTACATTTTACTTCATTAGACTGTGAAGGTGTGGAATAAATCCTATTTATTAGTGTGTTCCTGGCACCCAGTACAGATCCTAATGAATTATCATCAGAAAAGCTGGCTCTGAATGCAGTGAGCAAGGATGTAGATGGAATAAGGATTGCTGAATAAAGGGAAATATAATGTACCAATTGGCTTGTAGAAATGACCTTTCTATTTTTTATTCATCCTTTTCTGTTTCTTAGAGCATTTCACAGGGTACTGTGCATACAACAAATGCTATATGGCATAGGACCCTGCTTAATAACTGATAAAATAATCAAGAGTGGACTGTATTATATTGATGAATGTTATTTTGTTGAAGTAAAAAAAGTTAATATTCTATTTTTCATTTTTTTCATCTTTATTGTTGAGATTATTACAGATGCCCCTCTTTTTTCCTCCCACTGCCCCCTCCACCCAGTTCCCACCCCACCCCAGGCTTTGCTACCCTATTGTCTGTATCCATAGGTAATGCATATATGCGTATAAGATCTTTGTTTAATCTCTTCCCACCTCCTCTTCTTAAAGAATACTTTTCAACATTTCATATAATACTGGCTTGGTGGTGATGGATTCCTTTAGCTTTTTCTTATCTGTGAAGCTCTTTATCTGACCTTCAATTTTAAATGATAGCTTTGCTGGGCAGAGTAATCTTGGTTGTAGGTCCTTGCTATTCATCCCTTTGAATATTTATTGCCACTCCCTGCTGGACTGAATAGTTTTTGTTGAGAAATCAGCTGACAGTTGTATGGTCACTAACTGCTTTTCGATTGCTGCTTTTAAGATGATCTCTTTGTCTTTAGCCCTTGGCATTTTAATTATGATGTGTCTTAGTGTGGTCCTCTTTGGGTTCCTCTTGTTTTGGGACTCTCTGCGCTTCCAGGACTTGTAAGTCTATTTCTTTTACCAGGTAGGGGAAGTTTTCTGTCATTATTTCTTCAAATAGGTTTTTAATATCTTGTGCTCTCTCTTCTTCTGTCACTCTCATAATGTGAATGTTGGTATGCTTAAAGTTGTCCCAGTGGCTCTTTACACTATCTTCATATTTTTTAATCATTTTTTCTTTTTGATCTTCTGGTTGGGTGTTTTTTGCTTCCTCATATTTCAAATTGTTGATTTGATTCTCAGAATCCTCTACTCTATTGTTGAATCCCTGTATATTATTCTTTATTTCAGTCAGTGTATGCTTAATTTTTGACTGGTCCTTTTCCATTTTTTTTTTTTGGAAGTTTCTAGAAGATTCTTGAGTAACCTTATAACCACGGTTTTGAACCCTATATCCAGTAGTTTGCTCTCTTCCATTTCTTTCATTTGTGACATGTTTCTTTGTCTCCGCATTTTGGCTGCTTCCCTGTGTTTGTTTCTATGTATTGGGTAGAGCTGCTATGTTTCCTTCAGTTAGTAGAGTGGCCTTGTGTAGTAGGTGTCCTTTAGGGCTCGTGGCTCAGCCTCCCCAGTCACCTAAGCTGGGAACTCTACATGCACCCTTTTGTGGACTGTGAGCACAGTCTTGTTGTAGTTGAGACTTGATTGCTGTTGGTGTCATGGGAGGAATTGACCTCCAGGCCAATTGGCTGTGAGGACCAGCTACAACTACAGTGGGAGAGCTGCTGTGCAGGAGACATTCCTATGGAGCAGGCCTTGCTTCAATGGGGCTTTGGTGCTCACTGAGTCTGCCCCTTGAGTATGTTGCTTATGAATGAGTAGAGTTGTAATCTGGTATGGGTGCACTGGCTCTTGGGTCTCCAGGGAGGTGCAAAGTCAGCCACTACCTGGGGCCACTCAGCAGAAGCTACAGAGAGATCTTCAGATTCTTCCTTTTTGTATGGGGTTTGGAATTGCCCAGATGGGGCCCAGCTATGAAGCAAGGCAGGCTGGTGCTGGTGCTGGTTCTTGGGCCTTTTATTGATTGGTTTGGGGCTCCCACACCCAGGAGCAGATTGCTTGAGAGATTTTAGTCTGAGTAAGGACAGGTCATTCATGTGTAAAAGCCGCTGCACACAGCTTGTGTGGGGTTGTAAATTGGATGAGGTGGTGTCTTAGGGAATCGTCAGGGCAGAGCAAACAGAAATGGCTGCCAGTCAGTCCTGTGACCAGGGAAGTCCCAGCATAGGAACAATGATCTTTGTGGGCACCTCATCAGGGAGAAAGCCGCCCCTGAGGTCCTGCTCTGATGCCAGACAATCCAGTTCCTCCTCAATGTGTCTGTGTTCCCCAGAGCCTCACCCTGGTGTTGGAGCTCAGAGGAAGTAGGACCTTGTAAGTTCAGTTTGTGGTGCCGGCCTTTTAAGAGGAACAGCTGGGTCTCCAGCAGACTCTGTGTCACTGGTTTTTACAGCCCATAGTTCTTAAGTCTGTAGGGACTTCTCTTCCCAGCTCTGGGACCTTGGGCTGGGGGTCTGGTTTGGGACTGGGACCCCTTGTTCCTCTGGGAGGCCTCTGCAGAAGCAATTTCCCTTCCAATTAAAAAAAAAAAGAGGACCACGTGGGTGCCAGCCAAGCCTATTCCATGCCTCTGCACCTCCTACCAGTCTCAGTGTTCTCCTTCTTTACTTCTCTAGTTTTAGGACTTCCATTCAGCCAGCATTCCAGCGGTTCTGGATGATGGTTGTTCTGTATTTTAGTTATATTTTTGATGTGGTTGTGGGAGGCGGTGAGTACAAGCATTTACCTATGCTACGATCTTTCTCATTTTTTATTTCTTTAAGGCTCTTACAAGGTTTTCATTTCAGGATATGTATATGTATATGTATATGTACATCTATATGTATATCTATATGTATATCTCTGTGAATATATAAGGATATGGAAAAGCTTACATGTTATATACACAACATAATATATAGGATATATGTAGGACACATGGAAAAGCTATTATCTTATTTTTCTGAATAAATCTATGTTATTAAATTGCCCAAGTTATGCAAGAAAATATCCCTTTTCTCCACTAAACAATCATCTCAGATTATACTGAAATATATCCTGAGGATAAACTAAAAACTCAATATATTTTTTAAGACCTTATCAACTATGGTTCTTATTTTTTTACAGCCTCGTCTTTTCTTTTTATTCTTTACTCTCCATACTAACTGACTCGCAAGTACCATGTTTCCCTGTTTGGGGGCTTTTGCAGCCATTCTATCTTGGCTCACTGCTATACATCTTCTGTCCAAGGTTTGTAATCACTTTACTTAAGAACTATTCCCTGATATTCTAATCTTCAGTAAGTGCCCATATTATGTGCTCCCATTGCATTCCCTATCTACTCTTATCAAAGCATCTACCATATTGTTCATTTATTTGGTTATCCATAACAGTACTTTCTCTTCAAGGGCAGGGACCATGTTTTTCATTGTATAATCAGAGTTAGCCAGTAGGATCATTCCAATGTAGCATTAGTTGAGAAATAAATAACAGAAATAAGCAGAAGAATAGATTAAAAGGGAAGAGGATTGAAGCCAATATATTTAAAATGCTCTATGAACACTGCAGAAATTGATCAGATTATTATCAATTTCTCCTTTTATTCTATATGTCTGTAGAGTAGCATCATTTTCTACCTATTTCTATCTATTTCTTAGCAGCAATTCCCACCTGTTAATTTATTTGAATCCTAAATCATAATTTCGTTAATTTAGTAAAGTCACTTGAGTTGTACACCTTTTACTTGTTTTTATTTTTTTTTTCTGGGAAAAGAATAGTTTTCTCAACTACAAAAAGTATGATCTTCTATGGCTCATCATTCTAGTTTAAAAAACATTTTCACTTATGCTTGTAGTACCAGATGTTAAAATTGCCTCATTGTTTAATCATCTGAAACAAAAGCAGATTTCATTAACCTCAGTTTTTTTGAGCTTTGTCTTTTTGAGAAAAATTGTATTTTATATCACAAATCAATTCGTGGAATAATTGAAACTGAGCTATAGTTATTCATGTTCTTGTAAATATTTTATACCAAGTAATCATTCATTTATATTATTCTATATTTTTAAAGGTACATGTAATTTTACATTTCTAGTATCTGAGAGCGTGTAAATCTGAAGTGATGCAATATGCTAAACAGACTGTCATTTAAAGAAATATACCAGCACCTTTGGAAGAATGATGATACCATGCAGGGGTCCACAAAGAAGCTGCATCTTCAATTAAGAGCATCTGTTCTGGGTTGAATAGTGTCCCTTCAAAATTCATAGCTCAGGAAACCTCAGAATGTGACCTTATTTGGAAATAGGGTCTTTGCACATGTGATCAAGTTAAGATGAGGTCATACTGGTTTAGGGGAGGCTCTAATCCAGTGACTGATGTCCCCATAAGAACAGGGAAATTTTAACACAGAGATGGACTGAGACAGAGAAGAAAGACATGTGAAGATAGAGGAAGAGTTGGATTAATACAGCTATAAGCCAAGGAATGCCAAAGATTGAAGGGCAGGAGCTAAGAAGAAGGCAAGGATCCTCTCCCAGAGCCTTTAGAACATGACCTGCAGACATGATTTCAGACTTGCAGCCTCCAGAACTGTGAGAGAATACATTTCTGTTATTTTCAGCCACAGTTTTATTTCAAGCCGCTGTGCTTTGTTATGGCAGCCTTAGGAAACCAACACACTATCCTAGAACAATAGAATTAAAAAGTAGGCACCTTGTACCTCAGGGAAGCAGAGGATAGACTGCAGAGGAACCAAGTTAGGACTTCCTGGGGACAGATGCCCTTCTGAGAGGGATAACAGGAGAGTGCTCAAGGTCTGTGGCAGGTGTGTAGCAATCAGTTTTTTATCTCCCAAACTGGAGAATGAGAAGGAGTAGAATGTGGAATTTGAAGGAGTAGAACAGGAATTTGATTGGTTTTGAGTTGTGTGGAATATTTTATTAGGGCTGTACTTGTTAGACACCCAAAAAAATTATTATTAAAAGGTGCCACCTATTCACTAGTGTTCATTCCAGATAAAATTTGAGTAAGAAATTGGGGTTAGAATTTAAAAGTGATCTGAGTACAATTTAGAATCTGTTGTAATATCACTTTTATGTTTATTAGGTTGTAGTTTCTTTGTGCTTCCTATTCAGTTGTTGTTTTTAAATATTGCAACCTTGCCTCAGATGAACTGGGAGGACTTATTTTACTCATCTTAGAAAGGATCTTCCAAATTACATTTCACTCACTGTTCAGGTAAGTGAGTGAAAGTAGCTTTTTCAATTCAAGAGAAAGGGCAGTGGTGTTGCCATAGACACCAAGGACATAAGAGGATCAAACCTGATGTGAGTTTGAATATTTATCAATTTAGGCTTGAGATTTTTCCCTAATACTTTCATTTAATAGCTGGGGGTTTCCTCCTGGCTGCTTGATAGCACAAGAATCACAAATTCACCTGATGTTGGGAAGGCTCTCATTGCTCCCTGATGTCATCCAAGCAATGATATAAGGGATGATAGCACGGGTATTCATTGTGATATATTTTATTTGCCTTATGCTGACAACTCACTCTAATTATTTATAATCATTAGAGTTTTGCCATTTTTCTGTCTGGCTCTGAAATGTCCTGATTATTTTAGCCTTGATTGAATATCCTTTAATATCACTCAAATCCTAAGAACCATTTCAAGAAACTCATTCTAACACTAAAGGCCCGGTGCCCAGGATTTGTGCACTGGAGGGGGACGTGGTCTGCGGGGATCGGCCTGCTGTGGGAGTGCCACTCATGCCAGTCAAGCGAGTGGTGCTCCCACTGTGAGAGTGCATTGACCACCAGGGGGTAGCTCCTGCATTAAACGTCTGCCCCCTGGTGGTCAGTGTGTGCGATAGCGACTGGTCGACCGGTCGTTCTGGTCATTCCACCATTCGGTCGCTGGGCTTTTATTATATAGGACTAGAGGCCCGATGCACAAAAATTTGTGCACTCGGGAGGGTCCCTCAGCCTGGCCTGTGCCCTCTCGCAGTCTGGGACCTCTCAGGGAATGACCACCTGCTGGCTTAGGCCCGCTCCCTGGGGGATTGGGCCTAACCTGGCAGTCAGACATCCTTTTGGCAGCCCGGGAGCCCTCGGGGGATGTCCACTTGCCAGCGGGGAGCAGGCCTAGCTCCAGTCGGACATCCTTAGTGCTGTTGAGGAGGTGGGAGAGGCTCCCACCATCACCGCTGTACTGGAAGCCATCAGCCTGGCTTGTGGCTGAGCAGAGCTCCCCCTGTGGGAGCACGCTGACCACCGGGGGCAGCTCCTGCATTGAGCGTTTGCCCCCTCGTGGTCAGTGTGTGTCATAGTAACCAGTGATTCCCAGTCATTCTGCTGTTAGGGTCAATTTGCATATTACCCTTTTATTATATAGGATCTGACCAGCCTGGGTGAGGGGCTGATGGCTGTTTGCAGGCTGGCCAAGCCCCCCAGCAAGGACCCTCACCCCATGAGGGTGTGGCCAGCCTGGGTGAGGGGCTGGGGGCCGTTTTCAGGCTGGCCAAACCCCCTTCAGGATAGGTGTCCCAGCTGGGGTGCCTGACCAGCCTGGGTGAGGGGCTGATGGCTGTTTGCAGGCTGGCCAAGCCCCCCAGCAAGGACCCTCACCCCATGAGGGTGTGGCCAGCCTGGGTGAGGGGCTGGGGGCCGTTTTCAGGCTGGCCAAACCCCCTTCAGGATAGGTGTCCCAGCTGGGGTGCCTGACCAGCCTGGGTGAGGGGCTGATGGCTGTTTGCAGGCTGGCCACAGCCCCCAGCCACCCAAGCTCCCAGTGGAGGCTGGCTGGAAGCAGGGATCTGGTATTTATTTAGTTTCTATAATTGAAACTTTGTTGCCTTTTGTGGAGGCCACAGCCGGCCAGAGCAGGCGGGAAGCTTGGCTTCCTCCATTGCTGGGGCAACCAAGCCTCCTGCTTGCTCCAGCTCTGTGGCTGCCGGCCGCCATCTTGGTTGGGTTAATTTGCATACAGTCGCTCTGATTGGCTGGTTGGCATGGCTTGGGCGTAGCTAAGGTATGGTCAATTAGCATCTTTGTCTTTTATTAGTGTAGATAGACTCCCTTGGAAGTCTTTCACTAAAGATGGACTTACATGTCCAATGAAAAAATGTGTGGCTGCCTTAACCATTGTTTACCAGTCCCAGGGTACACGCAGAAGGGTCCTAAATAAGCTTTATATTTCTTCCCTTCTTGTTTGTCACCTGTTTTAATCAATGAAACTTTTAATCACCTACCTTTATAGAGAGAATAGAATCTAGTTAGTCCCAATATTTGATAAGTTGAACCATATAGACCTGCATGGAGGAAGTATAGAAATTAAAGGAGACTATAATAGGCTTTAAATATCCTGATGAAAAATTGGCCCTCACTGAGACATGTCTAATGTTACATAAAGAACTATCTTGGGTTTGGACAGATTTTATGTAAAAACTGGCTATACTTAGCCATAAAATAATTAAATATTAGGGTTATCAGAGATTTTAGCATTCATCTAATCTAATTTCATTTATAGCTTAGGAAACTCAAATTGAGAGATGTTAAGGCAGAGGTATATTCCCTACTTTTAGACTTAAATGTCCCTGGACACATTTTTAACATGGCACTTCATTGAGCTTATTATTTATATGTCAGACTTCTAGTGTAATATAACCTCTGGAAAGCCAGGGACCACACCTATAGCCCTAAAATTTGAAAAGTGCCTATTCACTACTTGTGTTTTGGGATGCCAAGTAAATATTATTAAGTTTTGAGTACGTTGTTCTGAATATTACATTATCTTCTAATCCTATCTAAAGAAAGAATTAGGAAAAATCAACAATGAACTCTTTGATACTGAAAGTTTCACTGAGAAAAATCAGATTATTGAATGATTTAAGAAATATGTGTTTTGTACTTTATGAGAAGGAGTTGTTGGTATATGGACTGGGCCAAAGAATCCCAGACAGGTGTATTTAGATATTTGTTCTTGTTACTTTAAAGTTTTTCTTGGTTCATTTAAATTTTGATAGCTAACTCTTCTATATTGATGATCTAGTTTAATAATGCAAATTGTATTTTATCAATATTGATTTATTTTATGAAATTTAAATCTCCAGAAATGTATTAATATTGTGTGAAAGCAACCAGCTCCAAATCCAAATTTTCTACAATAGTATGCTGGCATTCTATATTTCTATGCCCTGTCCCTATTTCTTCTTTACATTTTGATACTTATACTGGGAAATTCTCATTGTTGTCATTTGACCAAATGGTGCTTTTCTGACTGTTCCTTTTGATAACCCAATGTGTGACTCATTGCCACATCATAGAAGTGTAAATGGAGCAACTTGGAAAGTTAGTAACATTTGGGAAGTAAGAAATACGAATGCACTTGGCATTTTCTTTCCAAGGATCTCAAAAGATATCCCAAGGATTTTGCTTGATTCTTTCTAACTCAGTGCTTTGAAAACAATCCTGCAATATTGACTAAAAGTCCCCCACCTTTTTTTTTTAACCTTTCTTATTAGTTTTCTCCTTGAAACAAGTGTTTGATGACTTTAGGTAAAATCTACCCACCTCTTTGGCTTTGTCCAAATTTACTGGTGAATTTGCCTAGGTCTGGAGGCAGAGGTGGTTTAGATATCCTTATGTAGTCAGGTTGGTTCCTGATGAGCTCCTCTCATGGAAAATGTGGCCTGGTGTGCCCCGAATTCAAGAAAAAAAAATTAACGGCAGCCTTGGATTTACTCAGCATTCATAGCTTTAGAGTACCTTCCATTGGAATTACACAAATCTGTTTTCAAACTGCACCCTCCATCTTAAAAGAATTGAAATGACTATCTCAAAGCATTAGATAAAATAACGAGGTTAAGGAGATATGACAAAAGATTGGGAGAGGGCTGATCCCACTGTGTCTCTTGGCTAAGATACTGATAGCAGAGCAGGATTAACTGTCTGGGGCTCAGTTTCTTCATTCTGAAACTGATAGTCATTGATACAAACTGATAGCCATTTCAACAATTAACATCTGTATTTAATGATACATTACAATAACTTATACATGCTGCTCTAGAGAAGAGTGGGTGAAGTTCCACAGGGAGTGGTCAAGATAATACCTGCCTTGATAAATGAGACTCTTCCCTGCCTTAAAGTTAAATCATAAAAAAGATTACAAGTGCGATCTTTAATACAGCAACTTGGACTCCTGCTACTCACTCAAAAGTCTTGTACACTTTGCCAAATTTATATTTTGAAATAAAAACTAAAAACTCAGAGTTCTAATTTCAAGACACTTTTATTCATTTTTATTTTTATGAGAATAAACACATTATGTTTGACAACTATTTCCTTTTTTGGCTTGAAAAACAGGAATGAATCTTTAAATAATATTTGTATGGAAGTGCTGTTTTCACTTTAGAAAATTTAGTGCAGGCTCTAGTTTTTGTACTTCAAACAGAATAATGTCAAATGCATATTCTGTTTGAAGTACATTGATGCATTGATTAGCATTCTTTAACCTTCTTCATTACTATAAAAACTACCAAAAGCTGTGAGTTTATTTTAGAAAACAAGCAATTAAGAAACAAACAAACAAAAAAACAGAGAGCACTTGGATGACTTCTGTGCCCAACACTCCCTACCCCACATTTCCTTTGCTTCATTTTCAGTGAATCCAGGAACTGAGACAATCACAGCTAAACTGCTGTGCCCCTCACCCTTAATACTCACCATGCCTACACATTCTTTACATTCCCTACCTCAGTATTACTTTTGTCAGAGTATGGGAACTCTATTGTCAACATCTGCAGATTTTACCTAAGTCAGTTTTCCCCTAAATAAGCACCAAAGAGCAGAGGGCATCATTCGACATAAAATGAAAATTCTCCTGTAGATATGGCACTAGCCTGATAAAGCTATTTTCTTATAGTGTCTGTTTTGGCTTAATGATAATGAGGCAACATCATTTGGAATTTTTCCTAATGTGACATTTGTTGATTTTAGTACCATGACTGGTTTCTAGCAAGCTGCCTTCTATCCCATGTCTGAATAAAATAAATAAAAGATTAGGAGGCCATTATTTGTTTGATCAATTTGTATGAGCCCAGCTGTTAGGAGGTTGAGTATTAATTTAGATAAGGAAAAAAAAAATGATCTCATCTGCCCAGACCCTCCTATTGTGTGTGTGTTTTTTTTTTCAATTATAGTTTGTGGGAAAATAAGATGGAGAAAATTTTGGGTAGTAATGAAGCAGCTGACAAAGGGAAAATGAGCATAGTTAAATTCTACAAGCATCTGGGTTTTCTAGCCTTTATTCATAACTTGTGTTGTTTTGTTTGCTTTTTCTCTTTCTCTGTCTCCGGATTGTTTTTAGTTTCCCTTCCTCTTCTTCAATTATATAAAATATCAATCAGAACTATTTTTCCCCCTAAGGCAGCAGTTCTCAACCTGTGGGTCGCAACCCCTTGGGGGGTCAAACGACCCTTTCACAAGGGTCGCCTAAATACATCCTGCATATCAGATATTTACATTACGATTCATAACAGTAGCAACATTACAGTTATGAAGTAGCAACGAAAATAATTTTATGGTTGGGGGTCACCACAATATGAGGAACTGTATTAAAAGGTCACGGCATTAGGAAGGTTGAGAACCACTGCCCTAAGGGATGGAGGCAATGGCCAATTGCTAATAAAAGTATACTTTTCCCATTTTAAACTTTCTCTGAGAATTGACCCAGGCTTGAGTTAGTCCCAGATATTACTAGACAACTCTTTACACAAAACATTCATACAAAACCCTCTAACAGAAAAAAAAAATAACATCAAATAAATGTCCAAGCACATAATTTAAGTCTAAGAACTAAAGATAGAAAAGATTCTGTTGTGTCCATGAAAAAAAAAAGTACTTAATATGAAAAAGGCAGATGTGCATAAATCCAAGCTGCTCTCCTGATGGAATTGAACGGGCTTCCTGAGGTGTTGACTCTGCTGGCCCTGGGGAGTTCTTACTGTGAGTGCAGAGCCAGTTACAAATGTGTTTTCAGTCAAATATAATTACCGAAGAACACAAACATCATGTTTGCCATCCAAGACCTTTGCAACATGAAACCCCAGATTAGCTTGCACTGAGCCTTTGGAGCGAAGATGAGTCTGCAAAGATTTTGCAAGAAAGATGGTGTAGCTAACCAGATAGAGGCATCTGACTCTGGATCTAGCTGGCGGCCCCTCTAATTCACAAGCACCAGCCCAGCTATTACATGGCTGCCTCATTAATATGACAGAAGTGAGCCAAGATAAAGAAGAGGGTATTATCTCTATCTTTCCTGAAATATCAGTGTTATGTTTAATATTTTGGTGGAGAGGATTAGGCTCATTTTTCAAGAAGAGATTTATATAATAATGAACTTAATCTGTGTTTAATAAGGTTTTTGTTCTTTTGTATTCACTGTAATGTGGAAGTAATTTTGGTCTGTCTGCATAGAGGTCTCCACTGGCTGACATCACAGGAAGGTACCTATGGGCAGAGCTCCAGCCCCATCACACAGAGGAACATACCATCTCTTGTTGCATTTCTTTCCCATCCACTAATGCCTGATAAACCAGATTTTATTGTATTAGTTTTTTACTAATCTCCATTAAACTCTTTCCAGAAACACTCAGTGATTGGTACCCTTCCTTATAATACTTATGTAGTTTGCACGGACTGAATTTTCATATTATTAGAATAATCATTATGCTTGCCTTGAAATATATATATGTATGTATATATATATATGTGTGTGTGTGTGTGTGTGTGTGTGTGTGTGTGTGTGTGTGTGTATCTATATCAAAATAAGGTATTATAGTACAAAAGTAAATATGTTGGTAGATATAATGTTGAAATTGTTGGATGTTTTAAAATATGGAAATTACTAAAAGGATCATCATTAATAATTTAGGAATTGCACTAAAATGTTATTGCAGGGTGAGTGTACTGCTTTAGGTATCAGGGGATCTAAGATCTTGCCCAAGTCAAATATTGGTCCTATGACATTGGATAAGTCATTTAAACTCTCTGAGCCTTTATTTCTACCGTGAACTAGCTAATCTCTAAGCTTCCCTCCAGGGCCAAAGGGTTGTGGTCATGAACAAAGGGATCCACTAATGAACTTCCCTTACAGAAGTTTCCAAGTTGGTGGAAGAGCTGTAGTACTTATAGAGGAATACTGTAGTACTGAAAACTATATTTAACATTGCAGGACTCAAGAGTAAAACTAAGCAAAATAAAAATTCACACTTATATATAGTTTATAATTTGTCAATGTTTATTGGATCTAGAGATTTTCTTCTGTGATCCAAAACTACTTACATATTTTTTATTCATAAGGGCATAAAATCTATGTCCCTAAATAATCTCTATAAAGTCTCAATAGTTTATTTAAGACTGCTTCAATTGCCTATTTCTGCATAACAAAGTACCCCAAAATGAATTGTCTTGAAACAGCAATTATTTTATTTTGCTCACAAGTCTAAGGGTCAGAAACATGAGAGTGGCTCACTTCTGCCTCAAAGAGTCAGGGGTCTTAGTTGTGACAGTTCAAACAGCTATGCCCTGGCTGGGATTGTTTATTTAATTAATGGATCGCATCCTTAGTTCTTTCAGTTGGCTGAGCTCTGTCCCTCCCTTGGCCTTAGATGATGGCTGTACTGGCTGGACGAGCCAAGAACGCCTCTCATATATTTGTTGACTCCATCTTTCTCCATGTGGCCATTCCCTGTAGCTACGGTGGGCTTCTCACAGCATGGCAGTCTTAGGAGTTGGATTTCTTACAGGGTGACTCCCTTCCAAAAAGGAGAACGCAGAAGCCATCAATCCTATTAAAGATTAGGCTGGAACTGGCCCAGTGTCACTGCCATCATATTCAATTGGTACAGACAGATTTAATGATTAGAGAAACAACCTCCACCTCCGGATGGTAGGGGTGCGCAAGAACTTGCAGCCATCTTTAATCTGCCACAGTATTCAGTCCTCATTTGGTTATTTATCTAGAAGCAATTTTGTTCAGATTTTATCACCTATGTGGATATATGCTCCTTTTCAATTATTTAAATTATGCATTTAAATTATGTATTAAAATTATTTAAATTTCCAGTTTTTTTCCAAAGGGATATTAAACCAGATTCATAGTATAAACTAATATTCAAAAGGCAAATCACATGCCTTGCTTGCAAAATTCCTTTCAACAGCTCAATATAGGGACCAGAATATAAAGTACTTTCTGCATCAGAAACAAGTGCTTTGACCTCGGGTTGAGGTCATCTCATTTGGAAAAACTGTAGAGCCCCACTGTTGAAGGATAAAGAATTAATCCTGCAGAAACCCAGTGTATTACTTTTCTAGGAATACTAAAAAAAAGGTCCTAAAGACCGGGTGGCTTAAACAGAAATTTATTTTTTCAAAGTTCCAGAGGCTAAAAGTCTAAGATCAAGGTGTCATCAGGATTGGTTTCTTCTGAGGGCCTTGAGAGAAGGGTCTATTCCAGTCCTCTCTGGCTTGTAGATGGTTGTCTCCTTTGTGTCCTCACATCATCTTCCTTCTGTATGTATCTGTGTCCAAATTTCCTGTTCTTATTAGGATACAAGTCATATTGGATTGGGGTCCTCCTGAATGACCTCATTTTAACTTAGTCACCTTTTTAAACAACTAATGTCTAAATACAGTAACATTGTGAGGTGCCAAGGGTTAGGATTTCAACATATAAATTTTGAGAGGGGCAGAATTCAACTCACAGTACCAAGATCATTGCACTATCTTTCTCTTCCAAGCCCCCATGCCTATCACAGCACTTCCCTTCAAAGTAGCTATATTAGGAGAGAGGGAAGGAGAGAGAGAGAGAGAGGGAGAGAGAGAGGGAGAGAGAGAGAGAGAGAGAGAGAGAGAGAGAGAGAGGAAAATTAGATTATGTGCCCTTGAAACAGACCTCACAAAACTGGAGTAAATCTTAATCACTCTACCAAAACCTTTTGTTAATAAAACATTGTTATTTGTTAGGAAGGTTGAAAGGAAATTCCCTTTTGTTTCTTTGCAGCCCACACTACCTGGTAATTAAAATCAGTGTGACATGTTGTGCTGTCTTTCCTTTCTGAGCCACTTACAGTGTACTGCCAGGTTTGGTTTATTTGATTTTTTAGGTTTATTTGCCAGTGAATCATTTGTTTTCATATTACAAAGTGGCTCAGCTGTGCTTAGCACAAAGGATCATAGGACAGATGATTGTCTAACACGCCCCGAGCTTTGCTTGTGCAGGCCGGTCAAGGATGCTCCCAGCACAGATGATCTGTGTGACATGCAGGCAGCTTGCCTTACCCATCTCACTGTCAGATTTTCTCATAGGTCCTGACACACAGAAAAATCAGGATGATATACAGAATTAGGGATAATGGGACTGGGATGATGTTCAGCATCTTAATTAAGGACTTTTGCCAGGTTATAATCATACAGTTAGGTTGATTATTGTGGTTAAAAAATATTATAATATTTGAAAGAGATAATGTTTTAGTAATTATTTAGCTAGCAAAATCCATTCTTGTAGAGAATATAAAATAAACAAACAATCTAGACAAAGTTTTGTAAAATAAATTTAGCAAGATTTATCAGTTTTCTTACTTTGAGAGTATGCTCCCAATTTACTACAAACATCTATAGCATTATTATTTAGAAGAAAAAGGTTTTATTATTTTGTCATTTTTTAGTCCTCGTCTGTTGTAAGATCTATCAATAGATTAATGATTCAATGCAAAGTAAATGAAAATTCACTTAAAAATTTTTAGTGATAATAAGTTTTTACTCTTTTCTTCCATGCACTATACCTGAAACCATTTATGGCTAACAGTATATATCTATTAAATGATATTGGTTTAAGGAGTAGAATGTGACAATAACTGGTTAAAGTGGCAATTGAGCACATGAGTCAGGACCTCAGTTTTTTAGTTCTGCCCTAAAATGGCTCATAGGGCTAAGGTGTTTGAACATGGCTCTGGATGTAATTTTCTGAGTGGTAATACTTTTCAATCCAATAATTTATTTGCAATTGATATAACTTTAAAATTAGAACTCTAAAGTGGAAGGCAATTATAAGAGGATTAGAAAATAAAATTTACTGGGAGAAAATAATTTTTAAAGTGTGATTTTATTAGTCAATAAACAGCGTGACTAATAAGCCTAAGTATTAAAGAGCCAGTGAGAAATATATTTGACAACAGTTTTCAATAGGAGACTAAGAATTGAAAACTCCCTATCAGAGTGGGTCAAATAATTTTAGAGCAGCCTAGGAATAGATCATACCCTGAAAACCTCAAGAATTAATCTTTCATGACAGTGTTTGAAGACTGCCATGGCTGTCATTCCTTTAGCAGTCGCTGGTCTGTGACGTACACAGTGCCTGGGGCTGTGAATAATGCAGCTCTGTACTAGACAGACTCTCACATCAAGAAGCCCATGGTTTGTGTCCCTTATCCGAGAAGCATTTATTGAGCACTACCTATACAGTGGGCATGGTATGCCCAAGGGATAAATCTTGTCCTCAAGGAGTTACCTAACTGCTGTACCTACCAATTTCTGGGAATTCTGAAACTGGATTTCTGTTTACCCAAAGAAAGTATTTGCTAACTGAATAGAAATTTTCTGCAATATTATTTCTCAGCCCCCAGGTGACACAAGTCTTCTTTTCCATCTCCTTTCTATGTTCTTAACTTACTGCTTTGCCCAGTTTTGGTAACTAGTGTTCCTTCATGGTCCTATATTTTGGAACCTCTGCTCATGTAGGGTATTTCTTGCATTGTGCTGAACTTTAAAAAAAAACCCACAACTAATTCTTCTCTATTTTGACTACAGTTTTCTTAGCTAATTTTTATACAAGCTCCTCAACCTCTACTTGCTTTGACCTCTTATTTGCATATCCTATAACTGTTGTCTGCTGTCTGAAAATGTGCTTTTTTAGAAAGCTTCATTCTGATATTTCACTTTGTTGTTGTATTAGCATGATAAATTTTTATAGTCTTGAGAAATGACTAGAATTCTTATTGAACATATATTTTTAATTCTGAAAAATTAAGATAAAAATGCTACTCAGATTTTATCAGAGTGTTTTGAACTTAAGTTATTGCTAGACACTTCTGTTGATATTGTACACTTTAAATTTATAAGACTAGACTCATAGCTAACAATCTCTCTGCAATAGTTCAGGCAAGAGATGACGAGGACATAAATCATAACAGTTAATAGAAACATTAAGGAGGGGATATTTTCAAGAAATAGATGGGAAGTAAAATTAGAAGTATATGATTTATTGGATGTGCAGATAAGGAAGATAAAAGGACTTAAAATGTTTCTCAGGTTTCTGGCTTGAGAAGATGGTATATAGAAAAGACAGGAGAAAAAACCAGTTGTTTTTCTAGGAGGTCAAAATTTAATTTTTAAATGCTAAATACTTAAACTTTTTTAAAAGTCATTATCTAATGGAGAGTTAAATAAAACACATTTCCCAACTACAGCACAGACAGAATATAACTCAAAATTTCTTGATGACTTGTAATAATTGTGAATATCAGTTATTGTTTGGGGCTATAAAATATTGATACACATAGGTATCAATATTTTGATATGTTTTCTATAATAGGTAATTATGGAATTCTATGGCATTATTTAAATTGTCCTACATGATTTTCATAGTTACTCTATCCATAATTGTTTTAAGGCTATGGGTTATCACTTCATTCACTCCTTCAATCATATATCAATTCACAGTATGTTAGACATTGTTCTAGAGATGGAGGTTATAATGCTGAGCAAGACAGACACGGTCACTCTTCCTGCTGGCCTTATACTATATAGGGTGGGGGGGAAAAGTAGGTTTACAGTTGTAAGTTTGTGACATAGAGTTTCTTTTATTTTTGTATTATTTCCCATAGAAACAACTGTAAACCTACTTTTGCCCCACCCTGTAATGAAAGACAAGCAATAAACATCCAGAGACAAAAATATCAATAAAGTTCTACAAAGTAATAAGTGTTTTTAAGGAAATGAAATAGAAATGGCAAGGAGTTGGGCCAATAGTGAAATCACCTTTCAAGAACTTATTTTTTTTTTAATTTTTTATTGATTTCAGAGATGAAGGGAGTGGGAGAGATAGAAACATCACTGATGAGAGAGAATCATTGATTGGTTGCTTCCTGCACATCACACACTGGGGATTGAGCCCAAAACCTGGGCATATGCCCTGAAAGGGAATAGAAACCATGACCTTCTGGCTCATAGGTTGATGCTTAAACCACTGAGAAATGCTGGCTGGGCTCAAGAACTTTTTAAGTAAAACCTGACCAGATGACAAGGAGCTGGTGGTGTTAATCTCTGAGACATAAGTATTTCAGAGTCAGAAGCCAATCAGGGGAAAGAAGAGGAAGCAAGTTTGCTGAGTTTGAAGAACTGAGAGATTGTTGAAGCTAAGTGATCAAGAGGTTTGGGGTAGTAAGAGTTGAGGGTAGAGAGTTGAACCTGGCACATATTATATAGACCTTACAAACTGTCATAAGGAGATGAATATTATGCTAGTTACAATGAGGAAGCATTGAAGTATTCTAAGCATGGGAATGATGTAATCACTTTTATACTTTAAAAAGAGAATTCAGGTTGTTCTGTGGAGAAAGGAATGTATGGAAATAAAAGTGAAAGGAAGGAGACCAGGGAGAGAGACATCATGTTAGTCCAGGCAGGAGAGTAGCAATGGGAAGAAAAAGAAGTAGATGAATTAAGTATACATTTTGAAGGAAAAACTGACAGAACCTATTGTTAATATATATTTTGCCCTTTCAATTTTGCTACTACTTTTCTGTAGATTGTGAAATCCAGATTATCAAGGAGCTAGGATTATCTAAAATGGATACTTTATGATAGTTTGAAGGGTTTCTTGTAGGTATAGTTTGAACTTTAATATATTATATTTATGTTTTATACTGCTTTTTTGGGTTCTCAGGAGATTGCTGGGGAGTAGCTTCTATAAAAATATGATACTGTGTATTATAAAGTAGTTTCAAATTTTTAGTTTGTGAACATAAACATCATTTTTGGATACTTTATGATAGTTTGAAGGGTTTCTTGTAGGTATAGTTTGAACTTTAATATATTTATGTTTTATACTGCTTTTTTGGGTTCTCAGCTGGAGAGTAGCTTCTATAAAAATATGATACTGTGTATTATAAAGTAGTTTCAAATTTTTAGTTTGTGAACATAAACATCATTTTTTTAAAATATATTTTTATTCATCTCAGGGAGGGAGAGAGATGGAAATATCAATGAGAGAATCATTGATCGGCTGCCTGTTGCATGCCCCCTACTGGGGATTGAGCCCACAACCCTGGCATGTGCCCTTGACCAGAATCGAACCTGGGACCCTTCAATCCGCAGGCTGACGCTCTATCCACTGAGCAAAACTAGCCAGGGCCATTAAACATCATTTTAAAAGACCTTGCTTGATATTCTCAGAAAACCGGGGCAAAGCAGCAAAGTTTACCAAGGAAGTATGTCTCCTGGCAGATAGACCAAAGCTTGGAACTCTAGGATATTTTCATTTTCATATACTCTCTGCCCTTTCTCAATACATTTAATGGCTCTGTGTTACAGTTTCTCAATCTTTGAGTGGTAATAACGATCTTTTCCATCTAAGTTGAGATATATTTGTAATGTACATGGAAGTTGCCAACAGGAAATCACTACGCACATGACAATTTATTGTTAGTTTTATGGCCAATTCAAATCCCAAAGGAATTGAAGTCATTGCCATTTGAAGGTTGTCCAGTTCATATTTTAGACAGATGACTGACCTTATACAAGTTACACAAACACAGTCCCTGAACAATTACACTCAAACTCTGCCTTGGCTTTCACAGAAGAAAAATATGATTGTTGAATCAATGTGGCTATAAAAATGAGTTGCCTTTCTTCCTAAGCAGTTGGGAACTGTGAGAACATGCTGGAATTGGAGGATTGAAGAGAAGTCAGCACTGTTCTTGTAAATATCGTTTCAAATTTGAGGTGAGAGGATAGAAGACTGTTTAGGGTTTCTTTAAGTAAATATGCATGAGAAATATTTTTATTTAACTCAAAATTTACTGTGTAGCTTTTAATAATAAGGTCATTATCTAATGACTGTGATGAGAGGTACTAAGTGTTTATAGTAGCATGTACGTGTGAAAATTATATACATGTGCTGAAATGAAGTAAGCTATATAGAGTAGGTGACATTTCAACTAGGTCCTGAAAAAAGAAGGTTTCCACTGTAAAGATAGGGGAGGAAGAAAGCTTCCTTGTGAGAAAACAAGGTGAGATAATACATTCAATTGGAAATATAGTGGTTACATTTGAGGAGAGCTGGATTCTTTGATTTCACTGGAGCATATAGCAGACAAAGAAACCAGATAAATAAGCAAGAGACCAAGTAGGCATATTGGAAATATCCATCCTCAAAGTAACCATGGATACATTTTTAAAAATAGGATCAGTTGCCCTGACCGGTTTGGCTCAGTGGATAGAGCATCGACCTGCAGACTGAAGGGTCCCAGGTTCGATTCCAGTCAAGGGCATGTACCTTGGTTTCGGGCACATCCCCAGTAGGGGGTGTGCAGGAGGCAGCTGATCGATGTTTCTCTCTCATCGATGTTTCTAACCACTGTATTCAGTGGCAGTCACTCCTCTCTCCCCACTCCCCGTACTGCCACTAGTACCTAGTATCACTCTCACTCATACAAATTAGTGGTTGAAACCACTAATCTCTTTTCTGTCTCTATGGATTTGAATATTGTGGACATTTCATATGCTTGAAATCATAAACTGTGTGGCCCTTTGTGACTGAATTCTTTCACTACCGCAATGTTTGTAGTTTCATTCATGTTGTAAGAACATCATTTTGTTTGATTCTCAATTAATATTCTATTGTATGGTATACCACATTTTGTTGATCCATTCATCAGTTGATGAACATTTGTGTTGTTTTACATTTTGGGTATTATAAAAATTACTTCTATGAGTAGTCATATATAAGTTTTTGTACAGACATATGTTTTCAATTGTCTTCAGTGTACACCTCTGAGTGAAATTACAGGGTAACTGGATAACTCTATTTTTAACATATTGAGGAACTGCCAAACTATTTTCCAAAGTGGCTGCATTATTTGACAATTCCAACAGCAATGTATGAGGGTTCCAATTTCTCCACATCCTTGAAAACGCTTGCTTTTGTATGTTTTTATTTTCACCATTCTAGAGGGCTAACTAAGTATGTTTTGTTGAAAGGAAATTTATTTTAGATTACTTTCTATTTTTAAATATTAACCTTTTTCTAGACAGGGACTTGCCCTAGAAATGGAAACACACACACACCAAGTCTTCTCATTTAATCAGATGTAAATGTGCTTTCACACCAGTGGTGCATATCACGACTGGGTGTGTGCTTCGGAACCAGGAGGTTCAGACTCAGGGTTGGAAGGGACCATCATTAACACTTCTGCCTCACCTGTACCAAAAGGTGCTCCAGCCTCTGCTTCAACAGCTCCTCCACTCACTGCTCATGGGCAGCTCATCCCATTTGTCTAAGGCTCCAGTTTTTAAAGGATGTAACTTACAAAGATCCAAGTTCAGCCTGCATTGATACATGCCCTTGACCAGAATCGAACCTGGGACCCTTCAGTCCACAGGCCGACGCTCTATCCACTGAGCCAAACCGGTTAGGGCAAGGGTTATCTTTTTCTTGATGGTTTCCTTTAAAGCACAATTTCTAAAATTTTGACCAAGTTCATTTTATGTATTTTCTTTTTTGTTCATGGTGCTTTTGATGTCATATCTAACAATCCATGTCATATCTAACAATCCATGTCATATCTAACAATCCATTGCCAAATCTGTCATGAAAATTTACCCCTATGTTTTTTTATGAGTTTTATACTTTTAGCTCCTATATGTAGGTTTTAGATCCATTTTAAATTATTTTTGTATGTGGTATGAGATAGGGGTCCAATTAAATTCCTTTGCATATTGCATATCCAGTTGTCCTGGCACCATATATTTAAAGACTATTCTGTTCCCTTTGAATTGTCTTAATACAAAATAATATACAACTTGAAAGCTGTTAGCTATATAATATCATACATTTTTAGAATATTTATCTCTAATTGAATTGTCTTTTATAGAATATGGATTTTTTTTATAATGAATCTCAATTTCATAGCATTCTCACTTTAAAGAAAGATAATAGTAATAAAAGTATATTCTTCAAGCGAACTTAGCTAATATCAAGTTTTGAATGGAACTAAGTGCATAAGCCAACCAATAAGCTTCTCTATCAAATAAGACATTCCATTTATTTTCAGAACAACTTGAATAAAAGGTAAGGAAGTGCTCTCTGAGGCTATCACTTACAAATTATTTTAAAATTAATAATGTCTAATAATCTTTGTAATGTTTATTTCATCATCATAGCTTTGTTTTTCCATTTATGCACTTTGTTTTTGTTCTCTATATTTCCAATTAGAGGCCTTTTTCATATGTCTGATGATTGTAAGCTATTCACTCACATTAAGGAATGAGAAAGAGGAAAGCAGATGGACAGGACTTATTGTTGGATTTCATTGAAGAGGGGTTTCATTAGGAAATTTCTTAAAACTTCATTAATTTCCTTTTAGGCTGGTCAGTTTTCACAGAAAGTAATTGCCAGTTTCCTATCTTGGAAGGTTTAATATCGGCTGACATATTTTTCAGAGAAGAAAGAGAAAGGAACCAGTACAATATTTAGACTTTCTTTTTAAATGAGATAAAATTTATATTTCAAAATGCACAGAATTTATATGTATAGTTCATGAGTTCTGTAAAAAAGTAAACATCTACTAGTATATACCCCTAATATAGAATGCATCCAACACCCTAGAAAGTTTCCTCTTGCACCTTGCTCATCAATCATCTCTGCAAAGAGGTAACCACTATGCTGATTTCTCTCAACTCATCTGGACATTGTAAACTTAGCTTTCTTTTTTCTCCAGTTCATCAAGTCAGTTGCCACTTGTCCCCTATATCCTAGGTTTCAAAATGTTATTGCTATCAAATTTTATCTTTTTTTTCTATTAATTTGTCACATTAAGTAATCATTTTTGTGAGATTTTGGAAGGAAGCAGAAGTAATTTGTAGTTAACCTTACATTTTGAATGTACATTTCATTGCAATATTATAATTTTATGATTATTATATTTATTTAATGCTGAGCTAATGTTCTCATGGTTAGAATGAATTTAATATTTCACTGTTCTAATAGTGCCATATCTCTTTTAAGTAACTAAATGAATTTGGGGTTTTGTTTCTTTTAATACTCACCCTAGGATATGTTTATTGATTTGAGAGAAAGAGAGAGAAAGATCAATGTGAGAGGGAAACATTGATCAGTTGCCTCATGTATGTGCCCTGACCAGGATCGAACCCACGTCCCAGGTAGGTGTCCTAACCAGGAATTGAACCTGCAATGCTCCAACCAACTGAACCACCAGGCCAGGGCTATTTTTTTTTTTAAATAGGTATTACTTTTATCACTCTAATCCTTTTGTGTCAACCAAATATAATTTGCTTTGACATTGCTCTGTCCCCATATTTGTTTTTACAAGTGTAAGTATCTCTCTTATAGATTATTTTACTTTCATAATTATTTATATTTTATAATACTGTTTCACATAAAGTTATTTATTTATATTAGTACAAAAACCCTCTGCATATAGCTATTGGCTGACCTTCAATATAATACCACAAGATAGAGTAGGTTGTGACATGTTAACACTTTCATTTTCCTAGATATGACCACATTTTTGCAATCCTAATAAGCTAAACCAGTAATGATATTAATATTTTATAGTCATATACAAATATGTCACTAAAACAAGTTGGTGGCAATTTCTTTCATAGTCAGATATATGTGATTCATCTATCACTATATGTATTTCATAGCCAGATATATGTGATTCATCTATCACTATATGTATTTCATAGCCAGATATATGTGATTCATCTATCACTATATGTATTTCATAGCCAGATATATGTGATTCATCTATCACTATATGTATTTCATAGCCAGATATATGTGATTCATCTATCACTATATGTATTTCATAGCCAGATATATGTGATTCATCTATCACTATATGTATTTCATAGCCAAATAATAATTGCCATCTGGCAGAACACTAGTAATATTCCCTGAGCATATCCAAAGGGGGCTTATAGACTCTGAGACTGAAGTTCAAAATATAACACAGTAGAGCTTCTAATATAGGGGAACACTATAATTTTTTCATAATTTGGAAGCTTTACTGCAACTGCCTGGAGAGTAGAGTTATCTTACTTCAGAGATAAGGCCCTGGGCTCCACAGGTTTTAACCTTTATTCCTCATTAATTATCCAGTCCTGTCCCTTTCTCCTTCTGATTAACATATTCAGTGAAATATGGTACTTTGAATCAGGCATTTCAAAGGTACAGATGATCATAATTAAGTATAAGAAAATCTTAGAGAGATGAACTTCCAGGAATCAGTAATGTCCTTAGTGAAGTAACCAGTGTGAACTCAAGGGCACTTGGAGGGGCACCATAAAGGAACTGAACAAGTCACCTCACTCCCCAGAAGTTGGTCCTCTCCTGGATTTTCACCCTGGATTCAGTTAAGAGTGAGGAATATGAGAGCAGTCAGTGTGGTACCACCTGCCAGTGCCTGACACCAGTAAACTGAAAGTCAGAATATTAACCCACTGAAGCTTGACTTGATTTGAACTCTGCCTACTTGCTACATGAACTTTTCTTGTGTCTGCATCCTCCAAAAAAGCCGCCTTCTGGCTAATAACAACTTGCTCCCATAGACTCCAAGTGGGGTGGTATCTACGCATCCTGCCATTAGGCTGGTTAACAAAAGCACTTAGGATCTCTCCCAATGTCAGAAACTCACTCTGGGCTAGGAATTTTGTCTTTGAATGTTTCATGTGCATTATTCTTGTTAAACTTGATAAAACAGTACTGCATAACAAAAGATTAACTTTAAGATGCTCTTGAATAAGAACCTAAGAAACACTTAAATCTTGCCAGCTTGGAATGCAATACAGTTGAGGGGGAAATATGTGTACAGGGGACAATGGCTTGGTCTCCGGCCTTGATGTAGAACCCAGTAAGAAAGGCCCAATTTCAGATAGAAAAATGCTTTGTTAGAAGCATCCACAAACCTTAAAACAAATTCAACCAAACGGTTCATTGTGCCTTTTTCAATGTGGAAAACTCACATGCAAGCTTTATATCTTATCATATTACCCAAAAAGAATAATAAGAGAAAAGAGGGCACTTGCTCCGATATGGTCAGAACTATTGTAGGTTTCTCATTCCAGATTTGTCAAGGATAGAAAACAGTTCTCAAGAAGGCAACTCCATGCCCATTTTACCTAGTTGCATAGTAGAAAGTATTCAAAGAGAGTAGGGGAATATTTGAGGGTTAGAGTCTGAGTCTTGAAAGATTATGACAAAAAAATAACCAAGTATGACAGCCCCCAGACTATTTGATCTCACCACCACCATTGGAAAAGAACATCTCTAATGTAGATTGGCGTCCTGGAGAAAGAAAGACGCAGCCCTCATATCCAAGAGTGGACCCTCAGTTATGCCCATGTTTCAGCTCTCAGGATGGCACTAGAGAAAGTATTTTAAGAGGAAAATGACTACTCCATTGTGGGCAGTGATGCATAACCTTTTTATATGAGTAGTGAAAATCTACTCACTAGCAGAGTGGTCAATAAAAGGCCCTCCAAAAAGACTAAACCATAACAAGGCTTTACTACCTTGGCAATGGAACCAGAGGCCGGGAAGTGGAGCTTTCTTTAACTAATATTTATAGGGATGTCCTATCACTTTGACTGACCTTGGCTCCTATCACTGTTACAGTGATAGAATGACCTTTCCCCCCACTGTGATTTCTTCTGGGAATGATACCCAGAATCAGTCTTAGATTGATATTCCATTCTAGCATTTCACATAAATTCAGTTTCTAGTCAATTCAACTTCTTATTTATGTTTTTTTCCCAAATTTCTTTCACACCTCTTTTATGTAAGGTTTATACAATTATCACATTTATAGTTTATGGTCATTTTTATTAGTGCAGCCACAAACAGTATGCTTATGATAATTCACATCTAAATTTGGTAACAACAAAAAAACTCCCATCCAAGTTTGGATGTACAAACAGAACATGCAGACTGAATAGTTTAGTGATAACCTATTGCCTTGAGAAGGAAAAGCAACTTTTTCTGAGTAGGTTAGCAATAGAAGTGCAATTGCCTAATTACCTTCTCTGATACCAACTCAAATGATTATTATAGTGCAAAAGTAGACAGTCACATTAGTGTTGATAACTAGAGACCAGCGCTAAAATGCTAATCCCTATCATTATTAAGGATATAGGGAAAGTGGCATTTGAATTTGCTTAATTTGTTACTACTTTCTGGAATACAAAATTTTATAAATTTGGTTTGGTCATTGTACTTTCATGAGCTTATTCCTAATATGTAATTAGACAAAGGCACAAGGTATATGTAAGGGAATATTTTACAATATTGATTATAACTTTAAAAATAAATATCAAATGCAGCCAGCAAAATACTATGCAGTTTTTTTTAATATAATGCAGCTATTATAAAGATGATATAGAACTAAATTCTAAGGATCATGAAATGCTCTTGATGAATAAATAATACTATGGTATGGAATATGGAGTATTATCTGTATCTAGATTTGTGTATTTGTGTATACCTAAATATATTTGCAAAAAGTGATATCTGTAAAATTATGCCCAACATATTATGAACACTTAATTCTTATTGGACAAATTTAGGTTGATATTCACTTTTCATACTCCATATCATTATTGATTTCAAAAAATTAAACAGCATATAAAAACTCACATAACTACCAAATATGAAGTGATTTTTAGTTTTCACATGTTATTTCAGTAACACTGGTGGTATTCAAATATGTATGATTTCTTTAGGTTCTTCCATTTAATATGTATGATTTCTTTAGGTTTCTTCCTGTTGATTTCTTGCATAATCCAGGCATAAAGCTTTAAACCAGCGGTTCTCAACCTGTGGGTCCTGACCCCTTTGGGGGTTGAACGACCCTTTCACAGGGGTCGCCTAAATACATCCTGCGTATCAGATATTTACATTACGATTCATAACAGTAGCAAAATTACAGTTATGAAGTAGCAATGAAAATAATTTTATGGTTGGGGGTCACCACCACATGAGGAACTGTATTAAAGGGTTGCGGCATTAGGAAGGTTGAGAACCATTGCTTTAAACTAAAAGCTACTTAAGAGTGATAAAACCTAAATGAATTAAAGAAAATATATTTCCCATAGTTAGTCATTTTAAATATGGATATAGTGTTATTTATATATAGTTACTAATAATTATTTATATGTAGTTCTTTGGCATTTTAATCGTAGCACTTAGTAGGAAAAATCCAGGCTAAAGTTAACTTTCTCACATCAGAAAGGTGGGGAATCATCACCTAACTCTTCCCTGGTGACCTGATTATTGGACCCAGTACCAGATCTTGGGCTTTATTGAATACAGAAAGGAATATACACGACTGACACTCTTCCAGTTGGAGGCCAATTGACACCACTGTTCAGTTCAGTGCAGTGAAACATGACAACAAATGGTTTCAGGCCAGCTAGTAATTGCTACATGCAAAACATTTTTGGAGAGTCTTATATAAATCCTCATCACATGATTTGGAACTGGCACCATTTTAAATTCTGTAAGAAATAAGTCCTGACTAAACCCAAAATAGATTATTTAAAGCCAATTATCCTGGAGACACAGTGATTATAAACCTTCCCAAATTGTATTTTGTTTGCTACTGCAAGTGCACATGAAGATCCTAGCTGTACCTGTTAGTGCTTTTGGGTTTGTTGTTATGAACTGAAACAATGGTAAGGCAGACCTCTAGGATCCAGAATTACAACAGATGCATTCACCTACAAATTCAAAATTTCAAGTCAAAGATAGTTGTACCACTTTGATTTCCTCATAGAGAACCTCTGAGAACCTCTGAATTATTTAACTCTGTAGTGCATTGAGTCCTGAGTGACACCTGTTGAGCAAAACACAATAAAAATTAAAGTTAGCCATTAGTCACCAACTAGGGACCCAGTGCACAAATTTGTGCACCTTGAAAGGAACTGTGGGCCTTGAGGCTGCGGTGGGCACAGGGCCAGGTCTTGGCTCATTCTCCATGCCCCCGCCTGGCCCCTTCCACTGCGGCCCCGGTCCTCTCTCTGCCAGCAGCCCCACTCTGGCCATTGCTGCTCCCACACACTGACTGCGCCGGCCCCACTCGCACCTGCAGCGGGTGTGAGCAGGGCCGGTGCTGTCAGCGGGTGACAGCAGCGGGTGTGAGCAGGGCCGGTGCTGTCAGCGGGTGACAGCAGCGGGTGTGAGCAGGGCCGGTGCTGTCAGCGGGTGACAGCAGCGGGTGTGAGTGGGGCTGGTGCCGTCAGCGGGTGTGAGCAGCGGGTGTGAGCAGGGCCGGTGCTGTCAGCGGGTGACAGCAGCGCGTGTGAGTGGGGCTGTTACCGTCAGCGGGTGTGAGCAGTGGCTGCTGCCCCAATCACCTCTCAGGAGCAGGGGGAGGTGGAGAAGCCCCCAGGGGCAATCGGGGCTGGTAGCCGCTGCTCACACCCGCTGAAGGCACTGAGCAGCAGGTGCGAGCAGTGGCTCCGGCTCTGGCAGTGGGTGTGAGCAGGGCCAGTGCTGGCAGCAGGTGTGAGTGCTGGGCAGGACCGCGGCATGCGGGAGGAAAGAATTTTCAGTAACCACTAGAGGCTTGCCCTGATGACAGCGACCAGCGACCAGCACCCCGCCTTGGTCTGGCGCCCCAGCTCACCTGCTCCATCTTTGGCTGGCAGAGCCCACCCTGTTTACCATGTCTGTGTATGCAATAAGTGGGACGTGAAATTAATGCAGCCCAGAAGCAGCCTTCCATCATAGAGTGATAGAAGTTCGCTGCGGCCAACACCTGCCATGTTCCGCATTCTGCCACCTGCTGCTGACGCCCACCATGCTCCACGCGTGCCCCCTGGTGGTCAGCGTACACCGTAGTGACCAGTTGTTCGGTTGTTCCACCATTCGGTCTATTTGCATATTAGGGCTTTATATAGATAGATAGAATCAATGCCTCAAGACTTGGCTGTTTCTTTCTAGACTTTTCTCACATAGTTTTATTTTTCTTTGTTGGTGTAACCTTTTAATATTTATATGAACTTCCAAAATGGTGGTGTACTATGCCTAAGGGAAGTCTTTTCAGAGGGGTAATTCCTTATTTCCAATAGTATTTCTTGCATTGGGAGGAAATACATGTTATAATAAAAGTCAGCATTTGGTAAACATTTATCAAATTCCTACTCTATCCCAGGCTCTCTGCCAGGCCCTGAGGAGACAATAGTGAACAGGACAGACATGTTGCCTGTTCTAATAACACTTTCATCCAGATAAAATGTATTTGCTCTTAGGCATTAACAGGACACTATTCTGAAGAGAACACATATCAAGGTAGACTGACAGGATACCCTTTCTCCATGACTTTCTAATTAGTATACATGGGAACTTAGTAATACTTAGTCTCACTTTCCTCATTTATGAAATGTGGGCAATTATAGTTTTTGCTTCAAAAGATTGTTCATAGAATGAAATGATATAATACATATCAAGTTCTAGGAACAATGCAAGTGCATGCTAAAAATTTAGTGAATGTTACCTAATATTTATTTTTTACTGAAACTTTATTTGTGTTATTTAGGAAATTAGGAGTGGTTTGCAAATATTCCTCCTGACGATTTATTCAGTGAATAGAGGTGGAGCTGGTTTCTTTTGGAAGGACAATCCTCCAGTCCTTTAGACTATAAAACCTTGAATCTTTAATACTCAATTCTGGTTTATCATTTATTCACCTGTTACATTTTCTTCAAGTAATTTTTTTAAAGATACATTTTCTGAACTTTTAAAAAATATGTTTTCATTGATTTCCGGGAGAGGAAGGGAGAGAGAGAATCATTGATCAGCTACCCACCCCACACTGGGGATGGAGCCCACAACCCGGCCAGGTGCCCTGACCTGGAATTGAACTGTGGCCTCCTGGTTCATAGGTTGACACTCAACCACTGGCCATTTTCTGAACTTTTGACCATCTGGCCATGTACTTCTGTTGCCTTTATATACAGAAGGCAATTGTAGTGACTATAAAAAATTCTTGCATATAACTTTGCAGCAGATGCTGTTGGTACCTGCTCAAATCCCTGCAGCACTTAGATTTCAGGGAACATCAACTGGGCTTCCAGCTGCCAACATTTGCTTCTCTTTGCATGAGGCCCTCTTTTGGCTGGCAGAGCCCATCCTGTTTACCGTGTCTGTGTATGCAATAAGTGGGATGTGAAATTAATGCTGCCCAGAAGCAGCCTTCCATCATAGAGTGATAGAAGTTGGTATATACTAGTAAATACTTGGGCTTCCTTTTCTCTTGGACAGGGTAACTGTGAGGTGTAGGTTTTACACCATTTCTCAGCGTTCCCTGGAAGGTCTAGTTTGGTCTAGTTTTCAATTACCCATGGAGGAAATTTGATTGATAATGCACCTAACCTTTTTCCTGCCTTACTTTCCCATTCTCCTATTGGTGTTTCTTGGAATCATCTCCAAATAAATTACTTGTACTTAACAAACAGAATGGGTAGAAATATGGATATTTTCTCCTATTACATTGTCTGAAACTTTGTGAAACACTTTAATTTATATATTCAGATTTTTAACTCTCACTAGTAGTTTTCCTCTTAGTGATTTCTGTTCCAATTGTTCTGATCTTATTACAGAAATATCTATCATTTTGGTAAAAGTTATCTATTCTGTATTTCTAACATTTTCAGTCTAATTATTTCTAACATTTAGTAATTTTTCTCCCTTAGCTTAAGGAGAGCTTATCTTTCCAGTAATTGATTCAGGTTTCTAGTGTCAGTTTCGTTGTTTTCACTACATCCATAGCAGAATTTGCTTTTAGTTTCCTTGCACTTCTTTCTAATGTCACTCTTTTCACCACAAAGGAAAGTCTTTTATTCCTACTGACTCTTTAGGCATATCTGCTTCTGTTACTTACAGATCATGACATTTAGCATCTTTTTAAGGTGAAACATATTTTCTCAAAACTAGATCTTCTCAGGGTTCTGTTATAAACTCCCTTGGTCTGTAGTAATATTTTTCAGTATTTCATACGATGTTTATTTGGAAATACAAGAGAACTGTATCCTGAGTATACATGCCACATGCTGGTTTGTGAATTACCATTTTCCTTCTCTTTTTTACTTAATCCAGGTGAAATCCTTCCTTTTTTCTACAGTTGAATAGCCTACAAAGTAGGCAGAGATCTCAGTTTCATTTCCCGAGGCTGGCTTTTATGTGCCATGGTTTACCTTGCCTGAAATGAAAACTTAGCTCTCCATAGTTTGGCTCTCTGATATTCTGAACATATGGAATACATGAACATAACTCTCATATGCATGTATATGTA
The DNA here is from genome assembly GCF_000412655.1 of Myotis brandtii. NCBI lineage: Eukaryota > Metazoa > Chordata > Mammalia > Chiroptera > Vespertilionidae > Myotis > Myotis brandtii. The sequence continues at coordinate 8,761,376 of NW_005363247.1, forward strand.
TGTACATATGTCTTACTTGAAAAATTGTTTATGACAACCCAATCCCGATTATGCATTCTAGCAGGTCTCTCTCTGTTTCCAGCCGTATTTACATACTTTAATTTCAGCATAAAATGTGCCTCTTTAGGCATCCTTCTTTCTGTGTAGTTTTTCTTTTCCTTTTCCTTTTCCTTCTTGTTTGTCTCCTCCTGAAAGTTGCAGTTTTTGAATCATTACAGATGCAGGTGAACACATGGGCTCTTTGGCAGCCACAATAGTGGAAGTATTTCTGCCCATGTTTCTGATTTCTTAATCAAGGGTCAAACAAATGTATATGTTAGTTACTTGCTATTAGCATAATAAAATGATAAGTGGACAATTTTAATTTTAGTTATGTCACCCTTTATGACAGAAATCATATGCATATATTTGAAATATTGTATTATTTTGATATTATGCTTTTTATCTTCTCTCAAGTCTTTATATTATTTTAATTAGTAGAAATTTCATAACATTGCATTAGGAATGCCAGCCATTTTACTGGAGTCAGAAAGAAATGAATTCAAATTCTGATCGAACACTAAACATCTCTGTGAACGTAAGCAAATTCAACTCCCTAAGTCTCAGTTTTCTTATGGGAAATGAGAATAATAATACCACACAAAGGTGTTGAGAGGGTTAGATGAGGCAGTGTCTTATAAAGTGCTTAACGCAGTGCCTAACACAGAAGCACTCACTAAACATTACTCTCATTCAGCCCTGAATCAATCTGCTAGTGAAATGACTTGTCCTGGATGGCATCAGTGCACCTCAAATTTAACCTACTCAGAACAGATTTACTATCAGTTCCCTCCCCTGCAACCTACTTCTCTCCTATGTGCATATTAGATAAAAACAACTCTAAACTAGAGAAGCGATCTGTCACATCGTTTCTCAACTCTCCCATTGATGTTATATGTGAAACTACAGAAGGGATATAAAATGTCATTCAAATTGTGTGATTCCTCTGAAGCTTCATTTTCCTATCTGAAAAAAAAAAGGAAAAGAAAGGCAAGTCCAGATGATTTTTGAGGACCTTCCCACCTTAGAATATCTGTGGTTTTAAATTTAAATAAAAATGAAGTGTTCTTAAAAATTATTGTTTGAAGTTTCTGTGGGGGAAATGGAATAAATCCAGCAGGTCAGTTGCACCATTAGAAATATCCTAGATGATCATTTTGATTCTTTTTTTAAAAATATATTTTATTGATTTTTTACAGAGAGGAAGGGAGAGGAATAGAGAGTTAGAAACATCGATGAGAGAGAAACATCGATCAGCTGCCTCTTGCACACCCCTCACTGGGGATGTGCCCGCAACCAAGGCACATGCCCCTGACTGGAATCGAACCTGGGACCCTTCAGTCCACAGGCTGACGCTCTATCCACTGAGCCAAACCGGTTAGGGCCATTTTGATTCTTTAGCATTTTGTTTTTACTGGATTGTTTATTTGATACTGGATCATGTGCTGCATTATATTGTTAAGATTTTCACATGTAAAAACCTTTTGTTTCTAATTAATTGTAAGTTCCATGATCTATAAGACCCTGGCTTACATTTTTTCATTTTGCCAACAGTCATATGACCACAGGAAACTCTCATAAATATTTGTAGAATTAATGAAGAACTAAATTTGTAGAATGAATAGTCCCTTCAGACAACAATACATCTTAAATTATTTTATTGTACAAGTCTTTTGTAGATATATGTTTATGTTTATCTCAGTAAAGTACCTGGAAGCAGAAGTGCTAGATCATTAAAATGGTTTATTTTAAGTAATTGCCAAAACTTTTTCCAAAGCTGTTGTGCTATTTACACTTTCACCAAAAATATTTGAGAGTTCCAATTGCTCTACATCATCATCAACATTTGGTATTGTCAGTCTAATGGTTATACACTCTAGTGTATGCAGAATGGCATCTCAATGTTATCTAGCTTAAGTCTTTTGCCCATTGCTATTAAATCATTTGTCTTTTTATTACTGAACTAGTGGCCTGGTGCATGAAATTCGTGCATGGGGGGGGGGGGGGGGTTCCTTCAGCCCAGCCTGTACCCTCTCCA